>NC_079154.1:90148110-90748110 GCF_947563725.1 Argiope bruennichi | reverse complement strand
TTTCTCTCTTTAAAAACAATTGTTATGAATTACCCTCTGAAGATGAAATAGAATCCGTAAAACAAAAGTAAAATTTTCTTTTCCTAAGTATTTATAATGCAATTCTGAAAAATTACTTCTAAACTCTTCTTAGACTCCCCCCTTCGTATAGGATCTACGAGAATAACAAAAATCTCTTCTTTTTGCATTATTCAAGGACCCACTGCAAAGCATGCAATCTCATACAGTAAGAATCCCGAAATACATTATTCAAACTGTTTTTCTTTCCTCTCGTGGGCAACGTGTTCTCATCATCTTCATCTGTGATTGAGTATTTCATGCCACGCAGTAAATATCGAACGTGTCGGGTACAAAGAACTCAGGGTGACAGATGATTCCACGGGGATGAGTTGCAGCTATAGATGGTTCGAATTTTATCAATAAATGATATATTTTAAGAAATTTAGTTCCAAGTTATTGGCATTAAAATCTTTTGAATGACACGACAGAATTGTTAATTTATGTGCTTGGTTAAGTAAGAGGGAAATGATAATGGGGGGTTATTTTAAAGAACATGTATGAAAAATGACAGAAATCTACTAGGTGGTTCTTAAATATTGCCTTCTTTTTATTTGCTATTTAAATAATTAAGAATTGTAACATTTTAACAATGTAGGTAGGTAATAGTAATTAGAATAATATTTTTTATTGATTTTTAACATGACTGGTTGGATGATATCCGTAAATAACCTTATGCGAGAAGCATGATGAAAAAATCATGAAAACGCTCTGAAAGACAGTCCGTTTGGAAAAAAAAATACCAAAGAATTAGAAATATCAAATTTGGCAATTAGGTATTGATGGTCAAGTAGATTCTAATTAAGATAAGGTTTTCCAAGATTTTAATTAAAAACTAACAAGGACTCTAATATTTTCTCTGAATATTTGTGGGTTATATCACTATACAAAATCATGCTTTTGCGTTACTTTAAAATTCAAACAGTAGCTTTACAGGGATATTTTGTCTAATGTTAGTAAATTTGAAGAACATTTTAAAATATTTTGTAGCACTGCTTTTTATTTTTTTATTTAATGCATTTATAGGCATTTATTATTGCACTTTTCCTATATTTTCTTGCACGTTGTAGCATTTTTGAAGGCATATTTTGCCTGTAGATTATCCATGTTACATTTAGTAATAAAGTTTTAAAAATAATATAAAAGCAAATGAACCAAACTGAAAGCAGAATTAGGTTATGCTGTTTAGTGCTAGAGGCTCAGATCTTCTTTCAATAAATTTTAGTTTGGTTTTAGTTATGTAAAAGTTCCATGGTGAAATAGTTTGTTGTAGAGAAAACTGCTTTGAAATGGAACTCATTATTTGAATTATGGCTCAAAATCGAGGACGATACTCACTACAACGTTTTTTATTACACAAGAAAAGGATAATTTACCTTAAACAATAGATATAAATATACGTCTGGGATTGGGTCTATCTGGTCTTTTTCATAAGGACATCTTTGCCTTTTGTCTGCCATTTTAGGGATAACTACAATTGAGGAGCATAGACATATCACAGTAAAATTATTTCAGCTTTTTTCTTTTCGTGGAAGTTTTTCTAAGTTTTTAAGCGAATCAAGAAAAATTAAGTTATAGATAATATCCCCAATTAATAAATTATTAGAATCAAAATTTACAAGTAATTTTAATTTTGAATTATCTTTTAATAATTAATCCCTTTTTAAATCAAAAATACTAACTGGTCAGTTTCTGGATATGAAGGATGATTTGAAACTTATGAAACTAGCTACTTTGGGCGACAAGCCTGTTCGACGAGATTTTGGCTTTCCTGATTATTAAGTTATAAATATGGAAAGCTATCCCAAGATATCTAACCCCGATCGGAAACAATAAAAAAAAAATCCTTTATTTCTTTGGTAGGATTAAAACGAATAGATTTAAATAAATATTGATTGCGAATGTCATGTTGTCTAAATAACTGATGTATAGCAAAGAATAATCTAATTTCTCTTCTAATGTATGGGGCATTGAGTAGAGGATTTTTAAAACGCTAAGCAAAGTACAAGAACATCATAACGACGTCGTGTCCGTGTGGGAAGGGGGGGGTGAAGCAGCCTCTGAGGGTAAAGACCCCTGAACATCTGAGGCCAGAAGTCTGACTCCTGGCTCATACGAAGATGACACTTACTTGTACAATTCTTTTTTACAGGAGGATGGGGGGGGGGTTCTTTCACACTCCTCACAGGGTGAGAACAGCCACGCCCGAACCAGGATTCGAACCCGGGACGCCCAAATCATGTGGAAGACGCTCTACTCCTAGGCCAGAACGCCAACAGAGAAACATCATCAAACAAAATAAATGATGACAGTGACTTCACATTTCTAATTTTCAGTGTCTAGCAGTGTGGAGTGGTAGAAGTATCCATAAAATGATAAAGTTTAAGCAATATAATCCTAAATTAAATCATTTTTATTCTACCTCACTCATCAACATGCCCTGGTCTCTTAATCATATATAAATAGATAATTTACATTCATAATAATATAAATAGGTGTCTAAACAACTGAAATGTAGTATAAATAGTTTTTTGCGTAATACTTTGAGAAAAGAAAAATCTATGAATATGAAGTTTAATAACATATTTTTAAATAAAATATGCCAGTAATCAGTAATGAATTATTCCCATCTTACTTCGATATCCGGGTAAAATTGAATGATAGCTCAGGTGGCATCCTCGTCATCTGACAAAATTGTAAGATTCTGCCCTAAATATCCTATTGATACTTCAAAACGGGATATTAATATAATTAAGATAAGCTAAGTTTATCATTTTATAGCTATTAATAAAATTTACGTTCTCGCTTCAACTCACTTTATAAACGAATATGTGATTCGTTTATAAACGGTTTACCTAATCAAACTTTTAAATCTTTCTTCTAAATACAATCTAGGTTATATTAAAATTTGATATCTTTCAATACAATAACATAAAATGATTTAAAACAATCTGTAATCAATTAATCTCTTAACCTGGTAATTAGAAACATTGCTAATATCAGAACAGCAAAATTTAAATAGGAGAATAATTTTAATGAATAACTAAATAAAATTTATTTGAATTCTATCAATATTTTTTTATTAAAGGTTCAATTTTAATTTTCAAGCGATCATAACATTTTCAAACGAAAAAAAAAATGCGCATATGTAGTCTTAGCGACTTGTTATAGAAAAATAAAACTAAAATCAAAAAGAACAGACGAAGCAAAATATATTTCAAGAAATCATCAAACTTTCTTAAAGTTTTAGGATTAGTTTCTACTTTTCAGTTGCCCCAGGATCAAAGAAATCTTTTCGGTAGAATTGATTCAAGTATAAATCTTGCTCAGTAGTTTTATACTAAACGAAAGCAAGAACTTTGGATAAAGATGCAAGGAATTTATTTTATTCTTTTTTTTAATCCGGGCAAATTGAATTTTTAAAATAAATGCCCATTTAATTTAATGAGGAAAAAAAGATAGGTACAAAAGTCTGTTGTATTTTTCAGAGTTCCCATATATATTTACGAAAGTACATAGTATTTTAGAAGACTATTAAAAATGCAGTAATATATCTAGTAAGAAGTTATCTTCCTTTGAATGCAATTTATTTTATAAGTTGTAAACAATTTTAAAGAAAGCAATAGATTTTTCTGAAGAAAATATTTTTTTTTTATAAAAGCCATTTTTGACTCGATATTTTGAAATTATATATCGTTCAAATAAAATTTTTTTATAATTTAATTGAAAAATTATTCTTTAAAACTTGTTATGAATACTTTTGAATTTAATGAAAGTAATTTTCTTTTATCATTTCGAAAATATGTATATTTTGAAAGATTCTTTAAGTGCTAAAGTAATTGAAAAATGTATATGGGTAAAATAGTTAGGTAGGAAGATGTTTAAACATATTTTATGATTTTCATATGTGATTTTAATAATTTGTTTAATTAATAAATATTTCAAAATGTATTATATTTTAAGTAAACCGGTTGATGTCAGACATGAGAGCTACCAGATTAACGATATAATCTCATTGGTAAATATTCATTTAGAAAATGCTTTTTTGTAGCAAAATTTAGATTTAATATATTAAATAAATTTATTACATTGCATGTATAATATATTGCATATATTATAATAAAAAAACATAGATTCTTATAAAAAATTAATCATACATAGAGAAATTAATATTTGTTTGTCTTTAATATAAATCCACGGTTTTTGCTGGATCTCTAAGAAATTTGGCCATATTCTCTTTAAGGCAATATAAAGGTAATATTAACATTTTCAAATTCCAAAAATTAATTTAAAAATAAAGCATTAAGTTTTAGTTTATCAAAAACTTTTTCCAGAAATACCATCTCAATAAAATAATTTTTTACAATATATTAAAATTAAAAAAATTACTTTTTTATCATATCATCTCATTTCCATACGCATTTTTCTTTTATTTTCATAAATTTTTGAAATTTAATTTCATGCATAATCAGTTACAATAGTTTTTATGTTGGTATTTAAACCAGTCATGCAATGATGTATTTTTCTCATTGCTAAAATTAAAATAAAAAGTCCTTTTTTTCAGCATTAACTTCAAAATATAGATTTCACGTCCACTTTTTTCAAAAATATCCAATAGTTTAAGTAATGGATAGTGACAACACTAACTTCTACACGAAAACACGAATATACAGTAGCAAATCCCAATTGTAATAAGTTGTAATAAATACCATCCCCCACATGTAATAAACACTAGCAGAAAATTGCTATTAAACAACTGCAACAGTACAAAAAGTTCAGTGGGAAGTCTCTGAAAATTAACGCTCCAACGACAGACTTCGTTCAACTATTCTTTCTAGACTTAACCACTCACTACATTCACTCACGGCTGTACACCTTCACTTCTTACAGCATACGTGATAAGGCGTCGAAAGTTTAATAAGGATATTGTATCTTTTCTGATAATCGATATATTGCCAATATTCCAATGTTTCAAAAACTTTAATTTTCTCGCGAAATTCGTCAAATGGCCGCCAAATTTGTCGCCAAGACATGGGGTCATCGGTCCAACATTCTATTCGTTAAAGTTATATATGAAACTCTCGTCTTTACCATGAAAGTAACTGTGTACTATACTGTACAGGAAAGAAATAATAAAAAATCATAATAATGTACAATTTGTAATTGACTGATTCTGTTAAATTTATATATTTTAACCTTTCCAAATAATAAGATGAAATTTTAAATGCATTCTTCCTATTTAAAAGTTTCGGCAGGACAATCAATATTTCGGATGAACTAGCTGATCATCAAAGGAGGTTAGTTTATAATAAATTATTCAAAATTTGGACCAATTCTTTTCGCTGCCTACATGCCATCAGCATTCAATGATTTATTTTCTAGCTAGCCAGTTCCTTTCTATCCCTGTTGAAAGCGCAGGATTATTGAAATGCCTTATTTTTGAAAATCTGTCATTCCATTATTTGTCATTCTAAAATACTTTTGAAGATGAAAAAGTAATATAGAACTTGATGAATTTACTTAATTTATTTATATATATAAAATATAGTCATATTTGTATTGCTGTTTCTTAAAAATAATTCACTATTAAATTACTATAAGGACAAATTTATTCTTTATCAACTTGAAAAACTATTTACTAGATTTCGAAAACAAATATGTATTCGATGAATTCTTGGAAAATTCTCACAGCTTTCTCTCTTTCTTCAAAACAGGAAAATTATCTCTTTTCCTAAAACCAGGAAAAATATTTTGATCCCTTTTTTATGAATCCCTTCTTGGCTTATTATTCTAAGAAGTTTGCTTGTTTTGAGGAATTCGATTTCATTTCATGCGAGGCATCAGAGCATTATGCCTAAGAGATGGAATCTTGTAAGATCAATAAAGCTGATCTATAAACAGAAACCTAATAACTGCATGAGATGGTGAAATGCAGTTCAATATCTTTCGCAGTTTCGGTCTTTGATGGCATCAAAAAGAAAAAAAAAAAAAGAACACGATAATAAGAAAACCACAAAATATTCCTGGAAAGCTCAATATGATTATTTATAAATAGATTTGATTTGTAATGATCTTCAACATTGCTGATAAAGAAAATTAATTGACTTTGGAGGTCATATATAAACTACAGTAATATCCTAATTTTATGTTAATTCATTTAATAATGCCTCATGATATTTTGTTATATTTTTTCAACATTATTTGCACGAACTATGGATGGGAGTTTAATTTATTTTCAAAAAATTTCAAAGTATCTTTTGCCAAAATAAATTTAAAATGTTACTATTTCAATAAATGCATTATTTTGCCATATTTCCTAATGTCTTTTGAATCTAATTTGAAATGAAATTAGTTTTCTCCATTTTTCACTTCCAACATATTTTTGTTTTGTAAAACTTTAAAAAAGTTTGTTAAAGCCAACATACATAACTGCAATTCTTTATGCACCTACGTGGTTCTTTAGATTCAGATAATAAATAATTGAAAGATAATTAAATTCAGATTCATATAATCATATAATTGAAAATTTTATTTAAAAAAAGTTTGGTTAATAAGATTAGCATATATATACTTTAAAAAAAATGGGTCATGACTGGAATTTCATGCTTACACGAACTCCATGCAATCATAATTACAGAAAAAATATGTGCATTTAATCTTCTAATTATAAGTTGTTTTTCGCGATATTTTCACTTTACTTCGATATATTTTATTATTCCTCATGAGTCATCACCGCATCTATTATTTAATGAAACATTTAGAATAGTTAGAATTTCTTTATTAAAATGAAATTTATTTTTGAAAATTATGTAAAAAAATATTTTCTTTGTTAAAAGTGCCGAACAGCCGAGAAAGTTTGTACTATAACTGAATCGGCAAAATTAAAAAATATTTTTAATATGTTGTAAAAATATGTCACTTAAAGTTATATTTGGGAGTTATATTGGGGGAAAAAAGCAAAAATCTCACTAAAGTTTTATTTAAAATTTCACAAAAATCTTTTCTAGATTTATATTTTCATCTTCAAAAATATATTAATGCCAAGCCTGATACCAATCTAACAGTCTGGTCTGCAGATCTATCTACCGATAGATTTATTTACCAGACTGTTTGATTGGTCTAACTGTCTGGTCTGCGTAGCGCCAATACACATTCTTATTCACACATATAGTACATTCTTCTTTGTTATAAATAAAGATAATAAATTTTGGTAACGAAATTATTGGAAATATATAGTAATTCTTTTATATCTAAATAAAGTGGAATCTAGTTAGTTCTAAATATTTATGCATTCTAACCTAAATATTTAGAGCTGAACAAATACAGATACAGTTACAAAAAAAAGTTTGAAAATGCAATTTATCGTTTTGAAGAAGAAAAACAATGCTTCGACTAGTTTGAGAGAGTAATTTGTCTTTGATGGTTTCCTCACCCAACTTTTTGAAGTTTCTGAAGATCGTAAAATAGCAATTATTCAAATGATATCATTTTATCAGGCTGCGTTTGCTATTATTTCTCTGGCAATGTTATCAGTTTTGTTAACTTTGTTTTTTGAGGGGTAAATGTTGTTTCTGATAAGAAAGGAGTGATTAATGGTTTTCGCCTCATTTTGTTTCCACCGCTCACTTAAACAAAGCACCTTAGTTTTGTAATACATGCAGATAACTTTGAGGCTAATTTGAGTTCCCAAAAATTTTCCAAAAAAAGTTTATTTAATGAAATTTAAAAATTCAAAATACAAGCCATTAGACACAGAAATGAGATAGCAAAAATTGTATAATTTAGGTGAATTCAACTATATATATATAGTTGACATATAAATAAGCATTTTCTGGCTTGTATTAAAAAGAATAATGCGGTCATCTGGGATAATAGTCAATGACTGGAATATTTATGCATCAGGGATCTGCACATGCATGATTTATGATGGAGATATTATGAGAGCTCGAAATATTAAAACTGATAAGAGATAAGACTGATAAAAAGCTCGATTGCTAGCTAAAACTGATAAGAGAGCTCGAAATATTAATATTAGCGGAGATTGCTCATTCAATCCGAGGTAAATAGCAAAATTTATTTATCCTTATGTAAAACAAGAATTAAATTTTAATGTGCGTGAAGTCATTTTTTGCACCAAAAGAATTTTACATAAAATAAGCTTTAGCTGATTTCTTTTTGGCACAGTGTGACAAAGTTTGACCCTCCTTCCACTAAAATCAGCTAAGTCAATCAAGAATTCGAAAGGCCTTAAAAATAACAATCAATATGTCGAAATAGTGGTCATCATTCTAAATATATATCTAAAAAAAAAAAAGATTAATTCTTCATCGTAATTGACTTAACTTGCATCTTTTGAACCCACTCCTAAACTCTTCATTTCTGGTTTTCTTTCATTTCCCTTTATTAGTTCTTATTTGCTTTCCTTTGCTAATTAATTCAACTATGTAACAACATTTTTTACATTATTCTATCACAGCATTATATTGTTAGGTGAGGAGGTAAAAAAACCTTTCGGTTCAAGTACTCCTTTAACATCCAATGAAATCGATAAATCGGCTTACTAATAGGGCAAAAGGTAGTATGCGGTTATGTTTACGTAGTGAAAGAATCTCGGCTTTGAAGTCTAGAGTTCGAAACTTAGAGTTGTCACCGAGATACACTAAGCCCGTGGGCTTATTGAACATTAAATCCGGTGAAATGAGTTAAGCGTCTTAACTTTTGTGTAGTGTAGAAACTTGAGAATTGGGAGCCTTATCAAGCTTTATTCTCACTAAAATAAGAGAAATTTCCAGAACTTATCATCATATAATTTCTGGATATACACAGAAGTTGAAAAAAAGATTAAGGGGAAACAAAGATTTACCATTACGATACTATCAATCCAGCAATACTTTTCTCCCTTCGACTTTTTGCATGCTTCTAGAAAATGAATTTTTCGCTTGAGACTTGATGACCACATCTACAGTATGAATCAATTCTACAATTTTGGTGTTAAGGCTGCAGTTTATTTTATGATATGTTAGAAAAATGGTGGAAATGACTTTCGAAGCATTAATAATAATAGCTGGTAAATACGAGGAGAATGTAGAAACTAAATTCAGGTTAAGCAATTTTAGAAAGGAAATGATTATTAGAAAAACACTTTTATTGCATGATGAAGTACAATATTTCGCTCATTTTTCAACATTACCACTCATGATACGAGGAGGGCATAAAAAGCTTGTACCCCATTTTGATGAATATTTGAACATGAGTGGTAATGTTGAAAAATGAGCGAAATATTGTACTTTATCATGCAATAAAAGTGTTTTTCTAATAATCATTTCCTTTCTAAAATTGCTTAACCGGAATTTAGTTTCTACATTCTCCTCGTATTTACCAGATATTATTATTAATGCTTCGAAAGTCATTTCCACCGTTTTTCTTACGTATCATAAAATAAACTGCAGCCTTAACACCAAAATTGTAGAATTGATTCATACCGTCGATGTGGTCATCAAGACTCAAGCGGAAAGTTCATTTTCTAGAAGCATGCAAAAAGTCGAAGGGAGAAAACTATTGCTGGTTTATTACCATCAATGCTTCGAACGTCCTTTTCATCTTTTTTTTCAATAAATTGTCAAATTAAGAGAATATGAATAAAGGGCAGATTATAATTTTTATCCTCTGCAAACATCGACCAATAAATGTTTTGATGTACATCTAAGTTGAATATGATATGGTTCTTTATTGATTGCTAGGCATTTTTATAGATGACTTTAATTCTATATGAAAAAGTTTTATATTTGTTCATAATAACAAACTTTATTTGAAATGATAATAACTAAAAATATTATTAAATATGAAGTAAGGTAAATTTTTTTTTGAATTTTCTATTACTAAGTAGCAATAAATGAAAAATTCAAAATTTAATACAATCCTCTAAACTATTAAAACACAAATAAATTGAACAAACATTTTAAAATTGATTTTTTTTGAGATCATGAATTGATAAATATTCCACAAGAATTATAATTCCAAATATTTGATGAAAACGGTTATTTTCACTTTATATAAAAATTCCTGAAAATAATGAGCTTTGAATAATTAATGTACCTAAATAGGCATCAAATCAAATCATGCTTGATGTCAAGATTTATAGCTACGAAATGACAATCGCGCGCACTTACAAAAGAATCAATAGGAATTTTAATTATCATATATTCACATTCTCTAGTATTAATATTATAGAATTTGGTATGCAATAATATAATGAGACATATTTGAGAAATACATATTTAAAAAGACATAAAATTTGCTATTCATAAGCCAAATGTTGCTTCTTTAAAATTTAAGGAAGTTATATTATTTTTTTCTAATCCGTGCTCATTGAATCATTTCGAAAAATTAATTTAATTAATTATCTATATTTATTTAATTACATTGAAATTTTTGAAGGATAAACAGAAAATTTGCAGTTCAAATTATTGAATATTCCAAAAGTATTTACATTTCATTATTGTGATAAAAATATTTTAAACCTGTTTTAAAATAAATATCTCTCTTTTCGAGCCATTTGTAATTAATGTCATCGCTATTTGATTATTCAAAGAATTAATCAATAAATTAGGCTTCTAATTTTAAAAAGGTCAAGATACAGAGGAAATAGCCTTCAGACAAACTTTCATTATAATAAGAATGAAAAGAAGTTCCTATGCTTATTTGAGTAGTCTAAGGAGCCATTATAACAATTAAGTTTTGAAGAAATATGACTTATTTTGATTTCTCTAAAAGCAATTTTCAAAGACTTTAGCGCATTAATTTAAAATGAAAAAAGACGAGAAAATTTTCAATTAAGACGCAAGGATAAGATTTCAGAGATATTTTGAAGATAAAAAAACAGAAAATGTTGGAAATGCAGCTTTGGAATTTCTTCGTTCTTCGCAGAATTTTTTAATTATACCCTCTTCTTCTAGGTCAGTATTTTTGGATAAATTCTTTTATCACGAATTCTTCCAATCCTTATTAATGATAAAAATTAAATAATTTTTTCCTGAATTTTTTTTTGCTAAAGAAAGTACAAAAAATTTGGGCTTTGTGTCATTTTTTCTAGAGTTGATTTCTTGTGTGTATTAAAAAAATATCAATGCATATTAAAATACTCGTTAGGGTTAAAAAAGCTGTTTTAGTATGATTTCTTCCAATCATTATTAATGATTAAATTTAAATAATTTTTTCCCGGAAATGTTTTTTGCAGAAGAAAGTACAAAGAATTTGGGCGCTATTTCAATTTTTTATGAAGTTTATTTCTTGTACATGAAAAATATCAATATTCTTAAATTATATTCTATTACTATTATATTATATTAAAATTCTCGTTACAATTAAAAATATCAACCTGTTTAAGGAAATACTATGAGTATGTTATATAATTACACATATGTCTGAAAGCATAAATACATAAAGATATAATATGTCAATAAAGTGATCCATAGAATATGCATAAGGGTTAATTTCAAGCAATTCTTTAAGCTATTTGTTAGCAAAATAAAATAAAAAATATTATAATAAATGCAAAAAAATTAAGTTTCCTTCAAAAAGTTTACAAATAAAAAAGAAACTGCATTAAATAATCACAAGAGCAAATACTGATTTAGTAGATTTAGATAAATATCTTCAGAAATTTTCAGTTATTACTTTCTCAGATACGTAATAAAGAGAAAGTTAATCGTCTAAAAATTCGAATGCCAGATTTTGTTGAATCTCTACGTTTTAAATCTCTCTTTTAAAAAATACATTGAAATAAAATGTCCGTCTGACTGTCTATGACAAAAATAACTAAAAAAAAATGGATTAAAATTTGGTATCCGGTCTTTTCACCAAAATAAAAGATTTCTATCAAATTTTATGTAAAATCTGTTCAGAGGAAGTCCGACTGTCCGGCTGTTCAAACATAAGTAACACGATAAAACTACAAAACGAAGAGAGCTAGATAGAAAAGATTTGGTGCACAGATTTAACATCTACTGTGTAGACACCTATCAAATTTTGAGTCATATTCAACAACGGGTTGACTATCTATCTGTCTATATGTTTAGAAATAAGTAATCGCAATTATTCAAATAAATAAAATTTGGTAGGACAACTTGTGACTGCATGTGCAGTATTGTGTCAAATTTTCATTTCAATCGGTTGAGAAAAACTTACTTAAAACACAAATTCAATTTTTGGATACTATTAACCCTATTTTTATGCAAATAACTCGCCAAGGAGGACATGATATATTTAGTAAAAATGCAAAATTCATGCCAAAGGTTAATATTTCGTGCTTATTGACGTCAGTGCCATGTAAGGCGATCGCTGGCATGACAAATTAATTATAAAGTAGGCATAAAAGTTTTAGGATATTAGTCATTTTAAGATAATAGCTATTTAATTGTTTTAGCAATCTCTAGGAATTAAAAAATGATCACTATTATCCTTCTATAACATTCACACTTTTCCAGGCATTTTATTAAATATCACAGTTAAACATTTACTAATAATTTTACAGTAATCATTAGTGTCATTAATTTTACTTACCAGCTATCACGTACACGTGTGAAACCAGATGAGCGCCTATTCTCCTTGCTGTAACACGACTCATCAAACTCAAGATCAGTACAACCGCTCCACATCCTTGAAGAACACAACCAGCTCCATATAGGACACAAGTTCCTTGCCAAGAACTTGACGGAAATCTGGTGACTCCGAATCTATGACAGTGGAAGTCCGTCTGGTGCAAGTCTCTGTAACAGACATTGAACATACCCAAAGTGTACACCAGGGAAGACCGGTCGTAGGTCAGGATGGAAAGTTCATTAGATGACAAGGTGTTGTTCTCTCGAACGAACCATTCCGTTTCCACGAAACCGATGGTGCAGGTGAGAGTGACTAGAATTGAAAGCATTGTCCACAGAGCTGTTACTGTCCATGAGGTTTTCCACCTTTCCATGTTGTCATAATGTTTGTGTTCGATAAGTTCCTTGGTGAAACTGCACCATAAGGGTGTCCGCAGGACAACGTAGTCGCTGGAAGATATTGATTCAGTTCGATCCATTTGGAAATATTCCACAACTTCTTTATACATAATTGAAACAGAAGTTTCTAGCAGATGGGAAAAGTCTTTAAGGAGTCAGATGGCATGTGAGTTTTTAAGTAATTTTTTGGTGTAATGAGCTCCTAATCAACTACCAAGTCTTTCATAAAAAATTCAGCTATTTACACTTTTTTTGAGTAAAGTTTTTCTTGAATATGTTTTATGCCACATCGAAGAATTTTTCATGCCTCAGTAAACCAATGAAATACTCACACATTCTTTTTAAGCGAAATTCTTATATTTTCACAATTAAAAAATAATTTTAATTGTTTTCTTTGCTATTGCAGTCAGAAAGTCAGAGCTTTAAATTTTTTCAATGCAGAATTCATGAATAAAATCGATAGAATTATAATTTATTGCTCATTTTTTATACACGAATCCTAACTAAAATATATTATTTTTAGTATATTTCTGATTTGATAATAGTTAATTATACTTAAATTTTATTCAATAAAATATAAAAAAAACAAAGTTTTGTAAGTAACGATATGCGCTATCTAAAATTAGTTACAATGTACAATTGCCACTATTTAAATTTGATTAAAAGATTTATTTTAATTAAAAAATTAAAAAAATTAAAAGAAATAAAAAAATTAAAAGTAAATTTTATGAAAACAGTGCAAGTTCAATTAAACAAATCTAAAACGATCAAAAGAAGATAAACATCAAGTCACAAGAAGTTACTTTCTCAAAAAACTTATTCTGATTAAAAAGTTATAATTATATTAAATTTTCAGCAAATAAACATTTGCGAACAAATAGAATTTAAATTAGTGAAAAGAACAAAGGTGCCTTTGCCTTTATTTCTGCAATCTCCTTATAATCCTTTTAATGAGAAAATGCCTTTAACGTTCGGGCGAACAATTCCGAACACTGAGTGCTAATTTTGGTAATTGTGCTTCAGCAATAGAAAAGGATTAAAACTGTTTGCCTCTCGCCAAAAGCAAGTCGACTCACAAGTGTTAATGAGCAATTATGAAGCATTAGAAGGGCCACAGAGGATTTAGCAAACTGTTGCTAATGATGTTGGGCTAAAGTAGTTGCTGTGTCAACAACAGATTATGTGTCGCATCTTTTGATGTAAATTTCTGTTTTCGTGAAGATTATTCTTGGGAGAAATTATTGTTTTCTAAAGAAAAAGAATTATTCATTTGTTGTTTGAAGAACAAGGATTGTAGCGAGATTTTGTTTAGAGAAGCTTTCTTTATCGTTGACAAAAATAATTATTTTCATTTAAATTAATTTTTTTTCTGTAACTTGTAATGAGTTGAAATAAAAATTCTATTTTGAAATACTTTTCTGATTGGAATATTTTAAAATAAAAATTTAAATTAAAAGTGAATTACATTTTAATTTTATGACTAATGATAACGTTAAATAAAATAATACGTTTGATTTAAGAAAATTTTTACGGAATAGCAAAATTTATGCTAATATGCAACACATGGATTAAATTATTAAAATTCTTCTTAAAATAATAAATTTAAAATTCCAATTCCTGATTTTAATTTATTCCTTAATATATAAAGTTAATTTTCATTTTAAAAATTTAATTATGTGTCTTAAAACGAATTCATTATTTAAAATTTAAGACGTGATTATAATATTATAGAATAATTTCAAATTTCAAATTTTCATTTGTGTAATTTCTCAACATTTGGAAAACGAAGCTTTTGTTAATAAATTACAAGTTTATAATTTTAAAATTTTTTTAAAATTAATTAAAAGATAATCAAATGAATGTATCAAAATTAAATTTAATTGTTTTCTTAGTCTTCTTAATTATTTAGTACAATTGTATGGTTATCTTTAATTTTTAAATTTAAATATTAAGCACAGTTTTTATTAAATCATTATTTAGAAATAAAGGGATTAAAATCATACCTGTTCCAAAAAATGGATTAGAACGGCAAATATCTATTCTATAACTATGTATTTACCTTTAATAAATGTAGAAATAAATCCAAATGCAATGTCCTCTATTAATGGATTATCAATTTAGAAATATTCTGAAATTCAGATCTGCACTTTTTTTGTTCCACTAAATTAAAAACTTTCTAAAATTTAAAATAATTCTTCGAATTATGGCATTGAAATAGTTCAATATCTTCGAATTAAATCTTTGCAGGATAAAATTTTTTTTCAAAAATATAAAAGAAATGTCCCACTTCTCTCATTCACGTGGCAAAACATGACTCTGCTTCAACCATCAAAGCGACGACTGCTTCTTGCCGTTCTCTTTCATCCATTGGTGGACTTCGGCCTGTGTTAACTCCTCTTATCCGAGTACTTCAGAGCTTGGCGAGATTCAGAAAGTCGCCAAGTTAGCAACCGTAGTTATTCCAGTCATTTGTATTCTTGATTTTAGTCCAATTAAAAATTCTAGTTAAATTTTGTTTCGGAAAGAATAGAAAGTTTTCTCCAGTTTGAAAATTTTCTTAATTAAAAATTGTTTTAACAGGACGATTAAAATTCATTAATACTTTTTGAAACTTTTAAAAGAAATAGTCCCAGAAGATTAAAGAAGTGTTTTCAACTAAATAATAGAAGGAATTATTTTTGATAAAAATATCTTGTTTGTATTCAATAAAATGTAATATAAATGCAAATTCCGATCAAATTATATACTTTTTTTGTAAACTAATTGTAAGTACTAGAATGATTTTAAAAGATTTATCCTATTAAAATTTAATGCATTATTTGCATTTTTTAACCAAAATTTAATGGAATATTTTAAATTTGCATTTATAAAAATTTTTCTTTGCACTTGGTGCACCATTATTTATTTTATTTTCATCAATAAAAATAATATCATACATTGAAGCTTGATTATTTTGTCAAAATTTGAATATTTGTTCGACTATTCTTTATACAAAAATAAAGTTGTAATTTACGTTTTTCTTAATTCTGTTATACAGAAATTAAGAGCATAATTAATTACTTAAAGTTTTAAAATACTTCCCAGATAGAAATTGAGTTTTAGTGGTTTTGAAGGCTTAATTATATTCAGAATAAAATTTTTTCTTTGCTTTCTAGATTAGAAGTTTAAACAATGCATTAAAAAAATATTTACTCATTTTTTTATATTTCATTTACAAAATGTAATTTGTTCTATATTTTTTCAATTTTGAATTGAAAAAGTGAAATGGATGGATTTTAATCTGTTCACATGTATTTATATATTGAAAGTTCTATATATGCAGTTAATTTTGTTTATTTTAGAATGCCTTTTTATCAGTATATTTAGAAAACCTGTTTACTTTAGAATAGTTATATTCTTTCAGTTACATTTAATTTCAATAAAACATAGAAATTAATTAAAATTTTAGAAAAAAAGTAAGTGATTAAAGAATTTAAGTAAATCTTGAAATACATTTAAACGAAGAAAAAAATGTTTCATCTTTAATTATAATATACAATGTGATAATCTTATTGAGATGAATGAAGCAATTGATGTATTCACTGTCTCAAGCATTTTGTTTGTCTTTCTGTGAATCTGCGGTAGCAAAATTGATAAATTTCTATGTTTATTAATCTTTTCGAACAGATTAATAATTGAATCCCTTTAGAGTTAATTGTTTTATATTGACAATGGATACTCTTAGCAAATTATATGGCAATATGACATATATGAACATTCTATATGGCAAGTTGTTGGATCTAAACATTGTTGGATATAATGCATAGTTACTTCTAGGTTTATAAATTCCCAGGGAATAAAAGAATTTTTAGAACTTTGATAAAAGTCTTTAATTGAAAATTAACCAAAATGTTAAAGTTTCGTTTCTGTAATTACAATTGCCGAAATACTATTTTTTTCCAATTAAAAAAAAGCTTTTTAGTGATAGTAATTTTATTTTGATACTAATTTTTCAAATTTTTAATAAATTTCAGCATTTTTTTGGGAAATATTTCACTCTACACGTTTTAATGCTTTAATTACTAGATTTAAAAGCATGCGCGAATCGAGACGGTAATAAATACTTGTTTTGTGCACACGTTATCATGTATCTACGAATGAATTTTTAAAATAATGTCAATATATACGAATCAAACATTTATTGCAAGACATTATTATATCCTTAAAGAGGTAAAAAAAAAGAAAGAGGTAAAGATTGAGTTAAAAAAACATATTAGCAATTTGTATTGAAAGAAATAATAAGATCTGTGAAAAGTTTTTTTTTCTTTTTAAAAGTCTTTCATACTTTTTATATGCCATTTTTTTATTTCTATATTCTTATTTTAAAATTGTCTAATTATGAATTTGTTTTCTAATTCTAATTTCATATCTACTTTAAAGCAACGATTTTAATCATATTGCAATTAAAAAGTGCTAAATTTCATGGATAGAAACCTCATATACGATACTTTATTTCATCCATGAATTCTTATATTGCAAAATTAAATAACTGATTATTCAAAGAATTAAATTTGACTATAATATTCATATTGAATTTTATGTAGCAGAAAGTGATAACTGCTTTCAAATTTTGGTTTAAATCATTAATTGTTCTTTCTTCCCGTTAAAGTAATCATGTAATTTTTTAAAATAATATTTTTTTGTATTTGAATTTTAAGATGGAATTCGCTGCATTAAATGGATCTAAAGATTTATCAAATCGAAATTTTAAGCAAAAAATAAGAATAATATAAATTTATAAAGAGATTACTCCTTTAGAGTTTCACGGCTTCTAAATATTGCGTTCTGTAAAACCATTTTTCGTACTTAGTGATTCAAATGAAAGGGAAACAAACTTTCTTTGTGAAAGAAGTTGTCATCTCTTAATCCCATGTGCTTGAATGTATGATTTTAAAATATAATACATTCTCAGAAGTCCTGTTTTTATTCTTAACCTATCCATCTATTGAGAGTTTTGTGAACAATAGAATGCGCATTCCCTCACCTCCTCCCAAAGAAAAAAAAATCTAAGCTCTATTCTTCATCGCAGTTTTTAAAGATATTGCCAACGTTGTCATTCTTTGTGAAGATAGCGTTGTTTTCAGGTCACCGGATATCATAATAGCGGATGTACTTTTTTTGTAGATAAACGTTGTTCATTTTCCTCTGAAATTTCAGGTTTCCTTTTTTGATAGCTTTCTTTGCCCTAATAGCTAACATTTCCCCCTTTTTTTAGACATTAGGACAAGAGATAAAATATAACCAAAAAGAAATTTATCTTAATAATAATCCAGGAAAATACACACACACACACAACACAGTGGTATAAAATATGCCTTTTCACGAACTGACTGAGTCATCTGCATTCTAATTAATTAAGGCATGCCATGATTG
Organism: Argiope bruennichi; assembly: GCF_947563725.1. Classification (NCBI taxonomy): domain Eukaryota; kingdom Metazoa; phylum Arthropoda; class Arachnida; order Araneae; family Araneidae; genus Argiope; species Argiope bruennichi. The sequence continues at coordinate 90,729,643 of NC_079154.1, read as the reverse complement.
AGGAATAATAAAGCAAGAATGGGGGGAAAATTTTAGTAATCTGTATTATTTCAAAAAACTGGCGCACTGATATGCTTTTTATCTACCAATCTATCATTGCAATAGAAATGGAAAGGATTTCTTGGAAGGAATACACATGAGGATCAATTTTCTCTAAAGTCCTTAAGGAAAGCATCGTAAAATCCTATGTTGAAGCAAAATTGAATTTCTGCGACAGGTGCAACTTAGAAGCTTTCAATTCGTTTAACCCACAGAAGTTGCCCTCCTACCCATTTACTAGGAGGGTAAGAATCACAATCACCATTTACTAATGCCCATTTTGAGACACAGAAACTTTCTGGTCTATTGCGTATGATCTGGAAGGAGTTCATTTCATCAAGATAGGGATGAGAGGAAAGTAGAAGAAGGGGACGTTTTATTTTCTCAAACAATTCTGTAAATTTCGATTCTCAGCAGAATTGAACGAAGGATATAAATAATAAATGTTTATAATCCACACACTATATTTATGAAAAATAGTTAATTGTAGTATCATATGGGGCTAAGTTCATGCATAAGTTTCGAATTAATATAAAATGGTCTCGAAATGTCAAATGAAAAAAAAAGAAAAAAAAAAAGAACTGAAATTGAATTGGACGAAGAGTAATAAAAAATTCTAAAAATGCACTTGCCTTATTCACTACACATCACCTCTCTGCGGAATAAAATCATCCAATAAGGAATCATTTATCCCGATTTGAGCAATAACTGATAACTATCAGTTTAAAATGTTTACTTTAGAAAAATTTCAAATTTTTTTATATTTTACAATATTTTATTTATTGTTGATGGATATTTATAAGCATTAACAATTTCATCAGCATTTCCAATTTCTTACGGAATCTAGTTAGAATTTTCAAAAGTATTAGTGTTGTTAGTTAAATACTTCATTTTAATTAGTTTAATCGTCAAGTGCTATGTTTGTTTTTACTGAACCAAATTCATATTTCTGAAGACATGCAAAGCTATTTTAGTATTAATAATTAACAGAAGCTGTAACCATACAGATGGAAAAATAATTAACAGTTGTAATTAGTCTTTTAAGACTCACAAATCCTCTTATGATCGGCAGTGCTGAAGAATTAAAAAAAATATTCTTAAGCCTCTAACATTTCTTTCATCCATGAATGAATTCTTGACTCTTACTATTGATTACACTCAGTACTTAATCTGCCGGAAAAGAATTCAATAAAGATTCATCTACAACATTTTCAGTTGCTTTCAAACATTAACAGAAGCGTTTGAGTTTCATTGAATTCTTTTCCATACAAAATTCTTCTGAGATGTATGAGAACTTTATAAGTAAAGTTGTATTTTAGTTGACTGAAATGTTTTATGCATGTATATGGATTATAGTTCATAAGAGCTTTTGCAATAGTTACTCTTGTGTTAGGTTAAAAATTTTAGCGTTATATATCGTTTTATTAATATAAATGTGTAGTTGTAATATCATAGAACTGTTCGAAATGCACTGACTTTTTATTGATAATAATGTGAAAAATAAATTAAAGCAAGATATTTTAATCTGATTCTTTTGAGAAAAATAGAAATATAAAATTTGGTGAAATAAGTGTAGAAGAGAGTGGTGAGATTTTCTTAATATCAGGCATAGGTGGCTATAATAAAAATTACATTTTCCTAATGATTCTAATGAAGAGAAATGAAGTTAAAATTCAGCACTACAAGAAACAGAAAATTTTTAAGCTAAAAATGGTAATAAAATTACATTTTTAATACTTAATTGTTTTAAAAAATTAATAATTATGTTCTAATTACCAACAATTTAATTTAATATAAAGTAGCAGTTGAAATTTGTAATAATTAAAAATAATTCTTTTAATAAATATATTACTAATTTTAATAATCCAACAGTACAAAGGGGGGGGGGCTGTTCTTTTGATCGATTGCTCTTTTGAATATTTCCTTTTGTGCTCAAAACTAACAGTGAAATTTTGAAATTTATATATTTAGTTCAAAAATCTCCGACCAATTGCTTATTGTTTGAAAGAAATGCTTATTGTGCTGAACAATAATATTAATCGGATTTTACTACTGGAATGTAAGTATTACAATAATTGTTTTTCGACTTCTGATATATTTTTATACGATTAAGAAATTAGTTTTGGTGTGCGTCTACTACGGTTAGTCTAATAATCTTATTTAGCGCATACTCAAATACAAAAATAAAATTTAAAAAAAATCAAATTTTCAATTCCCAACCAAGAATGAATTATAGAAACTTAACCACTTTACAGTACTGCACGAACGCCATTTTCAGGTGCTTAGAAATCAAACCTTCCTACTTTATCCGAATACCATGAAGGAAACTATAATCCACTTAACTAATATTATTTTTCTTTTTTAAAAATTTGTAATGCTTATATCAATTGAGGGGCTGGTTAAAATAGGATTGCAAAATATATGTAAGCTGATTCCCAGATCAGAATTTATTTCTTACGAGAAAAAAAGCATGAATTTTGTTTTCATTAACTAGGTGTATCTCACGAAAAAAGCCATATGATTTCAGTCTGGAGTTAAAAGGAAATGAGAATGAATGATAATGGGCTTCTAATAACATAAATATTGAGATTAGAGAGTGAATTTGAAGTTTCGCTAAATGATTCCACAGTTAAATCTTATAATAAATATAAATAATATAAAAATAAAGAGTATGAATGACTTAATTCATGTTTGGAACATATTTGAGCTTTAGGTTTACCGTGCAAAAGCAGAATTTTAAAAAGAATATTAAATATAAATATAATTTTAAAAAATACTTTAACATTCATTATACAGTGTAAATTGATAAATTTTTCGAAATCATCTTTTAACAAATTTATCATTTTACATGCTGTAAATAAAAATATGCACAGTTTCATCAATTTGAAAATTGCAATGATTTTGACTCCATATTTGAACCAATATATTTTATACGACTGTCTGTATACCTATGACTTGGATATATACGATCGGTCTGAGTACATGTTAATCAAATATATGCAAATTTTTTAGCACAATATGGCAGAAAAGAAAATCAAAAAGGTTAAATGAGAAACTATTATGTTGTGGTTTTGACTACTGAGCTGGGTTGCTCTTTTGATCAGGTCAGAAGAACAATAACTTTTATTTATGTAAAACAAGGGATACTTTATTAGATACCAGATTAGAGATAATTGTAATTTGTCTCTGTTAGATTTTTGTTCATATATTCTATCGCAAGGGATATCCATTCTCCTGCATGAAAAACCATTGCAATGGTAGATATGTATGGTATGGTATATATTTTAAGAAACAGAAGTAATTTTCTATTTTTAATTTCTCAATGGTTCGGAGGGTTACTCCTAAAGAAATGACGAATCAAAGCATTTCTGAATTTTAAGTATACTATTATCTGTTTTTGGATATACGAAACTGTGTAACATCTTAATTCTAAATGACTTATTCTGTAGATTGCTTGAAAAAATTGCTTGACAGTTAAAGAAACTTGATCATGCCATTAAAAACTTCACAAAACCAGAATTTATAAAATATAAGTGTATACGTTTGTTATTTACTGTTTCTACTTCTGTTTTGCTTTTGATTTATATATTTTCCAGCGACAATAAAAAAAAAGAAGATATGTTCATCATGGATTGCTAGTCAAACTGCAGAAAAACAATATCGACGAGTCTATTGCTAACTTTCTGAAAGAGATAAAATCTAAAAGTAATGATAAATTATTTAAAGCTGTAAAATTAAGTAAAGATTTTTCTCATTAATTTTACGGTAAAGAAACTGAAATATTTTAAAAAGAACAAATCTTTAAAAAAATATAGAATTTTATAAATATCTTTTCAAAAAATTTAAACTACATATGAAAACTTGAGTTTTCACCAGAAGTGCGTTTAAAAGTCATTTTCTTATTTTTGTTTGATGCCATTGTAAGTCTGGGTCAAAAGTACATCAATTCCTTGTCAGACATAAAATGCTATAGTATCATTAACCATATGAAGTTAATAAAAAATAATTAAAAATTGAAAAAAAATTACGCAAGAAATGGGAAACCAAAAAGAATTAAATTCGGAATTAGAAAAAGAATAGGAAAGTTTTAAGTGATTCCCATAAAAATGTTAATACCAGAAACCGGTCAAATGCACAAAACTCTTTTCTTAATATAGCATTGTGAATACAACAAATATATCTTAAATCTTAAGATAATAAATATTTTAAAAAATAAAAAAAAATGAAGGTGAGAAATTTTTGCTGCGTGTTTTTATATGAATATATTCTATAATCCTTCTTTGACATATATTATGTACTTAAAGATAACTGAGGACACAAGATATTGATCTCTTAAAATAACAAAAAGAATTTATATATACAAAAGGTTTTATAACTTTTAATATTCTTTTCGAAATATTCAAAATAGACTCAAATTTAGAAGATATTTTAGCATTATACATATTTTAGCACAGGAGATTTAAGCGGAAAGAAAAAAAATTCAATTACAGACGAATCCGAATTATATACGTTTTAATTAGACTAGTGCTGTTTCATAACTATATGATAAATATACTAACTGAACTCTTATTTCAGAATCATATTTGGTACCTTTACTCTTTCGTATCTGATATAAATTCCATCTTTATACAGTTTTTTTGGCAAATAAGGAAAAAAAAAAAAAAAAAAAAAACGTTTCTCGTATCAGAATAATTTTTTTCTAAATTATCACAGTATAAGTGTAAGCAATTTTTCTCCCCTGCCATCCTTAGTGAGACTTTGTACTTCCAAAATAATCTCTTACAATTACTTTGGAAGGATGCCAAATAAAAAAAGTATTTAATGACTTTAATACAAATGATTACTAACAATATGCTTTTATTCATTTGATAAAAAGTGAGCAATTTTAACACTTATTTTCGTCTTTTCTGCTCTTAATTTTGCATTTATTACTAAAAATATTATGTAATTAAGAAAACAATTGCAATTGAATTAATGTTTTACAGAAAGTAAATAAATAATCATGTCCAAATGGGCACAATTATAGAATAAAAATTGAACTTTATGAATAATCTGGCTGATGATAAAACAAAGAAAACGTGAAAAGAGTGTATTAACATCAAGAATACAAATTCGTAACACATTTTAAACGTCTAAAATATAAGGACATAAATGAAAAATCGATTGTAAAATTTCAGTTTTCTTAACATTAAATAAATCAACTTAAAAATGAGACGAAAATGTAAGATTTTATTGATTTTTTTTGTTTTGTAAATAAATTATTTTAATAAAATGTATCGATATATAATAATCTTTTTACCTAAGAATATAAGAGTTTCAAAATTTTATAAAAGCTAAAAGTTAGTTAGAGGACATGCCTTTGAAGTTTAAATATTGAAGATAAAAGTACATAAATAATTGTTTTAGATATTTTACAGAGATATGAAATATATTTGGAACTCTTTTTAGAAAGTTTTTTACGAAAAAAATTAGTATGACTTAAATTTCAAAAACTTTTTAAAAAGTTTTAAACAAATTCAAATTTTTCCTCTTATTAAGCATTTGTAATGCCTCATATTTCAAGAGAATTATCAAAGCTAAAATTATTTTATTATATGCCAGAATAATTTGAAAAGTATGAATTATTATTAAATAATTTATTAATTATATTTAAAAATGGATTAATGTTATATGTATTATTAAAATTTTACTTTTCCCCCTTTTAATGTTTGTTATTTTACAGTTAAGTACATATACTTATAAAATCAAATGACTTGTGATTCTTGAAAAGTAGAATAATTAACAAGTTTAAATACTATTAAAATAATCAGTTCAATTCAATAAAATCAAAAAGTATTCAAATATTCATTTCTTGTGAAAGTAAACATTCAGCCATCGTAAATCAAATCTGGAGTAGTAAAATAAAATGCTGCATGTTTTCATGCACAATTTTAGAAAAAAAAAACCAATACATAATACGTTGTATTTAAATATCTTAAATAATTTAAAAATATTTTACCTTTGAACAACTCATTTCCTAGATATGAAAGCCAAGCAATTCCTTCTTGTGCTATTTTGAAACAGAAATCACAGTTTCTCCCACTTTAAAAATATAGTCTCATCATACATTGTTATTTATCCATAAATTCCACAAACGCTGAACCCATCACTGATGAATTCTGACATTAATCTCATGCGATATTTTTTCCTTTATTCTATTTCTACAAATCAGCACCGTTACCATTTATTCGTAAGCTTCTTACCCTCACCCACAATTCTCCACTTTTTATTGCATTTGTGGGGGGCGGTAGCAACAGAAATGGAGTTCTTTTATTGCCTTCACACTCCCCCTCTCTTAACAAAAAAAACGTTCTTTATTTGCCCCAACCCTAGTAATGGCCCTTTTAGGAAGCATCCCGAACAAAGACCTTGGTCCTCCTTTCACCCAAGTTTTCTTTCTGCAAGTCTGTTCCCTTTTTTGGCTTTTTTTTTGTTTTTTTTTGTTGATGCAGTTGGCTCTTTAAAGCCAAATCTGCAGTGTGATGGGAATCGTTTCTGAAGTCCGACCACGCGGTTGGCTCTCACAACATTGTCGTTTCCCTGGTTAACGCTGTTAGGGAACTATTCAGGTGATGAATGGCTTTATTTCAGAATGGCAACTTAATTTGTCTTTGATGATGAGGATGTTGCAGCGAGTGGAGGGGGCCATCGATTAGCCGTTATGGACATTGGGCAAAAGCAAATAAATTACCTTAATTTATGAAATTAAGAGGGAAGATTAATCTACTGTGTTTCATTTCCGAGCTGGACAGATTTGATGAAGATGAATAGAATGTGAGGCACCTAATGGGTTTATTTTCTCTGAACGATCGAGTAGGATTTATGCAGGACATTTCATAATAGTTGGAAGAGATTATTGTTAACAATAAGCATACAGCAGCATTTCATAATAGTTGGAAAGAATGGTTGTTAATAATAAGCATGCATATAATCAGCAATCCTGACATAAAAACCAGAGAATCAACAGAAATGGCTTATATTATTTTAGTAGAAATTTGCACTTTGTTGAATAGTATAAGATCCTATTCATCCTTCTCGAGGTTATTAAAATCTGTAAAATAAAAAGTTGCTAGTGTTTTGTATCAACAAGATCACTAATATGACAGCTAATAAAGTTTTGATAATTTCTTTTTGTGAAGGTCATGAGGGAGGCTTTTAACTGACTGTTTTTACATAATTCATCTGGTATATCTTTTTAAAATATTTAAGAGGCCTATGTTCTATTTTTAAACGGACTTATTTCGCGACGCTTGATTTAAAATTTGTCAAAAGAATTTTGAACAACCTATATAATAGGTCTTTATATGTAACTTACCTCATAATGGTCTATTTTATTACTACAAGAATATTCTTTTAAAAACTGAAAGTCTTATTTTATAATATATCTTTAATATTATCATTTTATGTCTTTATTTATTTAGTAAATGATTCCAATAAATTATTGTTACACTAATACGCTTTCTGAATTTTTGAGTAATTTAAAAATCTGCATAAAAATATTAAACGCTTTGGTATTATAATAGTAACACAATTAACAATTTATTTTGATTAAGATATGATGTAATTAATTTTTCTGTTTCTAGTTACATAATAAATTACCGATGGCTCACATTTTTTAAAAAAATTAATATATATATGTAATAAATTTTTATAAATCATATTTCTTTAAGAAAAATTAACAATTATACTTACTATGCCATTCTATAATTTATATAATAATATATTTTCTGAACTAATAATATTTTTATACTAATAAACAATTAAGAATGAGATATTTTGAATCTTTTGACTGATAATAATTTTGCTTTCCTTTTGTGATTTTCATCTTATAATCCGGTGTTAAATTTCAAAACAGATAAGTTAATTTATATGTAAAGACAACAGCAAATCCGACAACATCTTCCGAAAACATCTGCTTCATTTCTTTTTGAAATATCAAAAGATTTAATTTTAATTAGTCTTATTTTCAATGTAATAAACTTCTTCGTTGTGCTCTTTAATTCAATAGACAAATCCAAATGCTATTTCTATATTTTGATATAGATTTTTCTCGTAATAAGAGCTTATTTTATCACCTTAAACATACATTTATTCAGAAAACAAACATATTATGCAAACTATATAGACTCAAGTATTAACGGCTGTATGCCAAAATTAATCTGAACATTATATTACAAAATGAGTGAAACAAGATAGAATGCAGCTTTTTTTATTGTAATAAGATAAGAGATTAGCTTGTGTAAATTTAATTAGATTTTGTCATGTTTGTCATTGAAGCAGCAGATGGAAGCATCACTATATCTCAGATAAACACACTTTAGATTGTTCTAAAAATGTTTATTATAGCCTTATTTTTCAAAATTGAGTTGTTTATATATTTTTAATCAGAAAAGAAGTTCACAGAGATGTCTACATGTAGGGTAGACAAAACATAAAATTCACGCATCTTTAGAAAAAAGGATTTCATGACATATGAGTGACCTGTATATAAAAGACGTGAATCTATAACATCAAATTCATTTAAAATAATTTAAGTATTTTGATATAAAAGTTTTGTATAATATATAATTAAATACGAAAGAAAAATTATTACAATTTAAAAATTAGTAACTTATAGAATAAATATTTAAAATTAATTTAAATGCATTTTTTTCTTTTATTAATAATTTATATAGAATGAAATTTTACAGCTTTTAAAATGCACATTCAATCCTAGTGAAGACATTGGTAAGGTGATTATTAAAAATACACATTTATGCACCTTATTCAAGTTATTTTTTAAGCAAGAGTCACCTATGATTATTAAGTCATGTTACGTATTGCATATTTTTATTATTTAATGAAAGTAACAGAAAAATTCTATCTAAAATTCTATTTTTCTAAAATATTAAATAGTCGGAACTTTTAATATATCTTAGGTTTTTAAATATTTTACATAATTTAACTATAAAAATATATTTTACAACTATGATTTTTTATTATCACGTAAAAATTATTAATTCATATTCAAAGTTTCTGGATTCTTTTGTATTTTTAAACCGAAGTAATTATAACAACATTCTGTACCTAAATCTGTTGTTAGTTCTGCATTTAATTGGCGCCATGATCAAATTCATTCTATAAATGAAATCTAAATACAATTGTTGTAAAATTCCTTAAGAAAACTTACCACAAACTGAATGGAATGCCACACCACTTTTAAACAGAATTATTTCGGAAAACAAGCTGTTTGAAGTTACGTTTTTATCCATCATACTTTTGAAAGTTATATAAACAAAAATAAACAAACACAATTGTTCGTAATACCAGTACAATTTATGCAACACGGAGCATCTTTTATTTTGAATCTCTTTTTGAATTCCAGAAAAGCTTTTTCCAGATCTTTTTCTGGTTCTTTACAGCTCACTCAAAAGCTTGAACGTTTTTCCACATATTTCCATCTCCAACAGCTTTTGATGAGGTCTTCCGTTGAATTTTCCATCTTTTCCTTTAAAACTGGCGTGGAAGGAAGAAGATAGCTCTTTGGAATCTGTTGTGTCAAGAGCATTGCAAATCGTTCTTTTAACTGTCTTGTGTAGCGATGCCGATTCAAAAAAGAAAAAAAAAACCTATTTTTTTCTCTACGCTATCTTTCTAGAAAAGTCAGAGCCACCTTTAGTTCGAATGGCTTCAGTTTTCTATAAAGAAATAAGAAATGGAGCTGTGCTGAAAAATTTATCTAGGATTCCTCAGGTCTCCTGTGAAAAAAAGATAAAATATTTACAGCAGAAATCATAAACAACATATCGTCTGAAGGTAAAAGAATTTATTTTCTTTGTTTGAATTTTTTTCTTGGAAATGGTCAATAATTTAATAATATTTCACAGGTTTATGATCACAAAAGCGAAAATTCGATATAAATATGGGGAAAAATTTTGGGTTAATGATATTTACTTCTGTTTTTGTTTTAAATTTCTCCCATTTCTGTTTTTATTTTAAAAGTTATGTATGCTATTTGCATATTTATGTCTCTCAATTATGGAAATGTATTCATCGAATTGAAATTTATCGTTTGGATTATTCTTTAGCGCATTAAATTCTTAAAAAAAGATTTCTTTTTTACTCTCACCTCTTTATTAATTTGAATTCTTTTTGTTTAAAAAACAAGCATTAGAAATAAATTGTAGCTGTTTTTGCAGATTATTGTTCACATTTATTACTCTATTTTTTTTTTAATCCAAGATATTTACACTTGGATAAAATGAGAAAATGCATTTAATTAATGTTATTTTCTAAAACTGTTTTTTTCTTTATTTTTTTCTGCCATTGTAATTATGATAATCTCTCATAATATGGAACTGGAAATAATTAGAAACGAATTAAAGATTTCAGCCAGAATTATTCTAAATAGAGAAGAATTTATTCCTAAAGTTGTAGAAAACTTATAAAATATATAGCAATTATGATTTAAATAGTTTAGTTTCATCAATTACATTTATACATTAAATAACTCTTACGTTTTAAATTTTCTATATGCAAAACAAAAACACTTAAAAGACTATCATTAATTAAATTCAGTTATTGGTAAAAGAGCTTTGTATTTCAATGATGCATTTTACTTATTATTTTTTATCAATAATTAAATAGAATGCATGAGAATAATTCGGAAAAGAAGTTTTTTATTTAGATGCAAGTAATATGCTGGGATAGGTAGTATTTTTTAAGTGGTCTCCTGGTATTTGTTACTGACGAATATAAATCCATTGGAGAAAATTCAAAATGAGCAACGCAATATAAAATTCCACCAGTTGTGAACTTATTACCACATGATTTTTTAAATTATATTATTATACATTATTATTTTATATTACCATTATTTATATTTTCCATCATTTGTAAGATGTTTCTAGTTTGTGTTTTGTTCTATGTAAGCCAATGAACTATTTCAGACAAATAAACTAAAACAAATGCTTGCGTGTGCTAATTTTGTTTTGGTTTTAGATCACCACGATAATATTAACTGGTAATCAAATAGACGCATTTCAAAATTTTTATTGCTGGGTAAATGGTGTATATTTAATCATCTCCATAGTTCAGCTTTTTCACCAGAGCACTAACATTTAATGAAGCATATGAAATAAGGTCCCTTTATTTCCCAGCATTTTGACAATGGCTGTATGCTTCGAAATATTGCCTCAATTTTTTTTTGAAAAGGAATTTCAAACCATTTAAACATTATGAATGCCTGAATATGAATGGCAATTGTTCAAAGAGTAAAGAATTGTTGTAATTTTTAATTGGATATATTAAAACTTTTGTATATGAATTCTTGATATCGAGAAACAAATATTTTATCTGGGTATTTTGTTTTTTAAATATGCACTTATGTTTAGGAAAAAAAGCAATAAGGTAGGTTTAAGGTATGATAAACATTTTATTTATATATACAAAATTTCTGAAACAAATTTCTTTAAATAAATATGAAGAATTAATCGAAAATTTCTCAGACAAGAAACGCATCATCATGTGGTAATTTGATTATTTCTAGGAAAGAAGTAAAAATGTTTTTTAGTCTTAGTTAAAAAATGAAGTAACTTGATTTTTATGAAAATTCAACAAAGATTAAACATACTCTTCAAATTTTTTAAGCATTTGAATGGCAACATTTTTTAATGTTCTTTGAGAGTAACTAAATATTCTTTAATTCCCAAGAATTTTCTCTCTACTTGTGTTAAATTTCCAAGAATCAGTCGATGTTTCCAGACAGCTCATGAAGTTTATTAGAAAAGTCTTATAACAATAATGACAAGCGCAAAACCTTTTGTGCCATTTTAATTAATAGAATAATGTCGACAAATATGCATTTTCAATTATATATATTTGGATATTTTTTTTAATATGAAGCTTCTTTAGCGTTTTTTTTTCTATTCTTGAATTTGAATTTGAAAATTTCTATTTAAATTTCAAATTAAAAAGATAAAAGCGTCTAAATGAAAAGTGATTTACAACAATTTATAATAATTTTAACTTTTCTTAAATAAAATCTAAGAATCAATTTAGCAGTTGTTTAAACGGTTGTATTTAAATATTGAAAATGTTTTATACTTGTTATTATTATTTACTTCCATTAGAAATTTATTGGAGATTTTCCATACAATTTATGGAACGGAAAGGAAACAAATTAGCACGGTATTTTTCCTGTGTTTTGTATTTTTAATTTTGAACTTATTCTGCACCTATAACAAACAAAAATGTGGAGTAATTAATCTAGATGAAACTTTGAAATATCTGAGAAACCAGAAATGTTCGCAATGCTAATAAGAAAACTAATATATCAAATCAATATTTTTGGGAAAACATGGTGGAAGTGATTCAAGATAAAGTTTATTCATTTTAATTAAAATGATCGAGAAATGAAATAAATAAGGACGGGATAAAGCCATTTTGCATAAAAAAGAAAAATAAGATACGCAATGCTTTCTGACATGCGAAACATGGCGCAGTATAGCCAATCGTAGCTTTTATGCCATTAACTTTTATTTTTAGAATCGACTGAGATTGCATATGAAAGTTTAATACAAATTTAATGGATTTCGTTCGTTATCTAAAGAAGAAAAATATTGTGTTGATAATAATTGATGCTTATATTATAAGCTGAATGATTTTCACGTCTTATACTTTCTGTAACAATGTGTTTGAATTAAGAGATAAAATCTTGAGTTTTAATTGTCGATCTTATTATTATTTTATTTAAAACCAAACGCCTTAAGGGACCAACTGGTTTGACTCGAATATTGGCAGTGTTTAATATCAACTAAATTCTCTTATTAAAAACTTGATATTTATAATTTCTTCAACTAGGCATTTTTTTAAAAAAATAATAAACAGTCTTTTATAACCTTTCTAAAGTAACCTTATACCTGTTCTGTTTACAGTGCTTACGAAAAACTCCCAAGGAGTCGGGTCTTATGATTTCGCAGTGCAATCAAAAACTAACTGTTTTGGTAATCTATTTCAAACTGCACGTTGTTTTTTGTGGTAATGTAATTTCACTTTTTTCTTATGTAAACTGTCATATCAAAAAGTAATAGGAATTCTTTTTACTTTAGCTTTTGACAATAGAAGAAAATTATACGAATAATTATATGATAAAAGGAAAAAGCAATTTTAATTTTATTGTAATAATGAATTTTATTGTTGAAAATGGCACAAAAAATATATTAAAAAAATTATCGAAAGTCAGAAAAATTACCACAACTAAACTGATCATTAAAAGGGAAAAGATTATGAGTTTTAAAATAGTATAACAATAGTATTTTGAGAATATCATAAGAGAACCCCCCTCCCCCCTCAAATTTCTCTTCATATTTTATTGGTTAAAATTTTAGATAATTTTCTCCAAGTTGTATATTTTTTTCCCCTCCAAATTATATCTCAATCGAAATTGATAGCTCTATGTAAAAAAATCTGACCTATGAAAATCAACACGCATATAGTCATACTTATTTTTAATTAAAAATAGTAGAGATAAGTCAATTTTATAATAAATAAATATAAAGGATTCAGAAAATCATTATTGTCTTTGAAGCATGCATTTTTTATGATTTGTCTTATTTGCAATCATATGCAATATAAAGCTCCAAGCCAAACAATCTGACCAGTAGAGCATCAAACGAATAAAGATTTAATTAATAATAGTAGAGAAAAGACAATTTTTGAATAAATATGTTTAAAAGAAATAGAAAATCATTATTATCTCTTATGGTTTGGGTTTTATCATATTTTTTATGATTTGTTTTATTTGCAATCATACGTAATATAAATTTCTTAGTAATGATTGCTAACAATGAATAGAATTTGAATAAAATTATGTGATTAAGTTCAATTGATCTAAAAGCTCCTAGTCTGTGAATATCTGTGTTGTTTCTTCCCAAGCTATCGCCACCTCTTAAGTGGACGCTCTGATGGTCAGTCCCAAGTGTTGCAATCTTGAAAGTGGATTGCGATGCCTCCCGCAGGCTTTGCTTAAGGACTATCCCAAGACTTTTAAGAGCTTTTCAAGTTTCCTTGTGAGGTGTGAGTTTCTCCTGATGCCTCTTTTAGAGCTGCGTCTTATTGTTTCACTCTGGGTCATCTTGGGATTTCAATTTAAAGAATGCGATTTGGAAAGTTTCTCTTTTAAAAAGTATATGCAATATATTCTCAAGATTTTTACTTTTTTGCTATGAAGATATCATCGCATAATACTTTAAATGAAATATTGCTGGGAAGTTTTTGCATCACTTTTTTGTTTCAGAAATAGAATTGAAAGTCGATTGATGATCATTTTAAGGCGATATCGTAAATTTTCTCATTCGCTACTTCTTTTTACTTTTTCGTAGACGTAATATAGAGAAAGTATAGTGATAATCACAAAATTGACTTGAGATTTTGACGAATCTCCACGTTTTAGATTTCCTTAAATAAAAAAAAAAAAAATGTTTGGGAAATGTTTGCCTATCTGTTTGTTTGTGACAAAGATACTTCAAAAACACTTTGAGCTAGATGGTTGAAATTTGGTGTCTGGTCTTTACACCGAATTAAAAAATTTCTATCAAATTTTGAATAAAATCTGTTCAGAGGAAATTCATCTATTCGGCTGTTGGAATATAAAATAACATAACAATTGCAAAACGAAGAGAGCTATGCAGATAAAATTCGGTACGCAGATTTAACATCTATAGTGCAAACACCCGTCAGATTTTAAGCCAAATCCAATTACGGTTGACTGTCTGTTTGGCCAGTACTTTCAAAAACATGTAAACACGATAATTCAGAAATGCAACAACTTAAATACATAAAATTTGGTTTGGTTATTTTGTGATTACAAGTGCAGTTTTGCGTCAATGTTTTTTCCCAATCGGTTGAGAAAATCTTGCCAAAAACGCGATTTTGATTTTTTGAGTACCTCTAACCCACGCCGGGGATTACTCGCCAAGTATGACACGTAAGATTCTGTAATAATGCTAAATTCACTACGAAAGTTAATATTTTGTAATTATTGTACGCCAATGCCAGGTAAGGTTTTCTCTGGCGACAAGTTTATTAGAGAGTATGCGAGAAAGTTTTGGGGAAACCCCTCCAGCTGGATTGTTATAAATACATCATCGAATAGTATTTTAAAATGCAATGATGCTGGGGAGTTTTTGCATAACTTTTTCGTTTTAAGGATAGGATCGAAAGTTGACTGCTGATTATTTTTGAATAAAACATCGTAAACTTTTCCCATTCGCTGCTTCTATTGGGCTTGAGTTAAACATGTAGACTTGGTGTGCTATAGAAATAGGGTCTTGACGGATTGCTTCATGATTTCAAAATAATAAAATAAATTTACTTTGGAAACTTTAAAATACCATATTCTATCCTGAAGCAATGGACCAAATTTCCAGAATTTTAATGTACCTGAGAATGAATGAAAATTCGATTACCTCATTCTAATTCGCTTGAAGTAAATTCAATTAAAAATCGCCATTTTACAGATTTTAATAAAACCAAGACGTTTTTATCGATTGCTTCTTTTAATAGGTGTTGAAGATTAAGAAGCAAAAAGTGATATGAGAATTCTTTACACCCTAATATTTTTTTTAATGATCTCATAAGGGGTAGTGACCTGCAGTGAAGAACTTTTTTAGAGACAAATTTAACAATTATTTGTTGATTTTTTCAAAGATTTGTTTTTAACATATAAACGAAAAACTTTGTTTCTTTTTATTATTTAGCATTTATTTTATATAAATTCATAATTGAATTTAAAAATATAAGATTTTTACTAAATTTCAATCACACAGTTAAATATAATATGTCGAAATTTGTAGTTATATGGAAATATATATATATACTCGAATATATATATATATTTACGTAAGTTTTACTTATTCTAAATTTTAAATATGGCTTTTATTTAAATTGCTATAGCTTGAACTCTATCCTCTAAGGAATGATCTGATTTTTTTGAAATCTTGGTTATCCTAAAATCTAGAATCTCATTAATCGTCATGATATGATTTCTTTTAAAGCATTAGATGTAAACATCATATTTTTTAAATCCAAGATTTAATGAGCATTAAAGGTTCTACGCTCATTTGAACATTAATTAGACGAAACTGTTCATTTTTTTAAAGATGGATGAAAACGTGTTTTTAATTGCGTGTAAGATGTCTTCATTTTTTTCAAAGTGGCTGGTTCAGGAGGATTCTACAAAAAATGATAGAAATATCTCAGCTTCTAATACTAGATAAATTTATTTTTGTTTTGATATAGTGACAGTTACATTGATTATTTAAATTTCTTGCATTTGATATTTGTGAAATATTGTATAAATTTATATCTTGTGAATTATCTTATTTTTGCTATTTAATTTGTTTTTCTATTCAAAGACTTGGCTTCCAATTCTTTTTAAAATCCTGTTTACTTTAAATACTCGAGGCCAAAAATATATCCCGAAACTATATTGCTAATTTAGAAAAAATACATAATTAACATTTTAGCAATTTTTTACTCTTTTTGAAATATCCTGGTATGTATATTTATTTTCAGCAAGTTATGACATATCATATATATGGATATTATTTTATTATGAATAGTAACTCATATTTCTAGAAAGTGTATGCATCATAAATAAATATCAAGTGTTTTTATTAATATAATGTTAAAAGTTAATGTTAAACACAGTCAGTTTCGTAGAATAGAGCCATTAAAAGTGACTCAGATATTTGAAATTCGAACATTTGTGGTAAGAAAGGCATTAATATAAAAAATAATCAACAGATTTTTTCCTTAATAATTTCTTAGATACTTCTACAATACGAAACGTTGTGTATTGAACTTTGTTGTATAGGAACGACATTTCATATTAATCTAAATAGTCTGAAATTTGGTAGTAATTTCAAATTTTGATGGAAAGAGTACATTAAATTTCATTTATTTTCACTGTTGGGTTTTCAGTCATTATGCTTATATATGACTGGTTATGTGCTATATGCAAGTGACAAATGGCTATATATATGCTATGTACAAGTGGCAAATGATTATCTTATCTTTATATGCAAGTCACATGCCTAGGGATATAAACTAAGTCCCAGATCTATAATTTTGGTGATAAAATCCTACTCCAAATCTCATCAATTTAGATTGTTTTATTTTTTTAATTATCTTGTTTATGCTCAGATTATTTTTAAACATGATTCCAAAAATACTTTTTTACCCTTTAGTAAATTTTAAATCCTTCACACGTAATAAGCAGTTACTTTTTCACACAAAATAGGATTATTTTGAAGTAAAAGAATTTATTATTTCATGACGCAGAATGAAATTCTATTCCTTTTAAATGAAAGCATTAAATTCATTCATTTCTTAATCATTTACATAATTTGCAACACTTCCTTGTTTAGTCGTGTCTTCAGTTTTAAAGAAGTTAAATTTAAGAGTACACCTCTCTATGTAGCTAGATTCTAACCGTAATACCCAAAATTTAAATTTCTGCAACACTTTCACATTCTAAATCTTTCTAAATAGGTATCAAAATTCACCCTTGGAGCTTAAGAGCGGATTGTATGACTCACAAAGAGAAAGGGAGATCTAGGTGAGAATCAGATTAGCGCGGCGTCATCATAATGCACTTTGATACACCGGGAATGAATGCAGAATTTTTTACATCCTCTGAGTTCGAAGGGTCTCTATTCCTTGCTTCACTGCGCATGCGCCTGTGAATCGGATTGAGTCATCAACTAGTGAAATAACTTCGTGGGAAAAGTGGAATAAAGATTGTTAACAAAGTATGACTCTCAAATCCAAACATTCAAGATAGAAAATCTATTCGTGAATTTCATTGAATAATATAAAAACATTAATAGTGAATTTCAAAACCAGGCTTCAGTTATCCAATAGGGAAGAAAATTATAAACATGAATTCTGAGTTTATTGTTTGACACTTGTGAATACATGCAATTCAATTTTGCATAATATGATGTTAAGTATATAGAAATTTCTTGTGAAAATATCTTTACCACCCTGCTATAGACAGTACATGTGATCAGTATGTTGGAAGAGATTAACATTGGAATTTTTTTTTTCAAAATTATTGCTACTATCAAAGTATACTAAACTTTTCAATATATTTAACCAAATGAATAATCGAAATGAAAACGAAATAAACAAGGTATCTAAATTTCACAATTTGTAGAAAATATATTATATTATGAACATTAATATTACCAAAAAGGCAATCAGCCATTAAAATTTGAATTATTAGGAGATTTAACCCTTAAAAGGGCCATTTTTTTCTAGTCATATTATGTTAAAATATTTTTAGGCTTGAAATTAGAATAAGAAAAAGGATTCATTTAGCTTATTAGATAATTTTAATTTGATTAATTAATTAATTTGGTTAATTAATAATTAAGTAACAAATCAAGACACATCATTTTGTGCAAGATAAAGAACTGAAGCATCTAAGTTTCTGTCTTTCTAAAAAAATTTGTCAGAACTTATGCCAACCTACATAATTTCATACAAAGATTGATAAATTTGGTGGGAAGCATACTTCCCACGGCCCTAGAAAGGGTTAAAGCAGACTAAGTTAATGTTTTTGGAAACAACATTTGGACTATTTTAGAACAGAATTTGTAATTTTGAGTCCCAGTAAGATGACGAGAAAAGTACTTGAACAGGTACCATTTCTCCAAACTTCCACACCATATTGAAGGGAGAATGTTTGAAGATGCAGTGTAACATAATTTTTATGACGGATCTTCAATGGAAACAGGTTTCAAGTCTAGAACGCTTTGGCCTCGAAATCGGGATCTTACCACTAGGTCACCATGCTCAACTTTCAAATAATAATAAATGAATGGAATGGGCTATTAGTTTGTAGTGAATCCGCATTTTCGAAGGAACCAAAATCTTTCCGTAGGTAATGCCCTTGGAAAGTATAAAAGATCTGACTTTCGAACATAAATGGTCCATACTTTTTGTATCTGTATTACATTCGAAATTTTCACATTTACAAAAAAAAAAAAAAAAAAAAGCACTAATGATATTTGTGAAGCAAACAAGAACAGAAGGCAATTGTTTACATATATAAAACTCACAAACCCTGTTAGTTTAATGTTAATTAGTTAATGATCAGTTTTTTATATACTAATCATTTGTATATAAAAAAATTAATTTGAAATTTTTTTTGAAACATTCCATAAATTGAATACTATATTTCAGAAAAAGTGTTTTTATTCCGTTTTGTGTTTCTCCAGAATAAAATCAATTTTATACTTTTTGGTTTCAACTTTCTAATCAGATATGGAAATTAGCTTAATGCTAGAAATAATTTTTTAAAAATTATAAAGCATTTAAAATTTTTTCTGAACAATTTTAAAATTGTGCTTCGATGACTAGTGTCATTTAAACAAACCTTTTGTTATTATAAATATACATGTTTCAGGAGTAAAAAGACATTTAAAATTTTATTTTTCTTTTGATAAAAAAGTGCAATTTAGAAAATTTTTTGGTTTAGATGATATTTCAAATTTATTAATAATTAGAAATCAATAATATGTTAATTTTTTTGAAAAAACTTGATGACAATGTTCGAGAAAAACACAATCATATAAAGTTAGAGATAGATTGAAATTCTATCTCTAACTTTGTTTGCAATTGCCGTTTATGTCATAATTTTCTATGAGAGATGAAAATATTTCAACCTTATAACTATAGTCTTTATGCCGATCATAATAATATTTCTTCTATATGAAAATTGAACTATTTTTTTTGTTGCTACCAGATTGAAAGCCAAAATAATTTAAAATTTTCTTTAAAATTAATGTAATTTATGATTGTTTGAAAACATTGAACATCTTATTTGATTGACTCATTTCGTGAATGATTTCTTTTCATCAATCAAATATTATATTAATAACAATGCTCTTTTATTTGCTTTAAAAGCTGTGATTCATTTTTTCCATTTATTTTTATTTAAAATCAATAATCAATTGATTGAATTAAAATTTTGATCATTTGAGTAATATCAAATAAATATCTGAATTTTTTTGATCTTATATTTTTCATTCTTTCTTGATTCTAATTCTTTGTAAAAGCAACTTATCTATTCTTTTATGTAAAAGTAATTTGTCATATTCATGGTTTTTTTACTTTGAAGAATTTAACAACACACCAGTGCTTTTAAGAAGCACTTTTCTGATACATATATGAATTCCATTGATAAGTAATAAGGATAATAATAAATGTTAATGCTGTTAAAGGTCCTCTGTTAGCATATTATGTATACATGCTGTCTCACTTAAAATTAAAAATCTTGCAAGATATTTAATATTATCAATAAATAGATTTAGAGCTATTTAAGTTTTAAGGTAGCTATTTCTTCAGTAGTAAATGCCACCTATGGAAGAATTCTCATACTTTTAATTAAAAAAAAAAATGAAATTTTAAAGATCCCCCCCCCAGAATCCTGGAGCATGTTATTTCATATAACCCTTTTCACACCGATTTAAAATGTAATAAATAGGCTTTTTAGAATTGATAATTTTATTTCCACATATTTTTCTAATTTATCATACTTTTTGAAATAGTTTAAAGTATCAATAAGGTTTTTTCATGATTTTAGAAATTGCATTTTTACACGCGTTCGTTTCAACGATATTAAATACATCTCAAAATCAATGTTATATAATTAAAAACAAATTAAAAAAATAAAATAAAGAGGAAGCAAGTCTAAAATTATGCTATAGGACATGAATGCTATAGGATAGAATCTCCTTTGACTTTTCTTTCATTACATCATCAAAGTTTTCCTATTAATTTAACATATTTGTACTTTGTACTAAATAAAATTTTCTTTTTTTCAAAAGAATTGTGATCCGTTCATGTTGTCCCCTGAGGCCATGGTATTCAGCTAACCAATTTGTATAATGCTATTAAGCAGACAAAAGGGCAGCGCGGACATCTGGTCGGTTCATTTTAACTGGAGAGGATCAAAAACCGTTCTCCCAACTGTTTATCCGAGCCATTTCAACTGCTGAAGCTTATCAACTGGAATTCAGGTGCATGTGATTGGTTCGATTCCTCTTCGCGGAATTCGAATACAACGGAGTGGATTAAACCTCTTCATTTAAATCTCTTTTTCCGTATTGTGGGGGCCGTATATCGGGTAAATACAGATGCTTTATTCCATCCACATTTGGGAAGGAGAAATTGAAAGATTTAACCCTTTTCTGTTGAAATGAAGCAAGTCATTTTAATTAATATTTTATTAGAATTGTTCGATTAAATATTACATAAATCTAAAATTAGAAGATAAACATTAATTTCTTCATTGCAAAATATATTTTCGAATTTTCGGGGCGTGAGGCATACTTAATAGCAAAGTAGTAATAAATAGTTTATTTAATAATTAGTTACTTCATGAAGCTAATTTTTCCTTAATTTAAATAAGCTAATTCCTTTAAAAGAAATTAAACGTTTTTCAAACTTTTGATATAGGGAATTTAAGACATAATAATTTTAATATTTAGAAAATTTGCAATCTCTAAAAATATCTTGCAACAAAAGCGAAAAAGGAATGCATTTGCCAATTATATATTTGCAATATACGTATTATCAATTTCAATTTGATAATAAATAATTTTTGAATTGAAATTATAAGTAATTATAATGGATAATGATTTGAATTCATAATGATAAATTATGAATTTATTAAATGATTATAATAAATAAGGTTATTTTTTCTGGTAAAATACCATAATAAGTAAGGTAATTTATTTTATTTATTAAATAAAATTTCTTAAATCAAACAATTAAATATCATTTAGTAAGATGATAATCTTTACCATGCAGTAATCTCTAAAAACTGCTATATATCCAAAATCTTAAAGTTTTTTTTTTTTTTTTTTTTTTTATCAAGCTAATAATTTCTCTGTTTTGACAACTAATATCTACTAAATATTTATTTATTAAAATAACATAAATTAAATCACTTTAATATTGATGTAAATAATATTTTAGTAGAAAATTATAGTCTTCTTTTGATGATCGTTACTATATAAAAATCATAAGAAATGCAATTCAATTTTTTCAGTCTCTGTTTAACACACTGTTGGTCCACTTGTTACTCAACTCTTTATGATGAAAAACGTTTATTTGCCAACAGAAACTGTAATTATCATGTTTATTCTGAAATATTATCATGCAACAGTATCTGTATTAGAAATCTGCAGTTGTGCAACGAAAAAGAAAGCCTCCCTCCCCCCCCCCCCAAAAAAAAAATGAAAAACAATCTAATAAATTGAAAAGGATCGGTGATTTACGCTGATGGATTATCAGACAATCTTAATTATGCCAAAAGTAAATAGGAAATTAGTGAACAGACAGACAATTATATATTTTTTCCAAGGAAAAACTACTTGCTTCATGTTTAACCGGTTATACATCAGATGATTATAACGGAATATTGCAATGATAGATTGTTGTTATTTGTAAGGGCATTTCAGATTGCAGATGTGGTATGGAGTTTAACATTTTCTTTTACAAATCTTCAGCTATTCGCCCATGGACGGCATCACGATGAATTTTATCTGCATTTTGCAACATTTTTTTTTCAATATTTAGGAGCTGTAAAAATGATATTAAAATATTGTTTCAATTTATTATATTATTCAGAAATAACTTTTGATTAATATGTCTTTTCTATCATTGTCAAAATTTTGTAATTGTCATATTCATAATTTGAAAAGAATCGAATTTTTCTTTGGAACTGAAAAATTCCACGAAGACCCATGTTAAAACAAAATAGATTGAAAAAAAATATTCATAATAAAATCCAGTTTCAAGCTTTAATTTTAAATATTATTTTATTTTTTATTTTTAATATTTTTTATTTGATATTAACGATTATTAGCTCATCTGCGTGTTGAAAAAAAAAGTTAATGAATTAATTTATATTTAGCTTGGTAATAATAAATTTGTGAAGAATTCTCTGATAATAAATACGTAATGAATAACTTTTATACACTATCAACAATACGCATTAATTTTCTTCACTCAAATAAATAAATAAATAATTATTATTTAACGGCCTTTCTTTAGATAACACTTGTTTGGGTGAAGAGACAGCATTTAATTCTTCGCAAGTTCTCGGTTCTGTAGCATTCGCCGTTTCCCAGTACTGATAAGACATTTACAGCCAGCTGTGTCGTCGCTGTTACTTACTAAACTCCTCGAGATAGCCAGATGGTGGATCTTTTCACCTGGGTGGTCTCGCCTCTGTTCATTAGCGACTACAATAAAAGACCACATGTGGAATTCCTCATCCAAGAGGTATTGATAGTATCTTCAAAGAGAAACGGGTGTCCAAACATCTGGTTGCTAGATAATTCTCTTTGTGAAAGGACCTTCCCACGACCCACTGGCGCCGCTGACAGAGCGTATTGCTGAACCCCGATTGGCCGAAAGAGAGCTCAAATGACCAATGTAAATTAATAGGCGGAGATTGTAGCCGAAATAAAGCGCGGAGATTTTTTTTTAGGGGGAGAAGAAACGAATTACAGCAGACGGTTGGACGACGCCCACGAGTTCAGAGTCTGAGAAACTACCCCTGGAGTGGTCGTGCTGACGTGATGTAGAAATGAGTTTCAAGAAAAACCTTCGAATTTGACTGTTGTATCTCCTACTACAGGTGTAAATAATTATTTATTTAACCAAGATTAGAAGAAGTTGGGTAGCGGTATATAGGGCTGTAAAATAAAGAATTGTCTCGAAATTCTGCTTCGTTATTTGATCAGTCTAGATCAGGACATTACAGTCCCCTTCTGATGTATTTTTGTTTTGTGAGAATGTGTGATAATAAAGCTTAATGCTTATTACTCTAGATTTCTATCGAAATGCTGACAGAGATGATTGAAAGAGATAAATTTAAATAACCACTAAAATACTTATTGTTTGATAACGGCTTTTAAAACCCATCGCCGTTTTGCGCATGCGTTAGGATGGGTTTAATTCATCAAAATAGGTGTGACTGGAAAGATGAAAAGAGGAGATGCTTAGATTTAACAATAAAATAAACTCGGAATATTCACGAGCTTCCGGAATATTCACGAGGAATATTCCGGAAATGCGTTCATCCTTCCGCGTCTCTTCCCTTAATGAGATAGAATCGTCGAAAAGTGGTCGTCTCAGAATATTGAAACGAACAGTAGACATGTTTGAAATTGATAGGCATTAATTGTTGTGCCTAAAAAAACGATCAAGGATTCATTCATTTATAATATCTAGAAAATTTCTATTTAAGATTATGTATTAATTAATCTGTTAAATATCATCAAATCACTCTATAATATTTGGGTTGAGTCGAAATTTCTTGGCATCGGAATGAAATAGAACTCTTTAAAAGACAATTTTCCTTCAATGGTATATTAAAATATTTTCGTGATTGAGATTGTTCTAAGAAAAGTCATTGATTTATTGAATTATATAAGATTAATTTATTTTGTTAATTAATTTTATAAAATCAGTAAGAAATCAGGTAAAAACTTTACTGTTTAAGATGAGAATAAACATTTCTAGATTTTTTTTATTCCATTGAAAAAACAGTGAGATTTGAATCCAACTTTTTGTTCTTCAACAAATGTACAAAATGTGTGTACACTTTGTAACATGCTAACAATTGCACACACAATTGGTAGCACGTTACTGCCTTAAAATAATGGTTGTAATAATTAGTGAATATTAATTTGATTGTTAAATCACAATTCGTACTCAACTTTATTAATATTTTTTCATGGTTTATAAAATTATGAAGAGTATATGAAAATATTAAATCAAAGATAATTAAACAGCCTAAATCACATTACTAAATGGCTAAATTACTAAATAGCCTAAAGAACTAAATAGTCTAAATCACATTACTAAATAGCACAATAACTAAATAGCCTAAATAACTAAATATTCTAAATCACATAACTAAATAGTCTAAATCACATTACTAAATAGCAAAATAACTAAATAGTCTAAATCACATTACTAAATAGCAAAATAACTAAATAG
The DNA here is from genome assembly GCF_947563725.1 of Argiope bruennichi. Taxonomy (NCBI): domain Eukaryota; kingdom Metazoa; phylum Arthropoda; class Arachnida; order Araneae; family Araneidae; genus Argiope; species Argiope bruennichi. Next base: position 90,704,500 of record NC_079154.1, on the reverse strand, counting down.
TCTAAATCACATTACTAAATAGCAAAATAACTAAATAGCCTAAATAACTAAACAGTCTAAATCACATTACTAAATAGTAAAATAATTAAATAGCCTAAAGAACTAAATAGTCTAAATCACATTACTAAATAGCAAAATAACTAAATAGTCTAAATCACATTACTAAATAGCAAAATAACTGAATAGCCTAAATCACTAAATAGCCTGATAACAAATGTATACAATGAATAACTTTTATACACTATTAACAATATGTATTAATTTTGCACGTATTAATTATGTATTAAATTTGGTTGCTCTATGTATGTTATTATTTGTTTGTATAACAATCAACATTTGTGAAAAAGTTTTTGAAACACTATTGAAAAGTTTCATTTAAATCTGTGTAACGAAATAAATTATTATACAGAATACTAAAACAACAAAGGCACCAGACAAGACATTTTTCCGGCGTCTAACCCATTTAAGAATAATATACAACAACTCTTGGCTATAAAACTTTTCCCGAAGCAAATTTTTAAAAAGACTGTCACAAAAAATAAACGCCAACCCTTCAGTCAAGTAATGGCCCACGTAATCATACACATTACTGTAGTTTAGCCAACATTTCAGCCTGCATTCAACCTAACCATTTAAAGAGTTTGAGTTAAAAGAGTGCAAAATAATGGCCTCACGTCGCTACGCAAAGACGACGGGACATTTCACGAAAGGGCTAAATAATAGCGACAGCAATATATGAACGGTCCAAAGAACGGCTTTGGCTAAGTGGCTTCGAGGCATACCTTGTCCTGAGGTGGTGGTTGAAAGAAGGGGGCCGTGATAAACGTCACCGACAAAGTGCCAGCGTTAAATCCCTTTAAAAGGGAGGGTTATAAGTTGTATAAAGCTTCTGGGCTAAACGCCGCTCGGCTTAATTTAGAGCAAATTCTGTTTTTATTATTTTTTATGAATGACCCATAAAAGGGAATGGAAAATGCCTGATAGTTGTGTCTCTTGGAGTGGGTTCGAAATGGTTGTGACAAGTGAGTGTTGTAGAAATATTAATCTCAGAGAAAGTTTCTGATTTTTTTTTTCTATCTGCAGTCCAGTTTAATCATTAAAAAGTTATCCCTTTATTTTTGCTTTCTTATTTAAAAAATGTAAAAAAAAAAAACCCTCTTAATTGTCTAAACATTTTGTCTCGAAATTTTGATGCAAATTTTATATTGCACTGAGTCCAGGAAAATACATTGTTGCAATTTTGTCTGTCTGTCTCTTTATAAAATTTTTGCATTTGAATTATCTTTCTCGTTTGGACGAAATACATCAAAATTAAATAGATGCATCTGTGTATATTTTGACACGAAAGTGCAAAAATGAAATATTTTATCGTAAGAAATTTGGCGTAATTTTTTTGATCGTCGAACATGATTTTAGAATTCAATTTTGGTCTAAATCCATCAACTGATTGGCTGTCTGTAGGTCTACCTATTAGTATGACTAACTAGTCTGTAAGTCTTGTTTGATGAACTATTGAATAGAAGCGATAACTCAATAATTCATCAAGCTAGAAAGAGCTCAGGAAGCTTAGTATACGAGCTATCTTATTAAAATTGTGTATCTGTTTCAAGTATTGAACAAATCCCACTAAAGATTAGATGATTTGTACATATATATATCTGTGCACTGTAATTCAAAATCTCAATTAATTGTATGAATGAAATATGATATGTGGTTCAAAAATTTATGCTCGAGTGTGTATTACAAAATATATCAAATGCAAAATAGTTTGAAAGAGAATTCTCCGAGTGGATGCATTATAAAATATATATAAAGTGCCCACAAACTTTGCAAGCAATTTAGGATAATAACAGATTTATAAATATATTTAATAGAAACAAACTATATAAATGATAAAAAAAAAGTTCCCAGATATTTTTCTAGCTTCTTTTAGTTCAAAGAATTCTCCTTCGAAAGTTGAAGCTTCTTGACAAATATGTAGCCAACCGGACACTGACCTTCCATTGACAGAATCTATCTCTTAGAATGTTCTTTTTCTGTTACGCATGGAATTTCATCTGCTAATTATTCGGTCTAAGGGTTTCTTACTTATTTCATTTTATTTGTATAAACGTGGTAGATTTTTCATTATTTCAAACACAATTCACAGTGAACATAGTTCGCTGTATTTTCCAGTGAATTTGTGTTTTGAAAATGTTTCTGAAAATTAAGCAATTTTTTTAAGTTAGAATTTGAAAAACTCAAAGAATTACATATAAGATACCTAAAACAGAATTTTTTAACAAATGCTTTCTATTTGATATTTATAATCAATTTTAAACAGTACTTTAAACTTAAAAAGCCCTATTAAAGAACAAAAGCACAAAGAAAATAAACAATGCTTTAATCTATGTTGCTACTTATTAGAAAGAGAGTGAGTGTTTGTTGGTGCTTTAGAATTGACTATTTCAAGATACCAAAATTGGCAAAATTATGATTTGGAGAAGGGAAATGTGCATCTTAGAGCACATTATCATCTGACAAAATTTTAGTGGATTTTTTTTCTTCTGATTGTTTAAAAACTAAACGAGATTTTTTTAGTTGTCTTTTGATTACTTTTAAAAATATTATTGCGGAAAACAGTTTTTACATTAGTTTAAAAAAAAAAAAAAAAAAAAACTTCCATAAATATACTTTAATTGCTCAACAATTTTTAACTACAATTTGATAATTTTTACAAATATTTTTTTTTGCATAATTTTTAACAAACGATTTCATAATTGCAATTAAATTCAAACTGTTTTCATTGTTTTATCAAATATTTAATCTTGTCATTTTCTTCCGTTGTCGTAAGCTATATGCACATTTTACATGCGATATCATAAAGAAGAAATATGTTACTGTAAAAGACAACGGACAGTTTGGAAAATATTGATTAGGCGTTTATGTATTTAATGTCACAATGGTACAATGAGACTCGATTTCTTTACAAAAATTCAATTTTGTTGAAGGAACGCTTTGAAATTAATCACACAATTTTTAACTTTTTAAAAATTTTTCTTTCTTAATAAAGCAGAAATTTTAATGAACTAAATTTATTACACCCAATAATCTTCATTACATTTTTTTAGAAATAATTTAATTTTTTATTAAAATTTCTCTTAGACTATGGGAAGATAATTTATAAAAGCAAGAATTAGGCTTTTTTTTAAATAAAAAAAGAAATATTTCAAATACAATAACGGTTAGTTAAGAATAATCACACCTGTAGTCTGTCACTGTTTCCTGCAATATTTAGAAATAATTACTGAAACTTTCCAATAAAAATTCCACATAGTCTAGATGAAACTCTCTGATATACAGGGTGTTCATTAATTATTGTCGGGGTTTCCGTACCTCATAACTTTCGAATAAAAAATATTACGCAAACACCGATTACGTATTCGTAAATTGCAACTCAAAGAATTTTATTAATGATATTAAAGTGTAAAGCTTGCACAATTTGCACTTTGTAGGCATTCAGTTGAAGGTGATTATGTATTCGTAAATTACAACTCAAAGAATTATGAATACGTAAATTACAACTCAAAGAATTATGAATACGCAAATTACAACTCAAAGAATTATGCATTCGTAAAGTACAACTCAAAGAATTATGAATTCGTAAATTACAACTCAAAGAATTATGTATCCGTAAATTACAACTCAAAGAATTATGAATACGTAAATTACAACTCAAAGAATTATGAATACGTAAATTACAACTCAAAGAATTATGAATACGCAAATTACAACTCAAAGAATTATGTATTCGTAAAGTCAACTCAAAGAATCGCCTTCAGCTGAATACCTGCAAAGTGCAAATTGTGCAAGCTTTACACTTTAATATCATTAATAAAATTCTTTGAGTTATAATTTACGAATACGTAATCGGTTTTTGCGTAATATTTTTTATTCGAAAGTTATGAGGTACGGAAACCCCGACAATAATTAATGAACACCCTGTATATCAAATTAGTTACGACAACCATAAACAATTTCCTAAACACTTTCATACAACAAGTGACATAAATCAAAGCCAAACTTTCTGTGTCTTGCAAAGAATTTCTTTTACCGCTTTGTTTTCTTTCCTTCCGCCAACACCGAAGCAAAAAAAACCTAGACTCAGGGCTAAAAAGGATTTCTTGACTTTCCAGAAGCTTCGAAACTCATCTGGTTCGCTCTCTCATTGCTGAATGATCTCAAGCAAATAAGGATCCGACAGAAAAGGTCTCCAAAACAAAAGGTTTCCTGCGCCCGCGGGGATTACAGCCAATTAAAAGGGATTAACTACCAAGGCAGCATGGGGACAGAAGTCATTATATTAATCAATGGCAAAATCACAAAACCGATTTCAGAGACGTTACATTTTTACGCACCATTGCAGCCTTGAGTCCATTTCTTTCTCAAGCAAAAAGATTTTGTCTTTTTTCTTACCTCAAGTTCTTAAAATACTACATTCTAGTCATTTGTTTTCTGTAAGCAATTAATTGATTTAAGCCATCCGAGTTTGTTGGGGAGGGAATAAAGCAAGAGTTACTTGGGGGGGGGGTTCTTCGAAGGGTATTTAAGAATTAGTTTGTATTTATTCGTAAACTAGTGTTGCGTGAGAATATGATTTTTCTTTTCCCTCCTATTTTCTTCACTTTAAATGAGTGAATTAAAAGTTCTAAGAAACTAAACAATTGTTTTCTACACATTTAATAATGAAGGTCTCTATGCTATTCTTTACTAACCCCCTTTAGATATTTCCGAGAGTTTTGTCTTAAAATTAGGTTGAGCAAAAATATTTTAACTTTTTTTAAAGAAATTGTTTTGATTGTAACTGTTTCCAGACTTTTCTTATTTTCTGCTTACCAGAGTCTGAATGTTTTACAATGAAATTATATTGTTGGGGGGGGGGGCTTTTTTTTAAGACTTCTACTAAGCCTTTCAAGTGAGGGACATATTAGCATCAGGGCGTACATTTTTCAAAAGTCCAAGAAAGGATTAAGGCAATATTAATTTAAAAAGACTTTAATTTATCCATTGTTGCTTTATTGTCAAACAGTGACAGTCAAAACTGTTCACACAGTTAAATTTTGTCAAACAGTTAAGAAAAACTGGAATATTTATTTATAATGTTTAGAATATAAAGCATATAAAACAAGGAATGCATTTTGCGTTATTTCTTGCTATACTGTTTAAATATATTCGCGTACCTGATTTAAGAGTTACATTTATATAAAATATTCTTTTTCTCAAATAATATATGAATTATAATGAATATCAAAATTTTCCTTTTTTCACATTTCATATATCATTACAAAGCATTTTTGCATTTTTATAAACAAATGCTCTTTTTAGGAGGTAATCTTTTGAAAAAAACCTATTATTTAGTTTTTGATTAATTAATGGTGATACAGAATAAAACTTGCGGAAATAACTTTTTATACGTAATCTAATATGCACACTTAATATGAGAAAAAGTAGCATTAATTTTTAAAATGTCTTTGAACTAGAAAACGGCTGCAAAATATAGTTAAAGACAAAACAAAACAATATCCAAATAATTGTTTGTTTCAGATTTAAAAATAAATGTATTTTTATATCTCTGTAGTTATTTCCATATTTTATTTCATAATAGCGTTTACGAATTATTAGTCTTATTTTCCTTTGAAAATGTGCTTTTCAATGCTCATCTCAGTTATCCTTATCCCTTTGTTTCACTATCGATATCCCCAGAGACCTTTAATTCAGAGAAGCATTCTGATTCTAAGGAAGCATCCAGAATACCACTTCGTATATTTGCGATTTTTTTTCCTTATGAATTGTTTTGCTCATTGATTTAGAATAAAAGTTTCGTTAATTATGCAAATATTTATTGATATTTATATTTTAAAGATTTGGCAGAATTTCGTCGCTTCAGTTAATTCTAATTGCTTAGAGCTGAATGGAGTAGATAACTCATACTAATTTATAAGTGAATCTTAAAAAAATCTTTTACTATGTAAATATTACAACTAATTTAAAAACCATAATAATTTTAAATTTTTAAATGTGGAAAAGAAATGAACTATTTTCAAAGGAACTAAAATAGAAATTTTCTGCATAATACATTAATATATTAATTGCGGAGTATGTTTTTCAATGTTTTCTATTTATAGGAAGCAAATACATTGCTAAAAATATATTTGTTAAATAGATTTATGTGCAAAATTTTACGTATCTTCATTCAACAACAGCAACAACAACAACAACAAAAAATTGAATAGAGAAGAATTAATTAATAATTAGGGAACTTCGCATTGTTTTATTTTATTTCCTAATTTATACAAAAAAAGTTAAGTTGTGGTTTTAGTGAAAAAGTTGAATCACGGAATAGTATACAATTTATCTTAAATATTATCTTATTTTAATCCAATTCAAAATTTTATTATTTGAGAATGATTTAAAGTTCTTAAGTAGAGTCATTAATTTAATTAAATTACATAATATTAAACAGTGTTTAAATTTGAAGATCACAGTGTTCATGATTGAGAGTACATAAGACTTATTCATTCCTTAATTATTTATTCAATTCACCTGGCCACTCAAATTTTAAAAATTTATTATATTTGCAACATTTGTTCGCTAAGAAGTTACAAAAATATCCAATCACTTTGGAATTTAATATTTTCTTTTTTGCAAAACTCAATATTATTTTTTTGCGATTTTATTATTATAACTTAAGTGATATGATTTCAGTATTTGTTTTGAAGATATTAAAAGGTTACCAATGTAAATTAGTAAAAGGAAAAAAATCAGTTATGTAGATATAAATTGAATTACGAATATTCAGGATTTAGGCATTTTGTAGAAAGAGCTACCTCAATAAATTATATTGGTTATTTATAAAAAAAAGAAAAAATGTTGAATTATCTTGAGAAAATTTATAAAATACTTAATACCATAAAGAATTAAATTTTAAATGTAGTAATTGCCCTTTAATACATCTTTATTATACCCTATCGCAATATGAAATATAATTTTTTTTTAAATTTATAAAACACCTAATGCCTAAAAAAATTAAATTTTAAATGTGGTAATTCCTCTTTAATACATCTTTATTATACTCTATTGCAATATCAAATATAATTTTTTTTCAATTTATAAAATACTTAATGTCATAAAGAATTAAATTTTAAATGTAGTAATTACTCTTTAATATATCTTTATCATGTTCTATTGCAATTTTGAATATAATTTCTTTAAATCTTGAAAAATGAGCAATCTAAATTTAAATGCAGAGTTTCAGAAACATTTCAGATACGAAAGAAATAGTAAAACAGTCAATTATTTAAAAATAAATGTTTATTTTCTCATCAAGTAAAAGAGCGAAGGCTTTTTTTCTTCAATCGTTTCGTATCTTTCCATATAAGGATGACATATCCCCATTTCTTCATCACTCAAAAATCATCAGTTCTGAACAAAATTTTTTTTACTTAATGATTAGATAGTTTTCATTATTTAAAGTAGATCATTATCTGTATTATACAGTTTGTGATACTCAAAAAATTCATATAAATATTGCAAGCTGATTAGTTAATCAGTTTAATACTGCATAGATTTTAAATTTTCCATCCAATCTCTGATGTTGCAATGGGTTTGTTCAATAATATATTTAATATATTATGACGTGTATAATCTAACATTACCAGGGTAACGAAAGAAGTTAAAAAGTTACTTTATAAATATTTAAGAAGAGATTTCATAATGATCATTGGAAATAAGTTAATGACAATAATTTTATCAAACAATGATATTAAAGTAACTTTTTGAGAAAATGGGAATTCTTGGCAATTTAATTTTTATAAAAAAACCTCTAACATAAATATTTCGTTTTTATTTGATAGGTATTTTTAGATTACTATTATGGTTAAATATGCATAGATTAATTCATTGTTTAAATAATTGGAAAAGTAGATTTGATATAATAAATCTTCATAACGTTGAAAAATTATTGATTAAAGCAGAGAAATAAGAAAAAACGAAAGGATCTTTCGAAGCATTAATATTAAGCACAAATTCTAGATGCTAGTTGGACGTTAGTTTCCTCTCCTTTTTCTGAAGGATAAAGCAATGAAATTCTGGATGTCTGAAATACTGACACAAAGAAAAGACACATGCGTAGTATAAGAATATATTTGATTCTTCTGGTTTGAAAAAATTACAAATAGCGAAATAAAATTTCCTATATTCATTTGAAATAGGTAACTGTATTAGCAGGATGTCATTCCCATCGTCTATTAAAGTCACTTCTTTGCCTGTGACAAATATAATAGATGTTACCACAAATGAGAAAGGTGATCAAACGGCCATAGGTGTGGAAGGCAGACTTCTAAATACTCTGGCAGCAGCTCTAAATTTCAGCTACGAGTTTCTGATTCCTTCTGATTTTAAGCTTGGCCTTCCTGATGAAAATGGTAATTGGTCAGGACTCATGGGACTGCTGCAGAGGGGTGAAGCTGATATTGGAGTAGGGGGATTAGGTATGTTAAATGACAGACTGCAAGTTGTAGATTTCAGCCAAAGCTATATGATTCAAAGGATAGTGTTCCTTCTTGAGAAACCTGGATCTCTGCCAGCAGTTTGGACATTTGTACGTACATTTGATACTGTCTTGTGGGTTGTTCTGTTTCTTATGCTTGTTGTTGTACCCTTAATATTCAGTCATCTCAGATCAAATTATTCCTCCAATTTTTCGGAAGTGTGTTGCGCCAGTCATTGGATTTGAAAAGACGGTCATTAACATCCAGATTTCTGGTTGCATCTTGGTTGATATTTGGTTTTATAATTTCATCTAGTTATTCTGCCTGTTTGCTATCATATCTGTCTTTGCCATTACAAGGTAAACCAATTACTACATTTGTTGATCTTGCTCAAGCAGTGAAAGCGGGGACCCATAGATGTCTTATGCTGAATGGTGCCCCGTCAGTCCTATTCCTCACCAATGCTGAAAATGAAGATTTGAAGTATCTTGGGAACAGAATAATGAAAGATAGATGGTATTACGAGGCTTACGAAATCATGGATCCTGAAATAGTAGCTAGTAGAACAGCTGTAGTGAATACTGAATTTAATCTGCAACTACTGTTAGGAAAGTTGCCTCCAAATGCCTATCTCTTATCGGAAGATGCACTAATTTCATTTAAATTCGGATTTGCCCTTAGAAAAGGTTTCTGTTGTGGGAAAAGATTGAATACTATGTTATCTTGGGTTCTATCTGCAGGATTAATTCAGAAATATCAAAGCGATGAATGGTGGAAAATACGTATAACTGCGAGTAAAAAATTTCCTGTAAAGACATCTGATGTCCAACAGTTGCAACTGAAAGATTTGATTGGCGTTTTCTTAATTTTAGTTGTTGGCCATTTTCTTTCATTTGTAGCTCTTTTAGCTGAAATTATGCATTTCCAAATAAGAAAGTAATATATTTAATTTCGTGAATGATATGTAGGTAGAATATCTCATCTTTATTTATACCTGATTATCATTATTTAAAATGAAAATTACTTGAAATATTCTGCTAGTTGTTTTAGTGATATTTGTACTCTATTTGGGATTAAATTGCACATGTTTATGAATATGCTGGACCTACAATGTACTGTGATTTTATTAGTCTCTATGTGATTAAATTGTACATGTTTATGAATATGCTGGACCTATAATGTACTGTGATTTTATTACTCTCTATGTGATCAAATTGCACATGTTTCCGAACATGCTGGATCTATAATGTACTGTGATGTTTTTTTTTCTCTTTATGTGGTTAAATTGTATGTCTTTCTGAATAAATTGGATCTAAATAGACCGTGATGTTTGTTCTATCTATGTGATTAAATTGCACATGTTTTCGAGTATGCTGGAATTAAAATGTACTAATGTTTGTTCCCTTTATGTGATTAAATTGTACATGTTTCTGAATATGCTGCACCTATAGTGTAATAAATCATTGATTATGTTCTAATTTCAGCAATATAACTTAAAAATAGAATTTTGAATTCGAAATATTAATTATCAAAATAATATTAAAAAATTATAACTTTTAATACATTTTTAACTAATAATTATATAATTAAAATTACATATTTGATAATTTTTTTATTGATAGGACAATGTTTGTGATAAAAAAATATAACTCAGGAGATCATCTCTCCAAATATATTAAATACTAGCTACAGAAGACATAAAATTATAAAAAAATGATTCCCGGCATTTAGGCTGTTTCTTACTTGTAACTTATCGTATAAGTTTACATTTTCGTATCTATTGACTAATTATTATTAATTTTATATCTATTGATGTAAAATTAATAATAATTAGTAAATTTTATATCTGTGCTCTATTTGTTGAGGCTATACAAGACAGACCGCTTTACTTAAAACTCAAAATCTGTCACAAACAAAGTTTAAAATTCGGAGCAATTTTAATTAAAATTTTAGCTAATAAATAAAAATAAAAGAGATTTTGACATTGTTTCGCTTTTATTTACAAATATATTACTGTAAAAATATTTTTGACAACATTTCATATGTCAAAAAAATTATTTTTTTAATGTCTTAATTAAATTAATGTGCAATTTTTCTGAATTTTGATTGTTTTTAAAGAGTATTTTTAGCAAGATTTTTAATAATACTTTCATTATTGCGATGATATTAAATTCCCATTCGTTGTTTCATCAAATATTAAACGATCTAAACATGATTTCCTTCTATTTGTAACAGTTAAGACGGAAGACACTGTTTTCTATCCATGCAATATACAACAGAAATGGAAAAAAAAGTTCTGTTCCGCAAAAATCGTAGTACATATGTGTAGTACTTAAAATACAGATTCGGATCAACTTTGGATCCAAATTTGTCATGGTTGACCGTTTGTTTGCAAATACTTTAGCTTGTATGTAAACGCATTAATTCATAGACGCAATGATTCAAATCAATGGAGTTCGGTATTTTAACTTTAATTAAAACTGTAGTTTTGTGTCAAATTTTGTTATCAAACGTTCATAAAAAGGAGGGAGAGGGCAAAATATATATTCTCATCTTTGGTTTAGCAAAAATACTACATTCTTCTTATATTTTTTTACGACGTAACTACCGTTCATCGATTCCATTCTATAGTACATAAAAAAGACGTAATTATATTTTTTGAAAATACTATGTTTCTCCATGCTACTTTTACAGGAATCACTGAAAATGTGTCTTTCAATGTTGGTTTAAAGACACATTACCAGTGACAGCATAATGCACTAGCAATTTATATTTAAAGCTTAATTTTTCTATAAAAAGAGAATAAAGCAGTTTTTTTTGTAATTTTTTTTTTTTTATGTTTCAATGAGAAAGAAAAAAAATCTTCCATAAAATTTCCTGTTTTATAGATATATTTATTTTTGCTTTAAAAGATTTTAACTATCTATTTTTCAAACATGGAAGTATTTATTAATAATTATCTGCAAGATTCAGTACGCCCAAGACGCTAATCTGTGTCAAATATCACAAACGCGTAATGATTGCTTTTTTTTCTATAGCAAAGTCAAACTCTGACAAGATGGCTGTCAAATGGAAACCTCGAAAATAAATGTTTTTTTCTTCTATGAGCTAATAAATAAAATGTGAATAAGAGAAGAAAATATTTTATTATTTCATTGTTCAGGACAGATTTTTTTAAGACATCATACAATAATTGCAGTGACTTTCGTCCAAAAAAAGTATATTCAAAATGAGATTAATCAATTCTGAAAACTAAAGCATATGCCGATGATTTCAGACAACTAAAATTATGGAATTAGGGAATTATTACATCTAAATTTTAGGAATCATCTCATCATTAACTGAAGAGATTAAAGAGAATGTTTAAATTCATTATCTAAAAACACAAATCCTTTTTTTTTTAAAAAATGTCTATATTGTCAATATATGAAGACAACAGATTTCAACCTAGAAGCATACATAATTCAATATTAAATTTTAATCTTTGTTTTTCTGTTGCTTAGATTTAAAAAAAACACATCTAAAATTTTGAAAAATCTAAATAGATGAAATGAAATGAAAAATATTTCCTCTGAATTAGTTTTAAAATAGATAAAAAAAGAAAATAGATGATTGTTATAAAATTCTATTTTTTCAGTATAACATAACTTTTATGATGGAACGTTCACCAAACGAAAATTAATATCAGTTAAAACAACACTGGATGTGGCATTCTTCATCCAAGTGTGTTTTTAATAAAAAGAATTCCGAAAAATAAAATTGTCCTTTGCAATCTTTAAACTTCCATTATATTTGTTTAAGATATATTATAATTTAGTTGTATCAGTAATTTATCCAACGATTTATTATTTTATTATATTTTTTTATCTATGCTTAATCATACTCTTACAATTGCACTCATTTACTCTTTATCGAATCAACTTTCTTTTCAAAAGGTGCTTTTTAATTTATTATTTTAAAAAAGGATTTTTTTATTAGTATCTCTTCCATTCTGGTATATTTTGCATGAAAATCATTTCGTTTAAATTTTAACGCATCGAATTAGTTTGTCGAAGATATTATGCGTTTTTTTCCCTGTTTTATTTTTTTTGTAATTTAATTATTTGAAAAGAAAATATAAATATTATTAATATTTAGTTTTCAGTTTAAAATTGAAACCAATAACTTTATTTTCTGTATCATTTTAATGATATAATATATTCTGTATCATTTTACTGATTTTTCTAGGGCTACAGAAAGTTTCTGTTTTAATTTGCTGTTATTTGTTTCTGAATAAAAAGAGTAATTTTTTTAATTTTTCATATAATTTGTTGAAGGAATGCTGAAAGATAGGAATATTTAAATGAAAATTGAAGTACTTTTCTTAGAGTTTTAAAATAGAAAAAAAAATTAAATTCGTAAAAATTATAAGATTACAACTTCATATAGACAATCGCATCTTTTAAAAATATTATAACAAAATTTATCAGAAAGAATTGATTGTATTGTACAAAGGTTTTTTTTTTATCATGTGAGAACATGATATTGCTTTGGTTAGGGACTTTTGAAGCTCGAAATCGGGTTGGCAATAAATATTGAAGTTCGAATGAGTAAAGCATAAATGACAATTTTCAACATTATCTTTTAATCGCATATATTTTTTTTACTTGCTTTTACCAGTATTGCATTATTATTATGTATGCTTCTTTGAAAGCAGATGCGTTTATAAAAGTTTGACCTGCTTTTACCAGTATTGTTTTATTATTATGTATGCTTCTTTGACAGCAGATGCGTTTTTAAAAGGTTGACGTAGAACTGACATCATAGCTGTTATTTCATCTCAAAATCGGTCGATAAAAAAGTTTCAAAACTTTGTTTGCCAGCTAGAAAAATCGAAAATGAAAGTTTTAAATTATATATATATATATATGGAGAGAGAGAGAGAGATACCGATAGAGAAGTCTCATGATTGTTTCAAACCGGTTTTGAACTGGTTAATGACTTAAATTAATTAAAATAAATAATAACATAAAATAATAATGTTCTCACATAATAATTTGAAATTTCGATCGTAGATTTCATTTTGATTTTTCTCCCATTTTTATACACTTTAATCTATGGTGACCGTCAATCAGGTGAGTCGCAAAGACGTAACTAAACTTTTTTAGAATATGGTATAAATTATATCTCGTGGATATTCCCGATATGATTAAAATATTACAATGGACCAAAGGACAAAACCTTAATTTTTTTTAATGGAAATATAAAATCTTGCAAAACAAATGAATTTTTTGGGAAAGGGAAATGGAAAAAATGTTGTTAAAAGAGAAACCTCGAAGTATTATGATATGCTTGCGATTATTTGCCAAATTCACATAGTAACCCCCTTTTTTTTTTGCTGAGACACATATCAAATAAATTAGAGTATTTTCAAGTTTTGAGAAAAATTGTTTTATTTGGATTAATAGACACTGCAAATGAGCAATTTTCTTAGCTTATTATTTTGGTCAGAATTTCGTTTTACAGTAACTTGTCATAGTCATTTGAATAATAAAGCTTTTGTCATTTTTATGTTCTGCCAAGATAAGTTATAATTAAGTTCTATAGTTATTGGAATAACAATTATTCATCAAATCCTTTGTTCGAGATGAAATTCTAATCTGGCTTTAGGATTAGTAAATTTAATTAGAATTCTTATTTGAGCTTTCCTCATGATCAGGATTGAATAAAAGTGCCAAAAGTTTAAATAAAGCAAGAATTTTTGCATTTTGATAGAACGAATTTTAAATAATTTTATTTATACGTAATATTTTATTTATATTTTAATTACATAGCACATTTGATTGATAGCATGAAAATAGAATTAAATATTAAAAGAAGATTTGTATGTAGTATTCAAAGTTCAATTGAAATAAATATTTACTATTTTTTCTTTATGTTTTTATTCGAAATTTTCCTTTTTAATTTTTGTTCAGCACCATTTCACTTGGAAATAATAAAAACCGTTTAAATTATGAATATAATTTAAATTGGAAGCCAAATATTCTGAATCTGATTACTTAGATTATCATTTTAGTAATATTTAATAATAAAAAGCTGCCAAAAAGACAACATGAGAATAAACTATGCTGTATTAGATGCATTGATTCCCTAAGAATATATATATATATATATATATATATATATATTTGAGTTGCCATTGAAATTAGATTCTTAACATATATTAATAATATTATGAGAAGACTACCTATATGAGTAGAGAGAAAAACGTAGGAACAATTATACTCGAACACATACAGAAACTATTAAATATTTTTCGATGGATCCACAGATGGAATAGAAGTAGTCTTGCAGAAGGCTGTTTCCTGCAACATATCCTCTGTCTTGGCTGGGTTTCTTAACTGGAGTGGTACTTAAACTTGAGACCTGCTTTTACTAAATATTTTCATATATTTTGATCTGATGGAGGCTAAATTTACTGTCTAGAGCCAATAGTCAATAGTAGAGTGAAAATAGAATGACGTGTCCTTGTAATCCAATTACGGTTCAAAAATCGATGGTCGACCTTTAAACACTCCTAATAGAATTCTAAAAGATATATTTATCCAGATTAATTGAAACCATATTTGAAACAGGAAGTTTCAATGCTAGTGAGTTCATGAGCGTTTGTTTATTTGAAAAGATCTTGGTGTTATGTCTATAAGAAATGTTTCGCAATAATTTCAGAAAACAAAAATGGGTATATGAATACTAAGTTTTATAGTCAAACAAAATTTTCCATAATTGGTTGTCTAATCAAATTTATATGATTATTGTTATTAAGAGCAAGTACACATTATGCTCCTCAACGATAACATTTTAACATTTTTGGGAAAATTGATCGCATTAATTCCGCGCTATTTTTATACCTGATCTAAATACTCGAATTATATCCCATATTTTATAATGTCATGCATCCGAAATATTGTTTCCCGTCGCTTTCTTAAAGAAGATAATTTTAATGATTGTTTAATGAGTGCCAGGTCAATGATCCTTCGACCTTGGCGACAAAAATGAAGGCTCTGGAAAATTCAAGAATTTTGGTAATTTCTCTCTTAGGATTCTAGAACTGGAATCCTTCTAGAAACTTCCATACCTTATAAGGGAGACTATATTTGTGGACGCAATATAGAGGGATCAGTCCACACTGATTTATTTCTTTGGAGTCTTGTTCGTGCTGTGAGATCTTCAGTTGTTTTACGTTGAGTTATTTGTTTCGTACTGCTATTTAATTAGCAATTTGCTGCTAATGTAATGCTGATATTTGTAAATTTTGACGTTTTGGGCTTTGACGCCGACATTTCGTGCATTTTTTTCTTTATGGAATAAAGGACTTCTCGATGTACAGCTACTGGCTTTCCGTTAATAAAAGAAAGAATAAGTGATGTTTCTGACAATATTTCATTTATATCTGCAACATTGACTCGAAATTTTAAATTGTGAATTTAGGAAGGTTTTAGGCTAAGTGTTGATTTTTGACACAACAATTTATTACAGATAATTTCTTAGAAATATTGTAAAAGGTTTTATGGAAAATTTATTCGATAAAAATTCAAATAATAAAGAAATAAAAATAAGTAATGCAATAAAATACAAAAAATGAACATTCGGAATATAGTAAATAGTTCAAAAAAGAGATAATTAGAATTCAACACAGTGAGATCATTAAAATTTATTTTAATGAGAGTAAATATTTAATTATTAATTTGCAAAAAAGGAATTTTAATTAGATGAAGAACTAAATATTACATTCTAAATTTTATAATAATGGTATAAAATAATAATAATAATTATTTTTTCATGAATTATACGATGTAAAGAACTTAGAAAAGAAATATATTTGATATATTAAGCAATATTAACTCAATTCATTAAATTAAAATAGTCAGTCCAAATATTTTTTATGATATCGTCTTTTATTTTATTTTTATATGGTTGTATTTTTACATTTCTTTTAACTCATAAAAATTTATGCAAAGGTGAATTCTTTGTAATGGTTATCGGTTATCGTCTAGCTTGTTAAAGTAAATTTTGCAAAGATATGACATTTATATAAGACCAAAGTAATTTAGGAAAATTGAAGTTATTATGCGTTTATTATCTTTCAACTTCTAACTTGTAATCTGTTTTTTTCCCTTCTGAAATTTTATAATTCTTAGTAATAAATATGATATTGGATTAATGATTCATACAAATCGGAAGAGGAAACACGGATATTCCAAGAAAATTAAAGCGGGATTTTAGATGAAATCTTATTGGGTAATAAAAAATATAATCACAGACTTTATAGTCATTAAATGTTTATGCAAAGGCCAAGAACAAATATCACAAAAATTAAACAAAAAGTCTGACATGAATTATAAATTACAATCGATTGTCATTAAAAGGACTAAAATTCTTATTATGATATCAAACAAGAAAAATAGCATAATAAGTAGCATATTACTGAATTTCGATGATTTAACCTAATTGTGCAAAAATATTTATCAAATAATTCATGAATATTTACTTAATTTCGGAATTAAGTTTTTTATGTACTTATAAAATAAAAATTCAACTTTAAAGCTATCTTTATGTTTACCTTATGCTTTTCAAATGTAATATTAACATAGATAAAAGGTTTCCAATTTTAAATATCAAATGGCGTCTAATTTATAAAAAAATAATAAATTAAATGGTGATTTAGATTTTCAAGCTACTTGAATGTTTAGCACATTCTATTCAAATATTTTGTCACAAATATTACTTCGCATTAAATAAGAAATTTAAGATCAACTCAGCACATATAAATAAATTTTCGGTATAAGTTTATTTCATACTTTATTGATACAGACGAAAAAATTGTATCCACAAGAGGAAATTTGCATCGCATATTAAATTAACAATTTTAGACGCTATTGATGTGAAAATGATATAAAACGGAGAAAAAAATTCTAACCGGTTGGGGAGCTAGATTGCTGAATATTTTGGCAAGTATTTTATATTTCCAGTTTCAACTGTTTCTGCTTGGCAATAAACTTAGAATCCAGGAAATGGTAGTTGGAATGTTATCATAGGCATGTTAAAAAAACAAACAGACCGATTTTGGTATGGGTGAAACTGGCATATTTTCAAACAGTCAGTGTATAGCATTCAAAGACTAGTATTTACGGTGGAAAAGTCAGGTTCTTTATCAGCAGTCTGATATATATTTATATTTGATGCTATTCTATTACCTACGATATTTCTCATAATCTTCCTTATTACTGTAATATACGAACTTATTCGAAATCGCAGGTCAGGTTTAATAAAGTAAATTATAGTATTCTTTGGCAACTCATTGCACCAGCCATTAGATATTAGCAAGATATCGACTGGATATAGAATTTTCTAAGTACAATGGTTGATTTTTAGATTAGTCATATCCTTCGATTATTCTGCTTGCTTGGTTTCTCATCTGGCATTTCCAGTGCAAGGCAAATTGATTAAGACATTTGTTGAACTGGTTCAAATTGTTTGAAAAGGAATCCACAAGTGCTTCATGCTGAATAGTTCGCCATGATATTTGTTAACCAACGTTGGAAATGAAGATAAGAAATTTCTTGGGGAAATAGTAAAGAACAGAGGGTAGCTGTTTGCATCTAGATAAATTGGGAAACGCGGTAGTTGCTGATAAAGCAGTAATCGTAAATATTGATTTTCCTGTGAAAATATTACGTATGAAATTGCCTCCAGAACAGTTTCTGTTGGTGGTAGTGCCTCGTATGCCTTGATATAGCGCTCAGATATGAGTTCTGCTGTGTAGAAATATGGTTGCAGGACAGCTGTAAGATTTACCAAAGAAACGAATGATTCAAATTTCACATAATATCTATTAGACAATTACTCCCGTCACATTCTAATGTTCAACAGTTAAGTGTAAATGACCTAATTTGTATTTTTACCTTTATTATATTTTGACTTTGAATATTTCTTTTGTTGGTGATATTATATGAGGGTTTCCTAAAAAGTATATTTGGGCAAGAAAAAGTATATTTGGGCAGGAAAAGTATATTTGGGCAGGAAAAATATATTACTTATGTGTTGAAAATGGGACCCTAATCCCCTTCAAAGTAAGCCCCTTGTACTCTCACACACTTAGCCCACCGATCCTTCGACTGCCGAAATTGCTCCTGGAAGGTTTCTTTTGTAATGATGCTCATCTCCAATGTCGCGCTATGCAATTATTTCTTCTCTAGTTTCAAAACGGGATCCTTTCAACGGTATCTTCTATTTAAAAAGTCGAGAGGAGTCATATCTGTAGAGTAGGCAGGTTAGGAGACGACTGGAATTCCATGTTTCGCTAATATAGTCTGGATCAGATGTGATGAATGAGCTGGAAAATTGTCATGATGCAACTGCCAGTTTTTCATCGTCCAGAGATTTGGTCATTTACACCGAACTGCATCTCTGAGTAGGCATAGAACTTGTTGTTACTGCTCTTTTGTCACTATTTGTCTCCTTCCGGTGCGTATTCGTGATGCATCCATGATCATTTCCACCGATGTGCAGCCATTTTTAAATCGGTTAAACCACTACTACATTTTTGTTACCCCCCCCATAGCATAGTCTTCAACACTTGCTGAATCTTACAAATTGTTTTACTTTCAGAATCACCAAGATTCTGACAAAATTTGATTCAGTATCTTTCCTCAACTCCGTCAGTCATCTTGAAAGAAATAAAAAACATCCTACGAGCACTTAACTCAGTAGCCAGTAGGCAGCGACTCACACACTCGAATTCGAAGAAAAAATTCTAGCACACACATTAAGCTGTCTTCTTCCCTTGTGCACAGTGGAGCCATTCTAGCATCATTTCAGTACACAGGAAAATTCAAGGTCGGATACATTTTAGACTGCCCTCATATATTTTCATGTAAAAAATAAAACAATTTTAAATTTAGTTGTGTGTTCATGATGTATTAAGTAGTAGCTATTTTACTGAAAATAGATGCATTAAGTTTTGATTTTTAGAGATTTAATATGTGTCTTTAATATAATACTTTTAATAGTAAAGCTTTTGTTTTTGCTCTGAACAAATATTCCTCTTAAAGTTTTGTCAGAAACTTAGCATAATTAATCGATAATTGACGACAAAAGATCAAGCAATTTTCTCATGGGAGATAAAAATGTAAATAACAATTTCAAACTATTATTTTTGGTGAGAAGAAATAATCTTCTTACGTTGCATATTAAATATTAAATTTTCTGAAAAAAGGACGTTTTCTTTGGAAAGCTTAAAGCTTTTCATCAGTGTTTGAAAAATAAATACGCTTTTCATTAGAACATTAACTTTTTCTTAAAAACGAAAGACGCTCTCATCTTCCAAGAAAGAAAAGTCCAGTAGATTCATCAGAATATAACCTTTCACTAAAATCTTTTAGAACAGGTTTTATATATGATTTTATTTTTTTCCATTAATTTTTTATGATTCAGATATCCAACACTACTAATTTATTTAATATATCTGAATATTCATATTTCCATAAAAGTGGAAAATAGAAAATAGATTATAAAATAAATAACTGTAATCATATAAATATAAATTTACGAAAAAAATGGCGGATCATTCTGATTTGATAGAATACAAATGTTCGGAAAATTAATTTATTGATTTGCTTTGTTTTTGTTGTTTTTAAAATTGCAGAATTATTTCCTGGTTCTTAGAATTACGTTTTATAATGTCTTATCAGAAAGTAAGGTAAGTATCGAGGAATAGCTGTTTACAAAATTGAAATAAAAATGGTTTTCACTAATTTCAATAATAATTGCTTTTCTCTTAATTTCGTTCCACTTAGGCACGATTATTTTTTTACTACATATGTTTGTTGTTGATAGTTTAAAGAACTTGCTTCAGAAAATAATGAAGAAATTTCTTCTTTAAGAAAATACTATATTTAATCAGTCTCGAGGAATAAGTATTAGATCTTGATCTTATTTTGAATGTTCTTTATTTAAATCAAGCGTGGAAATTATGTTTGATTGAGACACCTCCACCAGTATGCGCTTGAAAATATAGTTTTTTTGCGCAATACTGAAAAAATATTGCATATATGTAATCGTTGTTTTCTAACGTAATTATAGGTTAATTGACTTTTGTGAACATTTAATAAGAAATTCGCTTTGATTTAATACTTATGAATACCAAAATTAATAGATTAGAATTTTAGTATTAATTAGATTCTACGCAGTTAATTATCTGCATCGTTCAGATAAAATATTAATAAAAATTCATCGTATATTTATATATTAATCTGTAAATACATATTCTTTTATATGAATCGGCAAATTTAGATTATAAATCTGCATTAATACCATTTATATTAGTATAACATATATGCTTTAATTTTATGCATTTGATATTATATTTCTGTATAAATATTAATTTGAGTTTGCAACAATTGTAATTACCTAAATATGTATAAATACAGATATACTTATTTTAATCTCAGCGAATACAGATAATTACAGGAAATACAAATTGGTATTGTAAATATAATATATATGAATGTTTTTCCTCAATTTTGTTAAAATTAATAATTATCTTATATGCATGTAAAAAGTAAGCATATTTTAATGAATAATATTTAAGAAATTATGAACAATTAAGCATTATTCAATATGATATTTTTAATTTAGAATTTTACTATAAAGTTAAATTTTGAAATTTTCAAAAGACTTAATTATTACTAGGTATATATGTACACGTTTTTGATAGTTATAACTATGCATATGGAACTAAAAACGTTTGCTTCATTTAGAACATTTTATTCGGCTGTGATAGTATAAAAAAATCAACATAAAATAAATTAAAGCCATTTTGCATTTACCGTTTCTAATAAAATAATCAATAATCTATTATTTTATGCCTGATATTCATATATCTTTTATGCCAAACGGCTTTCGAATATTTTTAAAAATAAATATATAAATAAAAAGTAGAAAATCTTCTAAGCAAATCAACAGAATAATTTTTGAGAGCAATTTTATACAATAGTAACTCAGATAGTAATTACTAAGATAATCAAATTTTCTTAGTAATAAAATATTTATGGGATGTCGTTGGAAGTAGCATAAAATGAAAATGAATATTTTGTTTTGAATCCCAACTGTGTTTGATAAGTTCAATAAGAAAATAAGTCTTATTAGGTATACTTAAACTTGATAAACAGTAACGATGGTCGCCTAATTTTAAATTCCATTCAGTTATTTCCCTCAGTAATGACGGATGATTATATATATATAAGAGCATATTTTATCCAGAATAAATGAAAAAATTGTATTAAATTTTTCATAATAATGCAGAGGCACCAATAATTTGTTTCAGAAGGAAATTTCTTATGGATATTTAAATAAATTTGATCAGTAATTCCTTTTATACAATCTTATATATTTAAAATAAATGATATGCAGTTATATGCTATAAGATAGCCACAGAATTCTGGGGAATCTTCCACTTACTTGAAAAGTATTCTTTCCTTCAAGAAGAGTAATTGACCGTTTTAAAATTTGAATTTCAGAATTTTAATACCACTTTCCTTTCTTTCAAGTATTATTTTCTACAAGAACAATTATTTACCATTCTGAAATACAAAATACCAGCAAATGTGCCAGGATATCTATGAAAACATTCTTTTCTTCAAGAGCAGTTATTGATTATTTCCATAATTTGATTTCTAAATCCTGGGATTTATCCAGATGATCTTAGAAGCATTATTTTCTTTGAGTGCAGTTATAAAAAAAATATAAAATTTAGAAATTCAATCAGAATGGAATTTCCATCATTTATTAAGATAGCATCTTTATCCGTACAACATATACTTGAAGTGAATACTACAGAAACCGGTGAGCAAATTTTAAATGGAGTAGAAGGCAGGCTACTTAGAACTCTTGCAAAATCTTTGAATTTCCAGTACAAGCATATGATTCCTTCTGACAATATACTTGGACTTAAAGGAGATAACGGTAACTGGAGTGGAGTAATGGGGATGCTACAAAGAAAAGAAGCTGATTTCGGTATGTGTGGTATCGCCATGTTATTTGATAGACTTGAAGTTGCTGATTTTAGTAAAGTATTTAAAATTCAAAGACTGTCTTTTCTTGTTGAGAAACCTGGTTCTCTTCCAGCAGTGTGGGCTTTTGTGAGGATATTTGATACTGTTTTATGGGGTATTATCATTTTCGTCGTATTTGTTGCACCCTTGATATGTTCATTTCTTTTGAACCATAAATTCTCTGTGATAGATCTGGTGGTGCAATTCTTTGGTAGCATATCACGTCAGCCGTTGGAATTCCAAATGACATCAACAAGATCCAGGATCTTTATAACATCTTGGTTGGTATTTGCTCTAGTCATATCATCCAGCTATTCTGCCTGTTTATTGTCATATCTGTCCTTGCCATTACAAGGCAAACCGATAACTACATTTATTGATCTATCTCGAGCTGTAAGAAAAGGAACTCACAAATCCGTTATGCTAAAAGGGGCACCATCAGTGTATCTTTTAACAAAATCTGGAAATGAAGATTTGGAATTTCTTGGTAAAACTGTACTAGACAACAACTGGTTTTACTTGCCTAGTCAAGGTATAGAAACAAGCACAGTTGAAGGAAATACTGCTATTATTAATGCAGATTTTGCTCTGAAGTTATTGCTCGGAAAATTACCACCAGGATCTTTCTTAATTTCAGAAGATTCGCTAATTTCGTTTAAATTTGGGATAGCACTTAGGAAAGGGTTTTGTTGCACAGAAAGATTAAACACAGTTTTGTCTCGGGTATTAGCAGCAGGATTAATTGATAAGTACCAAAGAGATGAATGGGTAAAAGTTTATATTTCATCTATAAAAAAGTTTCCTCTGAATACGTCTGGGGTGCAGCAACTGCGTGTCAATGATTTAATTGGAACATTCTATATTTTTATTGGAGGTACTTTAATCTCTCTTTTTACATTTCTGGGAGAAATTTTACATTTTCAAATAAAAAGGAAAAAATTTCTGAATTTTGCTCCTTGTTTTGATTTGTGGAAGCCTTAATCACTCAGAACAATATTTTAAAATTTTGTTTAACTTTCAGAATATTCAAAGCTTTGAAAATTGCCACAATTTCTGTGGAAAAATAAAGCTTCTTGATAATCTGGAAAATAGCTACAGAAGACAAGAAAAAGGTTTTGAGTCTCCCACTTAAAAGAGAAATCTCAATGACTTAAAAAATCCGCAATTTTAAAATGGATTAACAGAGAATCTTTAAAAGCATACATGGACTTTATGAGAGAATAAATCGAGAAGTAAAGAGCTCAGTTTCAAAAATGATTCTAAAACACATGATATCAAATAAAATATATAAATGCCTTAAAAACTTTTTCTCAAAATCTTCACCTTTTCCTTGAACTTACTAAGAAGGATATAGAGTACATTTCTTGGTGTTTTGAAGCAATGTTCAAAAAATCAAAATATCGACACCATAAAAATGTGTAAATGCACAAGTTTAATGCTTAAATGTTCCATCATTTATAAATTCAATAGCTCAATGCTGATATCAGTATTTTTAACTTGAAAATAAGCTGCTGCGTCTTTCTATTAAAGCCACAGGGGAAAATATTTGAGCGCCAAGAAGAAAATGCATAACAAAGCTACACTGATTCACCATAACTAACACTTTTTCCTCTCACCGATTTAGCAATTTTTCTCATCTCTTTGACACAATTCCGATAAAATCTTCGCCCAACAATATATCATTTAAATTATGAGCCGAACGAGGAATGCACGAACGAACTAAATTTGAAATCGGACGAACTGTATGTAATTCCTCTGATGTATAAAATTATTATTGAGTTCATTTGCAAAACAGGAGTTTTTTTTTACTCTTTCTTTATCTGTTTTCAAGCAAGAATAATTAAAAGAACGAAGCCTAAAATCTGAATGTAATGCAAAAATATTTACGAGTATTTTGAATTTCATTTCCATGTTCATTCATCTGTTCAGTATCTATCAATGTATAATTTATTGCAACTTACGGACAAAACATATGTTAGTAGTATGAAAGAGTTTTGCTTTTAAAAATGTACTTATCTTTACTTTTTTTCTTTTCAAGTAAACTTTCATGTCAGATCTACAAATGTTTTTTAATGCAAAAATAAAACATATTTTTATTATATATTTTTTTTTCAACTGTTTAAGGAAGTGTAATTCTAGATGTAATGACGTTCTTTCTAGCACTAATATCATTTTTAAAAAATGAGGAGATACCAAATTTAATAAAAGCTAATTTTTCTTCAAAAAATGATGGGAATTTAAAAGGAATCTTATATTCACAATGGCAACAAAACATTAAGATTTTGAGGTTTTTACTAGTACTAATATGATGTTATATTTGCACAACACTAGTTTTTGTTATTTTGTCAGTTGTATGCAGTTATATTCACTTTCATAAGTGGGTTGTGTATGTGTTATTATATATTACTGCGATATTGCTGTAATACACAGATTGGTTTTTGGCTCTGAAGAACAGTTGTAGAGGTTATATTACGATTTCTTTAGTATTTTTTTTTTGCTGTTTTTAATAAATACATATTATTACTTTCTTCGGTTTACTTTTGTGCCTCTTGCCTCCACCGCCATTATTATTTTAAATGTCATTTCATAAAGTTTTCTAAATTTTTTTTGAAACTCGGAAAATGATAATATTTAATCTACGTATGACTTTTTTCTTGTCAACTTAAAGCTCGAGAAAGGTAATAATTATCTGAGGAAGTATAACTTGAAAGTATAGATTGTGCAAAATATTGCAATAATTTTTATTATTTTTGCTATAACGATGCTTTTGAGACATTTCATATTAATGTGTTTTGATGCGAAAATAATTGTTTATTTTCAGAATATTTTTGTAATCAATTTTTTTTCAATGATTTAATTATTTTTTGTTTCGTCAACTTTTCACTTAATTTCAATTTGACAAATATTTCATCAATGATTTAAAAATACCAGTTCTTGATTTTACTGAATATCAATGATTCTAGTTTTTGATGCATGTTTTGTCACACATAACGCTTGATAAAAATGAAAATAAACTTAGTTCTCATAAAGATTAGCATATAAGTATCATTTATCACATTCATATTTCTGGAAATGTTATTTTATACATACGCTTTCAAATTAGTTTTATTTAAAAAATTATGATTTTTTATTATACTTTTTTATCTTTATACTTCAACATTTAATAACTGTTTAAGATTCATAATAATAATTTAAAAGATAGAATTAGTATGAATTATAAGATCATAAAAAATTTTTTTCAGTCGAAAACTTTATATCTTTTATGTATTGTACCTTAATTAGCTATATAAATTTAACTGTGCTCTGATGGGTACATATATATTCCCTCATCAGAATTATTTAATTTTTTTATTTTTATATTATTATTTTATTTTTAAAATTAGTGTAAGAATGCACTGTAACATTCAATCAAGAAAGAAACAATCTTGAATTTTTACAATTTGAATTTTATGATTTTGATCATAATAAGTGATATAATGTTTAAAGGAATTTTGATACGACATTTTTATACTTATGAGAATGGTATGATTGCGAATAAGTAAATTTTAACATTGACAACCAAGCAGACGAAATATTTTAAATATTAATTATACAATTGCGCTTAAAAAATGCTTAGTTCAAATTTTATCTGAGTTATTTTATGAATCTTAAAATAACTCCGAAATTGACAGTTATGGATAATTTATATTTCAATTTGTGATTTTGCCATTGGCGACAAATTGACTTGTCTTGATTAAAAGCTGTTATATAATTTCCAATATAATTTCAATGAAATTATATAACTTGGGTTTTAATGTCGGCCTTCATTAAATTATTCTTAAATTTCAAATCTTGATAGATATGTAACGTACACTATTTTGGAAGCTTTCCACCATTCATTGTGATATGTATCTCTCTAGATTCTGTCATTTTATCTAAAAATTAAAATTTAATTTCAAGTGATCAAAGTTAAACTAATCGACTAATTTTTGCATTTCAATTAAAGATATCCATTAAAAATGTAAAGGTAAAAAATAAAGCCACTCAGCATTGAAATTTTATATTTACTACAGAATATGTTTCATAATTCGTTTCATTATATCTAGGAGCATCATTCAAAGGGAATTTCTCAGATACGAAAGAATTTCAATATACTACAACAAAAATAAAAAAGAATTCTCAAGTTGTAAGGAGAATTGTATATTTTTTTACATTTAATTTTATTACAGTAAAGAGCAACTTTTTAAAAATAGTTGTACATTAAATATTTTTAATCATTTCTTATTTAGGAAATTAAGTCTTTCTTCTAAGTGCAATAAAATTCATTATTTTTTTATTAAAAAGCACACTTTAAACGGAAACCTACCTCGTGCAGTAAAGTAATCAGTATCTTTGTATTTTCCCTCAACAACAATTGACGAAAATCATAGGATGAAATATTTGTGGTAAGAATTGAAATGATTAGAATTTCGCATCAGCAATTAAATATATTATTGCAAAATATTCATAAAAATAGTTAAAAAATATTTAAAATTACCCAAAATTGTTCTGAAAATTCTACTTGAATTTTTAAAAATGTTACAGTATTATAAAATTTATTTTCCTACTATAATATTTCCATAAGTATTCGTGGAAAAATGCTAAATTGTAGCTTAATTTTTAATTAATTAAAATTTTAAAAAAATCTATCCCAGAGTACAAAATATATCCTTATCAATTTTAGCTGATTTCAAATGAATGTTCTGCCCTGTAGAGCGTTATCATGTTCGAACCCACTCACACACATTATGCTTTATTATTAGAAGAGATGAAGATGTATCATAAAAAAAGCATTAATATTTAAACATATAAGCTCAATTATCACCAAGGCTAATTATCAATTGATAAAACACCTCAACATATTTTTTTAATATCAATTTAGCATATTCGTTCAATCAGAGAAATTGTAATCATTTCATAAGCATAACGGGGCTCATTTGTAATTCGGACATATAAGATCATCCATCCTTGGTGATGGATCTAAAATGCATTGAACGAGAATCGACAAGGATATGTTTACTTATTCTACAAATATTCCAAGAAATACTAATCTTTCGTCCATTTATCTATGCTTTAGATGGTGAATTTCTGGCACGTTGACTCAAGATAAATTTATCATCAAGATAAATTTGCCTTTTCTCGTTGCCATCTCGAATTATGTTACGCTCAAAACAAGCTTTCATTTAGGAGTACTGGAGATTCTCTTTTCCACAGATTTTTAACATTTTTTAAAACAATCTGCCAAATACCTCTTCTTATGTAAACATGTACAATATATTATTTTTTGTTCTTATTCACCTCACATGAGAGGAAATCTTATGTTATTATTTTTAATTAATGATTATTGCTATTACGTATTATTCTTATTAATGATTATTTTAGCACAAGACAATATATAATTCCAAGTTTTAATTTGCTAGTTTTGAATTAATAATATAAAATTAAAAAAAAGAATAAGAAGAACGCAGATCTAAAAGATTTTATATCTTTTTAATTCCCAGAAAATTCCTATTTTAATAATTTTAAGTTGTTGGGCTTTAGCAATTTTAAAAGTAAAATTGTATCTTTTTTTCTGATTTTTTAAATAATGTTTTTAAATTTGTTGAACTAACTTTCGTCTGCAAATTTGTTCAAGATTTTATCTTCGAACATTATTCATATCAAATTAAACGAAATTTTATTTTCATATTGATTATTGTTGCACCTGATAATATCTCTCTTTGTTTTAATTTATTAGTTTTCGTACTTTATTATTTATGTTTTATTTCGCAATGTTTTATATACTAATATATATTTTTGGCAGGCTTTTGAATAACACTTGTGTCTGATTTCTCGCCAGGTTCGATAAAGTTGTGCCAACAGTCCTAAAACTCTCGAAATATCCATAATTTTGGATTGCTTCAAGAAATGGTGACAAAAGGCAGTAAAGATTGCTATAAAAATTGACAAGAAATTACCCCAAAATAATTCTATTTTGGCATCTTGATAGTAATCTTTAGTCATCTCTGATCTTTTGATTCTTTTGAACATTTTTATGTTTTTATTTCATAAAAGGAATTAGTGTCAGGCCCTTTTTGATTTTCTGTCATCTTTTCCACACTTAAGTGGAAAAGAAATTTTGTGCTATTCTTCATAAAAAATGGTAAATTATCAAAAGTGAAAAAAATAAATAAATTAGAAACCATAAAAATTAGAAGCTGAACAACAAAACAGAAGGAATAAGAAAGATGCTGAAAAGGGGGCAGACTAAAGGGGAACAAAATATTTAAAAAAGAATACAAATAGATATTGAAAGAGGTTAGATTTAGACTCTATTTGCCATAGTTGAATAATTTAGGAGCAATTTCTCGCCAGATGGAATAGCCAATTTTTTATTGCATTCTTAAAAGTTGCTTGTTACCATTGTCAATAGGCATCCAAAATGGCGGACTTTTAACACATCTTTTTTTTTTTACGATTGTCGAGAAACCAGACACTTATTTTAATCCTAGCTGTCAAAAAGAATGCAGAATGGAATGCAATTTCTTTTCTGTAGTCAGGAACGGCAGAAGAGAGAGATCGCAAATTTGAAGTGAATGCTGAGATAACAAAATGAAAGTGCAACATAATTTATTAGTGAAAACTAAAGAATATATGCAGGCAAAAGATTTTAAATAATATTTCACAATGAAGTAAGAACGTACATAACTATAAATTTAACTGTGTTATGAATTTGAAAGCATTTTTTTAAATATAGGACTATATAGAATATTTGTTCAATTTTAGTGCAAAACCAACGGGAGTGGTTCCCTCAAAACTTTTTGGCATATTCTCTACTAAGTTGTCAAGTCACAGAACGCCTTACACTGGCGTACAATAGTTAAGAAATATTAACTTTTGATTCGAATTTAACACTGTAATGTCTCGGTCTAGACTGATCGAATAACGAAGCAGAATTTCCAGACAATTCTTTATTTTACAGCCCTATATATACAAAGAACAACTTGTTCTAATCTTGGTTAAATAAATAGTTACTTACACCTGTAGTAGGAGATACAACAGTCAAAGTCGAAGGCTTTCTTGAAACTCAGTTGGTTCTCGAACTCGTGGGCGTAGTCCGACAGTCTCTGCAATTCGTTTCTTCTCTCTCTAAAAAAAAAATCTCCGCACTTTATTTCGGTGACAATCTCCGCCTCTTAATTTACATTGGTCATTTGAGCTCTCTTTCGGCCAATCGGGGTTCAGCAATATGCTCTCTCAGTGGCACCAGTGGGTCGTGGGAAGGTTCTTGTACAAAGAGAAACATCTAGCATCCAGATGTTTGGACACCCCTTTCTCTTTGAAGGTACTATCAATACCTCTTGGACAAGGAATTCCACATGTGGTCTTTCATTGTAATCGCTAATGAACAGATGCGAGACCACCCAGGTGAAAAGATTCACCATATGGCTATCTCGAGGAGTTTAGTAAGTAACAGTGACGACACAGCTGGCTGTAAATGTCTTATCAGTACTGGGAAACGGTACTGATAAGACATTGGAATGTTACAACACTTTAAATGAATTTATCATACCATGCTTGTCGATTAATCTCTGGCATGCATTAATAGTATCTCAAAAAAATCGAATTTGTGTTTTAAGAACATTTTTCTCAATCGATTGTAGTGACACTTGTAGTCACAAAATCTTATCCTAAATTTGATATATTTAAGTCATTGTGTTTTTGAATTATCAGGTGACATGTTTCTGAAAGAACAGACAATGAATCCATCACTGGATTCAGCAGACAATTTAATCGGTATCTGAACTATAGATGTCAAATCTGTGTACTGAATCTTATCTATCGAACTCTCTCTTTTCTGTATTTATTGTGTTAACTTAACTGTCGGACAGATGGACTTCCTCTGAACAGATTTAACTCAAAATTTGACAGATATCTGCAAATTTATCGTAAAGATCGTAAATCAAATTTCAACTGTCTACAAGTTCAAAGCGTTATTGAGTTATCTTTGTCACAGATAGATAGATTTCCAAAAATGTGTTTTTTGAACTCATGGTAGTCTAAAACGTGAAGATTCGTCAAAATTTCGAGTTCTAATTTTTTGACAGTTACTATATCTTCTATATACTATGTATATATGAAATAAAAATGACAGCAAGTCACTTTATATGGAATGATTAATGGAAAAGTGCAACTTTCAAGATTTATCTGATCCTTTGAAAGGTCTATTTTCGGGTAATATTTGAAAAGTTTTATTCAATAATTTATTATTCAAATGATATTTATTCTTGTAGGTACAAATTAGTGATAATATTTTCTGAAAAGAAAACGTGGAACATGTGAAAAAATTTCAATACTGGGTTTATCAACTAATTTTCAATATTTAAAACAAAAGAAACAAAGTAAAATGATTTGATATTTGATTATTTAGATATAAAAAAATGAGCTGATATCTTATTAAACTTACATAGTTAAAATTAAATAAAAATATTTCATATTAAGTTAAACAATAAGAGAAGACACATCAAATTTTGAATTTTCACAGCATTTTTTATAAAACATTCGACATCCTGTCACATTTGATTTATTTATATTAACGCCATATACTTTTTTCTAAAAGCATTTCAATTCTCCTTATTTACACCTTCATTATTTCATTAAAACATTTGTTAGAATGAATCAATGCTTGCAGGTATTTCTTACAGAGTAAAAACTCTCTCTAGATGCCGGAATTAAATTACATTCTAATCCAATGTCCTTCCGAAAAATAGAAGAAATTCTCAGATAAAACGCATAAACGAAATCGAAGCATTTTTTCCAATTTTTTTTTCACATGCTGTCTGTTAATTAAATATATCTAGACAGCACGAAGTAACTTTTTTTTAAATTTAGGAAATTAGACTGAGAGCAGTTCTTACAGAAAAATCGAGTTTTTTGTTGTTAATTGAAAACTCTTTCCGCGTACTGTTACATAGCATTAAATGCAAATCTAATTTGAATTTGAAAGCTTATTTTTACTCTCATTCTGTTAAGTGGTTATTTCCAAAAACTTCTTTAATTCTTTCTGCTTTAAATTCTACTAGATGTGGCCAGGTTTTTATTAGATTTGTACTTTTTATCGCGATCATGCAAATTCAGTAATTCTAATATTTTTCCTTTTGTAACATATTTATTTGAATTCAATTTTGGATTTCGAAGTTTCTTGCGTTGATTGGGTTCTAAAATTTTCATTTTCTATTTTCTTTTAAGCAATTGTTAAGACCGAAGATCATTTCAAATTTATTTTCTAGTTTTAAGAGATGCTTTGAAAATGCATTATGATGTAGTGCGTCATGAAATAGTTGTATGAGCGTAATTTAATCCATGAAAAAATTTGCAAAAAGATATTTTGCATATAGAATATTCGGGATTCCTTTTAATGGTTTTATGAAATACAAGATAAAATTTATGTAATACATTACAGGGCATAGAGGCAAAGATAGCGGTGTTAAAAATTAGAATTTTTCAATGAATGTAAAATTAATAATTTAGAATTAATTTTATCTAATGCTGAACTTTTTAGTCTTGAATATTTAAATATAACTATAAATTTTAATTAGATTTTCCAGTTTTATGATTGAAGTTTGTTTAATGTGAAACAATGGCTTGTTTTGATAAGAAAGAATTTGTCTTTTATTTATTTTAAAAAATCATGGTATAAAATTTAAATACTACTTAAATACTATTTATAAAATTTTAAGAACTACACTTAATATTGCTTAAATTAGATTTTAAAATAAAATTTCTAACGAATTTATTTAGTGATATAATTCAGTGACAATAGAAACTCTAAAAATAAAGTCGATTTATTTCAAGAATAAAAAAATTACTCTTATATCTAAAATTAAATTAAATGTAATTCTAAATTTGACAAAGTTCTAAGTAATTGTATGAAAGATAATTCTACATATGGATAAAAAAAAAATTCAGAAAAACCTTAATTAAATTCTGGCACATTTCTAGCATAATATATTGATGTGCACAATGTAACTTTCTGTAAATTCTGGTACTTTTCTAGCACAATGTATGAATGTACACAATGTAACTTTCTGCAAATTCTGGTACTTTTCTAGCACAATGTATGGATGTACACAATGTAACTTGTATGGATGTACACAAATGTAATTTCTAGCACAATGTAGCTTTGGATTTAAGTTTAAAACAAAGTAGAACGCATTTATGAAAAAAAAAAAAACTTTTCCCAACTTTGAAAGAGGGTCCTATTAACTGTTTGATAAGGTTTGTTTTTCCATCAAAAGGCACCATGATAGAAATCTGATTCTTCTAAATTTGGTAGAATGTGGATTTTATGTTGACTGATATATATTATAGAGTCTTCTGATTAATGTGAAGTGAAATTTGAGCAGAATTCACTCAGATGTCATCTAATCAGAACTCAAACTTTAAAAGAGAAAGCCAATTTTTTCTTCGTGCTGCTTTTATTTCGAAGAAAGACGATGTAGAGAAAAAGTAATGCATACCATTTCAAATAATTCAAACTAATTGACGAAACGAACTTATGATCTTCCAGAAAATAAGTCAAATTATGAATGCTCTGTTAGAGCTACAAAAATCAATGTATTTAAAATAATTAGTAAAAACAAAAAAACTAGTTTATTATTGCAAACTATTGGTGCGATTGCAGCAATTTTTAATTTTATAGAAAAGTTCATGACTTCTAGATGTTTTATCATTGCTCGGTTGGGCGTTTTTTATCTTGAAAAGAATTTTATAAGCCCTACTTCGCCGCATACTCTCCAGAGGGAAGACAGTGGGAGTGGTCTCTCAAAAACTTTCTCGCATACTTTCTAATAAAGGCATTATCTCAGAGAATGAAATATTCCCTTAGGCGTGAATTTAGCCATTTTAATGAATCTATCCTGTTAATCTTGGTTAGTGTTTTTGAGAATTACTCCCTAGCCTATGTTTAATAGTATTCAGAAATCAAATTTGTGTTTTAGATGTGTTTTTTCCACCCTTAAATCAAAAATATAACTCAAATCTGTTCTTGTAGTCACAAAATCCTACACCAAATTTGATATATTTAAGCCATTTTTTTAGTTATAACATCTACATGTTTCTGAAAGTACAGACGGACAAACAGTCAGTCGTTTGTTGGATTTGGCTCAGACTTTTAAAGGTATCAAAATATAGATGTTAAATCTGTGAACCGAATTATATTCATATAGCCTTCTTCATTTTATAGTTATAAAGTTAAATTATATTCGAACAGCCGGACAAACTTCCTCTGTACGAATATTGTCCAAAATTTGATATATCTATAAATTGATACAAAGGTCATATACCAAATTTTCTCCATATAGCTCGAAGCATTTTAAAATTATCTTTATCACAAACAAACATATAGACAGACCGACATTTTCCATAAAAGTGTTTTTCGAATTCGAGGTCTAAAACGTATAGATTCGTCAAATCCTCGATTTCGAATTTTTTGACGATTACTATATTTTCGTTATACTATGTATGCGAAAAAGTAAAAATGGTAGTTTACTCTGGCCACAATATTTTACTGACGATTTCTACATTTTTTTCTTCTTTTGAAATATCATGATTGATAGATACGTTCTGTTTGATTCTCATAATCATTCTTGACTTTTGAGAATTATTGCAAAATAATGTACTGCCACAGCGTCAAAGAGTAAAATGAATAATGCTAATTTTATTTTCCAGTTATTTTTTCCACTTTGCAAACACAATTAACTGATAAGAATTATGTTTATTGAGCATTTATAATCTAAAATAGTATTTTCCTTTATTTTGACAGGATTTGAAAATTTGTTGACATGATTGAATAAATATTACAAATATGGCAGACGAATAGATCACCACCTTAGATAGTTAGAGTTTAATAATATTGCACTTGATCTTAATAAAAACAGAAGTATAACTATGTATGTATGCATACTCCCCATCTTCTCCTGAGTAATTAGACCAAATTTTGCAAATTTATTATCCAAGTCAAGAAAAAAGAATCAATCAACCTTTCAAAGAATAAAAATTAATAAAAATTACATTTAATAAGAAATTAACTAAAATTTTGCAATTTCTCTAAAGTAGCTTGGGACTGAAACATTGCAGAATAAGTATTCTTACACCAAGTTTAAATCGAAAATTTTACTTTTTTTAACAATACCAATTTCATTTATGAACATTTCCCCCATGCATTGTTATTAATTTTGAAAAATTAGCTTTCTTCCACTCCACATTAAAGTGCAAGCAGAAGCACCTATTTAAGAGTAAGTCGTCTTCAATTACCTATCCATTTTCAGAATATAACATTCCATTCTGAGAACTTCGAGATGAAATGCTCTCATACGACAATCTTACCCTCAGACTTTCTTCTTTAAGATAAAATTTCCTTGAAACAAGAAATCCAACCTAAATACAAACCTGATATTTTTTTAGATGTGTCCAAAATTGAGGGAAAAAAAAAACGGCTCTGCCTTCTGCTTCTTCCAAAACGACCAACTCACTCATCAGTGGCTCGGAAAACTGAACGAAAAGAATTCTGTCTTTCAAGCTGAGTTGCTGACCATTAAGGAAGCATGTAAATGGGATAGAAAATTCAATCATAATGCTAAAATATGGAGCGAGTTTATATATGGAGTCCAGTTTAAAAGCGATTTGCTCATTTTCCATCTCAAGCCCAATTGTACAGGAATTTCAAGCCATTCTACTCCGCCAACCTTCTATTCAGTTAGGATGGCTTAAAGCACATGTAGCCCATAATGGCAACGAGGCTGCAGATTCCTTAGCAAAACAGGTCATTTCTACAGGTACGCCCGTTCAATATCCAGCTCCTAGAAGTTATTTTAAGAGTATACTAAATAAATTGAGCCTACAGCGATGGTGAGAAGAATGGGACAATGGCTCAACTGGCAGAAACATCTATCAAATTATTTCCAAAGTCTCCTTTAACCCATCAACTTGGAACAGGCGAAACATTATCTTTACGACTGGCCACGGCTCTTTCCCTTCGTACTTCAAACTATTCAATATAAAAGGATAGGATCAATGTGGCTTTGGTAAAATGGGCGATACCCTTCATTATACCACTAGTCGCCCTCTCACTACATCTTTCCATCTCAACAAACTCACCCACGACCTCGAACGAATCTGGTGGATAAACGTTATGGGAAACAAGATGTCCAAGGTCAAAATTAGAAATTTTGTGCGGTTCCTACAAGACAACGAGGAATTGACCTCCCCAGACGCAAGCCCTGTATAAATTTTCGTCTCGCATCTCAATCAAGCCCTTCTCCAGAATATATTAACTTCAATAGAATTCCTCTACTGATATTCCGCACCGAACACTCCTTTTATCATCATAATATTGTATATAGTTACTTTTTCTGTGTACCGTATGTAAATATCTTTTTTTTTCTTAATAAATATTTCCACATATATCCATTCAACCGTCAAGTAATCCTAGAGATTCCAAGTTCGGGGATATTCTGTGGCAAAAGAAAGAAAGACTAAGGCTGTTTCAGCTTAGAAACAGTAACATAACGATACCTGAAATCAAGTAAAAAAATCAATCGAACAAAGGAAAGAAAGATTAAGTTTTTCGAGAAAACGAAACCAATGTTCGGTGATGGGAGCAGCTTTAGACTGCGAGGGATAAGGCCAAAAATTCGCGAGGAGTGATTAAGACATTTTTAACTGATTATTTGTTTCAAGGTGATCATTAAAACCTCTTTTATTTTTAGCATTTATGAACAAAATTTGTTGTATTAATGTAACAAAATGTTAATAACTCACAGAGAAGATATTTAATCATAACTTATAGAGAAAAATAACCAATGGTTATTTTTAAAAATAATCTAGGTCAATAAAAATAACCAATGGTTATTTTTAAAAATAATCTAGGCCACTTAATAGTCTAATTTTAATTAATAAAACGTTTCATGAATGCACATTTTAAAATTATAAGAACAGAGCGCCGGCTCATACGCCCGTATCCGTGACCATTCTGGTCATTGAACGGTTTGGTAGGCATGTTATGGGAATTTTATTTAATTAACAAAATATTTACAGTAGAAAAAAACAAAAATAACTATGTAAAAAATTTGCAAGCATATAAGAAATGATATTGAAATGAAACCGTTTGCAAAGATTTTCAACGTTGAAAGATTATTTGGAATAATAATGTGCTGCAAGATAAAATGTGTAAATATACATATATTCTGTATTGACTTATTTTTATGGCATAGTAGATAAAGATGCAATTATAAAAATCAGATAGAAGATAATTTGATTAATGGGAACAAAGAGAAACTCTGTTTGATTGAAATTTATGAATGCAAATGTATGATAGGAGATAGCGGTGCTTGTTTTTTACCTTAGTTTTTCTGAGTATGACACTTGATGTTGAGAGCTAGGGAGACAAGAATATAGATCTCTATTTTCACTTATAAATTTAATTATCCTACAGGATTTTTTGCCTGGAGCGGAAATTACTGGCGACTCTTTTCAGCCATTCTTGTTCATGGCTTGGTGATGGTTTTTTTATATGCCAAGAGATTGTGAGGATGCATTCCGTAGCATAATGAAGTGCGATGCCAATCCTACCACAACTGCACTGGTCACTCTCAGACAGATTACACCTTTTGAAGTAGGCAGGAAAGAAAGAGAAAAGTTCAGAGAAGAAAATAATATCCTCTCTGATCCAATTAGTGGGATGAAGGTTGACTGAAGGCAGGATATTAAAATCCTGTGCCTTTACTACCTGTGTCACCATTGCTCCAATATCTTTGCCATTCCTCAAGCATGCCTTTCCGGAGGAGAGCTTTTATATGTGGTTTAGGAAGCTTTTTTTGCATATAAAATTGCCTATTTCGCCTGGCGTCTTTCACCAATTGTTTTTCTTTTTTTAATTGCTTTAATTTTAAAATTATACAAAAGTAATTTTGATGTTAAAATAATATGAATGGAATGATTTTAATTCTGAGTCGGGTATATCAACTAATCTATTGATAAAAGTTGAAATGATTGATTTAGGGATAAGTTTATGTGACATCAACTCATTTATGTTTATTATTTTGATAAACTAACTATAACATTAAGTTTTTACATGGTTAATTTGTTGTTGAAAGCAAATATGATGAAATCGCAACGAAAAATGATATGCACATTATTTCTTACAAATGAAATTACATTCAAAACTTCTGCTATCATATTATTTTGTTGAAATTTCAAAATACATTTCATCGTTTGTGTGAAATCTTAAACAATATGAGCTGATTAAATGAAAAAAATAAAACAAATGAAAAAACAAATCTTTTTAATGAAAGCCGTTTTATTTACTTTTCTGAGAAAGAGTATTTGATATTCTATTTAGCAACTGAATATTCAATGCAATGGAAGAAAAAGGTTGGATTAAAACGTATTTTAATCGACTTTCCAGAGAAATCTTGCATTTCTTTAACAAAAACTAACATATATTTAAAAACTGACATTGCTGTGTAGTTGTTAATTTAAGATCAAGATAAAAGATGGCGCCACATATAAGGTCACTATGTCGGCATCTATGAAATGAGAATGAAATGAAATATACATCTATAAGACCGTGTCGATAAGCTGGGAGGGGACACAGAAAATGTTGAAATTTAACGATGGCAGCTGTATAGGTTACAGAAGAGTTTAACTAATTCAAATCCGAAATTTGTAAAAATTTTGATTCCGTATATTACTTTCTCGTATATGAAGTATGTAAAGGGAAAATCATTAGTTGCTGTCAAAAAAAAAAAAAAAAAAAAAAAAAAAAAAAAAAATCAAACTTGAAATTTTGACGAATATTCATTTTTCAAATCTCCCTGCGTCAGAAATTTTTTTTGAGGTATTGTGTCCATTTATAAGCATGAAAACTCAAAATTGCTTTGAGCTGGATGAATGAAATTTGGTGTATGATTTGTGTATCAGATTTGCAGGTATCTATCAAATATTGTAAAAAAAAATCAATTCACAGAAAGCCTATCTATCTGAATGTCCGAATGTAAATTAACAAGATAATTACAAAATGGAAGGGCTATGCATATAAAATTTAGAATGCAGATTTTTCGTATCAAGTTGGATTGATCTGACGGTCTGCGCTTTCGCATTTATAAGCGTGTTAATTCAGAAATATAAACACATAGGTCAATGAAATTAAGTTTATAATTTTAGATTTTCACAAAAGGAAAGTATCACAATCTTTCATCATTTATTCTTTTAAATTTATAATAATTTTATAATTATTGACTATGAAGATGAAAAATAGTAGAAGACTATGCAATTGATGAAAGCTACTCACCGAGATATCACAAACATAGATTAAAAATTTTCTGATAAAGGGATCAAGATCCCTTTTAAACCAATATCTTTTAAGAAATTATTATAAAAATAAAGCTTCTGCATAAAAGGTCTTTGTTATGATGAGCCGTTATTCGCATATTGCATTATCTCTTAAATTTCATTCGTAATAAAGTTTCGGAAAAAATTAACATTTCAAACTTCTCTTTTTCTATTTCCTCTTAAAGAAGTTATCCATTTGCGATTGCGACTGAAATATTTATCCTGCATATAACACATCGTTATATCCAATCAGAATGCATTTATTGATGCAGTTTTTAATAGTTCCCTACAAAAAATATACCAATAAGTCACCAGTTTCTCATTTTGCAAAAATAATGTGTATGCTTCCAATGTCATGGAAAGTGTTTTAGAATATTTCATCATTATTATTCACAATTCAAAATTATTAATATCTAAGTGTATCTATGGAAAACTAATTTTATAAATTTAAAATGATATTTGAGGCTAGCATTTGATGATAATGTCACAGAAAATCCATCCTGTGGTTGTACGATGAAATATATGTTCAGTAGCTTAAAACGACGCTTTCTTATACACGAAAACACGAAATACAGATAATAAGGCGCAGACGGAACATACAGAAAACAGCAATTTCAGAATTTAACAACACACAAGGAGCAAATTGTTACGAAGCTATCGCAATAGCACAAAAGATCAGAGAGCGGAGATCAATACATCATAAAAAGAATTTATTCGATTATGCTCTCGACTCGAATACACTTCCCTTGTCTGTGTACTTTCGATTTTACTGGTCCTGTGACAGGGCATCGAAAGCTCTAGAACAAACCTCTGGAACTTGAGTCCAAACGGAGATATCGCTAAAATCCTTGAATGGTCGAGGTCCTTCATTTTGGTTTTCAAAGTTACTAAATTTGTTGTCGTCATCATATAATATTCAAGACAAGAACCACTGATCTGGTGTCCATTCCGCAAATATTAAAATTTCTGTAAAATTGTCTTTTTTAATCAGAAGACTTACTAGAAGAGAAGCAATATTACAATTTTTATCAATAATATACATAGCATTCAAAATATGCTTATGCTGCATTTTAAATATCTTATTTAAAAATTCTATAATTTTCTGAGACGAAGATCTATTATTGTATTTTATATCAGCACAAAAAAATCTTGAAATGTAATCACCTATTTAAGGTTATAAAAACTTATGGAACTAAAGAAATTCATTCAAGGAATGGCATCC
Organism: Argiope bruennichi; assembly: GCF_947563725.1. Taxonomy (NCBI): domain Eukaryota; kingdom Metazoa; phylum Arthropoda; class Arachnida; order Araneae; family Araneidae; genus Argiope; species Argiope bruennichi. The sequence goes on along the minus strand of NC_079154.1, from coordinate 90,664,271 downwards.
TAACATCCTAGTTAGACTTGAAACTACTAATCTACAATAATAGAAGCTTCATTTTGATGATTTGATTTTATAAGAGCATGGTGAATGCATTTTCAGGATGACTTAATATTTTGATTCATAATCAGAATCTCACATTTCATCTATTATTTTAAATTTAATTTCCACGCCTCACTTACTAGAAGAAATTTAAATTCTATCGATTGCCGTTTTTGTGAAATTTATCTGAATGTAACTAAACTTATTTGGTTAAGAGAGATTCCAATGCTTTAATTTCATGTTTTGTCTTTATCGATATGCATTTTCTACTAATTCACTAATTTTTGTTTCATTTCTTGTTTAGCCTAAACATGTCAGAACAATGAAATTTTTTCTTATTGGATAAACTTGATTTCGGATACAAATATTCTTCTTGATAAACTTGCTTTCGGATATAAATATGTAACATTATTTTGGTTGGGGCAGAATTCAGATTTGACAGGCAGAAGGCAGGTTGAAGACATAGACGAGACGTTGTATTTTTAATTTCTCTTTTATATCCATTTTGGGAAAACAATTTTATTTACAAGCAGAGATGCGGACAAGGCACGTCCGTCACAGCGCGAAACAAAAGTAGAAGTAAGAAGGGCCGAAACAAATGATCACTAGTCTTATATAACATAGGATTTCCGGCTACGTGTCAATGGAATACATGTGTTGACCTTTGACAAGGGCAACGAAAGTATCACTTTCATTTGATACGTAGTACTGATGGCTCAGTACTTTTTTCACAGCTTCAGTTGAATTAATTAAACTGAAAGTGGAATTGTATCAGGAAATAAGAGAATGAAATTACTATGGGCTAAATTAAGATAAGCTTTGGAAATTAATTTGGCTTAAATTAAGAGTTTAAAATATCATTACAAATATATATTCTTAGTGATAAACTTGCAGCGGTAGTGGATTCCCAAAAACTTTCTCGCATATCCTCTAATAAAGATGTTTCCCACAGAACACTTGGCATGCCATTGGCGTTCAGTAGTTACGAACGGCGTGGATTTAGACTTTTTACTAAATCTGTCGTATTACTTTTGGCGAGTTCTTTTGGAGATTAATTCCTGCATGTGAGAGTTATCGGGTTTGCACGTTTCTGAAAGTACAGAGCAACAGATGATCAGCCCCTAGTAGGATTTGGCAGAAAATTTGACAGGGGTCTACACTATAGATAGCAAATTTGTGTACCGAATTTTATCTATCTAGCTCTCTTCTCTTTGTAATTATTGTGCTAACATATATTCGAAAATCTCGACAGACAGACTTCCTCTGAATGGAGTTTGCTCAAAATTTGATAGAAATTTACACATTTGATGTAAATATTATAAAACAAATTTCCTCTATCTAGCTCAAAACCTTTTGAGTTATCTTTGTCACAGACAGAAATTTGCTAGATAGAATGACCAAATAAGTTATTCTTTAAATAATTTGATGTAAAAATCTTGCATTCTTCATAAATTCTAAATTCTTTAAATAATTTGGCATAAAATCTTGTAAAATGCTTATCTCAACTAATAAAAGCAAACGTCACGCGTACATGCATACAAAATTGTTACGCTTACAGAGAAAATAAAAACATTGTTTTAAAATTAAAGTCATGGTAATAAAAACAAATTACAGTATTTACGAAGCTAGTTAGTATATAACATTTGATAAATTTAGTAATATGAAAATCTTATCCCATGTTTTTTATGAGTTTCGTAAATATGTATAGATTTCCAAATTAGCCATGCTATTTATTTTGCAATAAGAATTGTAGCAACGAGGTCTCTAATTTCATGATCACGAGAAACAATTTGAATTTTATTATTTTTTTCTCTATAGAAATAAAACAAAGCAATACAGCGCTTAGATCCTACAATCTACTTCTTTGCATCGAAAATTTCTTTATATATCTACATATAATCACAGGCAATACAGTCTTTTCGCAGAAACAAAATATTCTCTGAAATAACTTCACAGATTCAAGAGAAATGGGAGATAAAAACCTTTATGTTCGTAGAGAAAAAAGAAAACGCAATCAGCTCCGATATGTCAAGAAAGCATCTTTTGAAAGCTACATAAGAAAACTTCTTCGCAATTTATCTGGCCAAGGTAGGGCTAGCATTTCTGAACCAGCGTTGGCGATCATAAATGACATGATAAAACACTTTTTCACGGATCTATCATTAGAAGCCACGGAATTGATGACTGCATCCAAGAAGCGGACATTGACAGCTTGGGACATCCAAGACGCTGTCCGAGCAACTTTAAAGGGTGAGGTGGCCAATCATGCAATTAGTGAGGGACAAAAGGCGGTGACAATGTATATTGACATGACACGCCAAGGATGATGTGCTGTCGTTCAGAAACCTAGATTTTGAATGAACTCAATCAAGCCTACTTACTTATTCCTGCTTTTCATAATCCGTTTTTCTTTTAAAAGTTATTGCTGTTAAGTTAATTAATAGCATCGCATATATTTAAAAGTAATCACATTATTATTGATAATTTTCTTGATTATTTTCCACTTTTATTAATAAATAGTTTGATTTACAGTTTTCGTTATGTCAAATTTCTGAATGTTTATATTTCTTTACTTTTCGGCATGGATTCTTTCACGTTGATACTGTTGTTGCACTTGGAAATATATCAAGGAATTTTCTTCTCTGAAGATGCTTTTTAAGGCAGGAAACCTGAAGTTAATATTCTTGATTTTCTCTCATTTATTTATTTATTTTTTTTTGTAAAAATTTAACAATAGAAATTTATAAGATGGTTACTTGACTGTTCATCTGTTCATAAAGGATACTTGTTATATTATTAACGATCTTTTGATTATAAATTTATTGCATTTTTGTAAAACGGTACAAACTAACATTTAGTTTAAATACAGCTACGCCTCCTTCATTGCTTGGGCTTTGCGTTGTAAAAATGAATTCAAATTTGTTGCGAATTACTTATAAGAAAATAATTACTTTTATAAAAAATGGCATAAAATTATTTTCCATAAAATGATCTAAAATAGTTTCATCTTACTCCTTTTTTTGCCATTAATATCCATAGAATTTTAAACCATTTACACTCATCTTAATGTTACTTTCTTTAGTACTTTACCATTTCGCTGGAGCAAGTCTCGGGTGAATCCTAGCACAGCCCACCTCTTGGCGTCTTTTTGAATTCTCGCCAAACGATCATAAATAAAATAAAATAAATATAATAAACATAATAAATAAATAAATAAAAATAAATAAAATAAAATAAATATAATAAACATAATAAATAAATAAATAATAATAAATAAAATAAAATAAATATAATAAACATAATAAACATAATAAACATAATAAACATAATAAATAAATAAATAAATAAAATAAATATAATAAACATAATAAATAAATAAATAATAAAATAAAAAAATGGCGGGATTTCAAATAAGTCGCCAAGAGGTGGGCCCATCTAGGATTTTACTCAAATATCCCCAAACATATTTTATTGGCGACAACACAAATATACACATAAAAATGTTAATAATGCTGCAAATCTCGCCAAATAGACTTTAGTCACGAAGCGACTTGTTTTGAAAATGTGGCGGTAAAAAGTAACCTTTACTAAGCTGACTATTCGTAAATGCATCGTTTCAAACTGCTATCTAATCAGAATTCGTAAAACTGAGAATATTGTCCATCTCTCGTCAAGTTAGATAAAATCGCTCCAGCCGTGCGAAACTCACCATAATTTCCTCATTCCGGTTGACCACAAGAAATGGTAATAACTAGGTATAGGGTTGCAATAAAAAAAATTGACAGGACTACATCTGGCGAGAAGTCAAGCCTAAACAATTCAACTTTGGCGACCGTACATTACAATTAAATTAGGCTTCAGAATCTTCAGACGACTTTATAGCAGAAAATATATTGATATATAAGCTGCATTTATCAGAATTTTCTTCACATTTTCGAAATATGTTCAATTTGTGTAAATTTGCATTGACACTAGCATTTAAGAAATGGTTCTAGTGTAGATTTGGGTGCCCCTTCGATTGTCAACAAATTTCAGAAATGAAGCACTTCTTCTGGTTTCCATAATGTTTTGTTTTCATTGACATCAGTGTTTGGTTTTACCCTTGGCGCCGATTTTGGCGTCAAAAAATCGCCAAAAAATCAAGGGGCACTTAATTGTAAACTTTTACCTAAGAATTATCTAAATCAAGAAAATAAAGTTGACTTATTAATAATATACCTGGTGAAAATACTAATCATGGCTTCATAGTAAATTTCTAAACAGTTCAAGACAGGCGTACACTTGTGGTGAAAGCTTATTAATCAGTTAACAGCTACTCTGCACGAACAGTTGCTTTTGTATCGTGTTCATGTTACTGGACCGCGAACCACAAGGTCCCATGTTCTATCCCAGCGCATCACATAAACGCCACACACTCATTTATGAGCAATATTAAATATGATGGGATAAATTATATTGTATGAGTCAGTACATATTTTATATACTTTCAGTTTTATTAATCATATTTAGCAAACATTTATACTTTTGCGTTAACAGCATGCCAGAGATTAATCGCTGAGTATGTCATCTTTGTTGCAACAGACGATTAATAATATTGCCTATGATATTATGCCGGTCTGTTGACAATGTTCGCCCTTGACATGCGGTTAAGCTAAAAATTCGCTATTGCCACATAGTTAATACGGAAGTTCTAATATTATTTATACAACACCATTTTAAAGAAGTTTCCACAATTTTGGTAGCAAATCTGAACGAATTTCAATATCGCCATTCAAAGGGTCAATCTTATTTGAGATGGTAATTGTTTTGGCTAAATATCGCAGAAAAAAAAAAATCACAATTTAGTCAGTTTTAATCACAGAAGAGTATAACTTGAAAAAAAAAATGTTAGTTTAAATAACTGAAGAATATTTCACAAAATATAAAAAGAGGATTGAAGAGAATTTATAAAAGTTTAAACTTTGCAATTGTTTCAGCAATATATTTACAATCTCAAAAACATAAAAAATAATTCCTTTAAAATTTTTTTTCTGACTATATATCACTAAATATCTAAAAAGTTGCTATTAGTCCATGAATAGAATGTAAACCTTTTGCCTTAGTTAATACTATTTTGCGTACCCTCATGCCATTAAAATGCCAGTGAAACGTGACTTATCTTTTGAGATCAATTCACTAAGGAATAAGCTCCAATTTTTTAAACATATTATAAAGGTACATTATAATGAAGATGTATAGTGGAAACATAGAGGAAAAAATTCCTAATATTTTAGAAAAATGAACAGGAAAATGCAACTTCCCTCACTTTCAACGTACACATTTAAATAACGTACAAACACATTTAAATTACCAACATTTTCGATTCAATTCAAATCACAACAAGTGAATCGGTCTGATTCAATTTTAAAGGTCTGTTTATCTTTTTATTTAAGTTTAATAAATTTCTGTTAAAGATTGATATGAATTTATTATCTGTTTTAAGCTAATGAATGTCCTTTAACTTTTGCCTGTTTTTTTCATATCTCAGTTATTTCAAAAATAACTAAGAAAACTCATGACTTATTACCAAGATAATTTCTAAGAGTGATAATCTGAAATAATGGGGGATAATATAAATTTTTTTAAGAAACTCCTAGTAACAATTATATATTGTACAATATAGTATTAAACATTATTGGCAATATTGGATAATACAATATAATATCGCTCATTATTGAGCAACAGGTCGTGACACCTAGGATTGTTTTTAGTTATTGATTTCCATTTTTTAACATGATAGTTATATCTTGTCATATTGTTTACAAACTGCAACATGCAAGATGAAAAATTGTTCAAAATGCTCTGCAAAGCTGATCAATGAATCTAAAGCTGCCAAATACTGCAAATACTGGTAAAGCACACACACAATAAAAGCAGTCTTGACTAGTAAAAGCACACACACTAAAATTTTTTTTTTCAAAAATTTAATGTCTTTCTTCAATAAATTCATTTCATCTTATTTCATAGAAATTATTTTTACACTACTTAAAAATTAAAAATATAAGCACCCCCAATCATACAAAATTTAATTTCATAAAATTTTTTTCACTTTAGTAAATGTTGAAAAATATTTAAATATACTTTACATCAGTTCTTTTATTTGTGTTAATCACTTCGTTTATATTCACATGCATTACGATGATATTAAATATATTTTTAATGCGCCTATTATTGCTGCTAAACAAATAAAGAATAATTTCAAAAATAAAGATAAACGAATCAAAACTATGATTAGAATGCTCTGATTAGGATCGCCCTTAAATTTTTTTCAATATTTTTCTAATATGTTTTGAGGAAGTTAGAGCAAATATAGTACTAAAATTAATGAAGTTTTTAATTGAATGTTAGCCTCAGAACTAAGGCAACTGAACAAGTTAATGTCATATATATATATATATATTTATATATATAGTTACGATGGAATTTAAGTAATTAATCAATGAATGTTTTAAGTCTAAAAGACGATAATAGATGGCGCCACAAGATAAGAAAGCCATAGCGAATGTTTCGATCCGAATTGCATCATTTTACGTTCATCTTATGAATGAAAGGTAATGTTTGATCTTCATACTCTTTCATTTTCTTGCTTTAAGGAAACAAACATCTTGAAGAAATTTTATAGATGTTATCTTACCTAATACAAAACCATAATCAAGTCCCAATTTTCGTTTAATTAAAATATATTTATTTTCTTTTTTAACAAATTAATTCTTTCAATTAGATTAGCAATCCTGCTTGAAACTGCTTACATCTTATATAAAAATTAGTTAAAAAAACCTTTTGTTATTTTGATATGGAATTGACCAACTCATGCTACATTACTTTTCCTCTTGTATCCATCTACCCGCGGTAAAGAGTTTTCAAAATTGAAGCAAGTTATTATATTTTTAGAATTTTATCTCATCATTATGTTCTATTATGAAAATTACAAAGTTGGAATCCTATTTGTCAATGATATTTTCATATTTCGTTTGAAATAATATATAGTGTTATTTAAATTCTCTATAAGAATGTGATGTTTAATATAATAATCTTACTGTTCTCTTTAAGAAATATTATGATGACGAAGAAATTCTATGAAGTTTAGTTTTATAGTATTGCCCTTAATAACAATATTTTGCTATATCTGAGTTTTAAAATTATTTATAAAATATTGGATACAGCATGCATTTCTTAAAAACACAAAAATATAATTTCTATTATTTAGAAATAGAAATTATATTTTATGATAAATATAATTCAAATTATGAATTAATAAAAATATAATTTGGATGTCATGAGTAAAGTTTTAATATTTTATTTGGTTAATTATAAGCCACTATCGCATTAATCGATATTAATTAAAGTCTGAATTCAAAAATATTTTTAAAAACAATGAAAAAAAACAATTTCATTTTTAGATATAATATGTATAATTTTAAACAATATGCATATTTAAAATACAATACCAGCTGACAATTATCATCAGCTAGTTTGCTGATAATAATAATTTTCTAAATTTAAATATAATTTTTATTTTCACCATTTTATTAGCAAAATTTTTCAAATTATAGCAGATATTTAATTGGTACCATATTAAAATAGATATTTACAAAATGTTAATTTGCGTGAGAAATAAACAGAAGGGCATCAAAAAATGAGACATAAGTTAATAAAACTTATAAAACCAAATTAATTGTCATTGCTAAAAATCTCACAAAATTCTTCAAAAGTCAATAGACTCAAATTACTTAAACTACATGAAAAAAGTTTCATTAAATGAAATTGATCAGAGTTAAAATATGATATTATATTAATTTTTCAAATGTATTAATTAGAAGATGGATATTTCCAAAATACTTCTGCCAATGTTTCTGAAAAATCTGTAACATTAAAAATAATGAATGAAAGCAATAATAAAGGAAATGGTGGATTTTTTTCCTAGTACATATTTGCTTATTATTTAATTCTTGCTACCCAAACCACCTGTATCATATTTTTATTATATTGCTAAATATTTATAATTTTATATAATATCATAAAAATATTATGTCAGTTTTGTAGAATATTTTGAGCTATCTCAAATTCACACAAAACAAACAAAGAACATACAGATGTTTATCTTACACTACGTAAAAAAAGTAGAAGGACACTTGATTTTATAACAATAATCGAAAAATATTTTAGAATCATTTAACAAATATTTCAAAAATACAATTTTAACATCAGAATTATGAGGTTCAAACATAAAATATTAATGGCAACAAAAATAGTTTTTCTTTTTTAAAACTTTGTAAAAAAGTAGAAGGACAGCATTATAATGAATGAAAAAATAGTGACTTTAATAAGGAATGGTCTTCCCATTGGCCTTTATAACTTCAAATATTCTGTTTGGAAGTGAATTGTATAGAGTTTGAATTTCAGTTTGACAAAAATTGTCCCACGAGTCATTCAATGCTTCTCGAAGCTGAGTTTGCGAATCAAATTGCCTTCCATCAGCATAAACTCGACGAACTAGCATTGCCCAGAGGTTTTCCACTATATTAAGGTCAGGACTTTTGGCTGGCCATGGTAAAACATCCACATTATTTGTTAGAAACCAATTTTTGACTCCAGTCACGGTGTGAATGGAAGCTAAGTCTTGCTGAAACTTCCACGCTTCACCCCCCATGTCAGAGGCATAAGGAAGGAGCTCGGAATTCAGCACTTGAATGTAGTCTGTATGTTTTTGCCTACCATTTAAGAAAACCAGACTTGTCCTTCCTCCGTATCCAACAGACAACCAAACCATTAAACTCCCTCCTCCCATTTGTCGTGTTGAATAGTATTCGCCTTCAGTCCCCAGACAATGCCAGTAGTGCTGATATCCGTCTGGACCGTCTAAGTTAAATTTCTTTCCATCGGAAAATATCACAGAAGTCCATTCTGTAGTCCAGAACATGTGCTCCTTAGTCCACGCTAAACGGTTATCAATGTGAGCTTGTTTCCACTTAGGATGATGTTTCCGTTTTTTGAAAATGAATTTTTTAGATCTTTTAATATAGTTGTAAATTGTTTGTTTCGTCACATGATTAAGTCCTGCTTGATTTCTTGCCTTTGAAACACTTCCTTTGTTCTTCTTTCATCACGTGGTGTGAACTTCTTCGGTCTACCAGTCTTCTTTTTATTGCCATTTTTATAAAGATTTCTGATAAAGTTTGAAACTGTATTTCGGCTCACCTGCAACAATCGAGCAATCTCTCTGACACCTTTACCATCATTTTGATATGCGGAAATTTGCCCTTTTTGCAAATCGTTCAAAGGTATTCTTTTAGGCATTTCTGAGAACGGAGAAACAACGTAACTTTTAAAAAAATTAGATTTTTTTTGACAGAAAAGGATAAACGAAGTACAAAATCACTATTTAAATAAAGAACAACTCACTAAATTAAATATATTAGCAAGTGTCCTTCTACTTTTTTTACGCATCAGAAATTATATATACTAATTTTCTTAATATTAGTGGTAGATGTTTAATTTTTGCCTAAAATGAAAACAAGGGCCATTAAACTAAATCTGCATAAATATCTGGTAGTTAGGAGAAAATAAGAGATATTAATTGGCAAAAAGACACTGTCCTTCTACTTTTTTTACGCAGTGTATATTATAAATACCACCAATGCCATCCCATCCGCTATTTAGTTGAAAAGAGAACAGTGAAAAAACAAATCCAACGAAGACCACTACAGATACATGGTTGCAACTTGAAATCATTAAATATTTAAGAAATTTTCTTGAGATGTCTGATGTAAAATATGTCACTTTTTAAAAATTTTGAAAACTAAACGACAGCCTAATTTAGATAAAATGCAATGGTAAACTTAGCTAAAAACTAAATATAGAATAACATTTGACAATATATTCTTGCTTTAAAAAATATTTTAGAACACAAGATAATTTATATTCCTCAAGCTTCGAATATCCGAATATAAAAAAAAAATAGTTTTAATCATAAGCTGCATTTTAATTTTAAAAAGATATTACATTTAAAGAAAAATAATATTACTGTGCGTCGGATTCTAGTGTACCTACTATGGTTGGCATATTATTTATAAATTAAGATATGTATTATAAAAAAATAATTGAAAACGTTCCACAAGGTAGACAGCTGAATTTAGGACCAACAAATTAGGTACATAATTATTTCTAGGATAAAATGTGTTAATTAAGAAAAATAATAGTATTGCACATCTGATACTAGAGTATCAACTATGATGGCATATTTTTTATAAATTAAGTTATGCGTTATGAAAAGATAATTCAAGATGTTCTAAAAGGTAGACGGCTGAATAATTATGTGCCAAAACTTTGGCGCATAGTTATTCCCAGTATAATATGTGTTCATTAAGAAAGGATTTTTCATTTTTTAAAAATAAAACTAATCAAAATTTTATCATTTTATCTCAGATAATTCAGAATGATTGATTATTGCACAAATATTGTTTTTACTTCACATTGAAATTTAAAAAATAAACTTGTCAAACGCATTTCAAAATATTTTTGTCGTTTTCTTCATCGAATTCACAACGCTTCTTTGTTTTATTTACTGCATTATACATACCGATATTGTGATAATATTGCCTAATACAATTTTTTGTACATATTCTATTGTTCCGTTAATTAAGAACAAAATTTAGAACATAATATAACGACAAACGATTTCAGACTAAAACATTATCGGATTACATTGTTTTAGAGTAAAAGCTCAAATTTCCTTTATTTATTTTTTTAATGTTTTATATCTAAATTTATTATTTTGGCATCTGAAATTCTTCATATTCCAGATGCTGAAAGAAAGGTCAATAACCTGCGTAGAAAAAGAAAAATTCCTCTCTTCTGAATGTATCGATTTACCGCATTGCTTTTCGGGATTGCAACTTGATTAGGGAGGAAGTTAATCTGTTTCTGAAGCAATGAGTTAACAATGTTTGGTTTTCTCCAACGGAAAAAGGTTCAGAGGGGCGGCTATATGTCTCTCATCCTGCAGATCTTTACTCCGAACGCCGCCGTTACCATGGAAACGCACCGAGGGTGACCTTCCTAGATGGCGGCACTCGTAGTAAACAGATCTTGCTGAAAGGAAGAATCGATAACTAGGACAACACGCCAATTCGCCAACACTTATGCGAAAAATCCTTGCATTGTATAACATACAACTAACTTGCCATTTCTGGAAATCAGAAATAAATGCTTAATTATTTATTATTAATTGGAATGTAGAAAGAATTTGATGCTGTAGATCCACATGTAGATTAACCAATAGGTAAGTATTGTTTTTGCTTGCAAACACGTGTCCCGCTAAAATCTATAATCCGATACAATAAACATAGGTAAGCTAACTTAAGTCCTAGGTGAGTTCACATTGACAGTTGGCAAAAGTTATTGATTTAATTAATTTGAAGTTCATTAATTAATTCATAGATCTTAATTCATAGTTAAAGCTGCTTTTATTTTTCATTTATATATACCAAGATTAAAAGGATGTATTATCTCAAAATTAAATGAATACAATACAATGAATAAGAAGAGCATGCTTCATTACTATGAGCAATGAATTACAGGTAAAATTTGTCAGCTACGGGTTAAAATGGGTCTGATGCAATTCTGCTTTGAAGATCGTCATTTGAGATTTGATACCGGCACGTGTTTGACCCAGACTCGTATTAAATCATTCGTCGGGTCAAAGCATCTCTTGATGTGGTTCGCACAGGCGCATATGTCTTATACAACTAGGCGTGAATCAATGATCAGAGATTGATTCTATAAAAGCCCTTTAAGGTTTCAAAATAAAAATCTAATGTAGTGCATCATTGCAATTATGGATATAAAAGATAAAAAATAAAAGCATAAGACGAAAAAAAAAAAATCGTTATAGAAAATGCTCCTATCAGGAATTTTATTGATCGGTTCAAAATGCCATTTCGAAGCTACGAAGCAGATATTTTGTTACTAGCTCCTTAGTTTTGTCTGCGGAGGAGGCATTTGCGTTAAAATATTTAACGCAGTCCGCTTTTATTTGAATAAAGTGCTTCTCGGTGCGTTTCCATAGTAACCACTCTCCAATCTCTAAATCTTTATTAACATCTAAATGATTGATTAACGACAGATTTACCGGAACCAGTTCGAAGGTACGATTCATTTTAGGTCAACTCTCTTATCTTTCTTCCTGGAATCGCAAAAACTTTTAAAATAAGTGGACAGCGATTCGTTATATAATTCTTGTATTTGTTTATTTCCTTTTAACAGCGAATATAGTTTTTTTTCCTTCCAGCAATAAAACCTGATGGAAAATTAAAACTATATTTTATTTTTTTGACACCTTAATCTCTTGGTTACTTGGAATAATAAAAACAGTTAAGTTTAGAATCGTAAGAGTAACATATATAGATATGAAATATTTTTTTTGTTGGGTATATAGTTTTTTTAATCATAACTGAAAACTTACTCAAATTTAATATGCACTCTTCTTCGGGATACAGAAAGCGAATAAATAATCCAAATTACATATTATAAATATTCTACAATAATAAATACTATCGTAGTATGTATCTTTTATGAATAAATGAGATAATGAACTTAGTGTCAGCATAATTTAATAATGTTTTATAGAATACTGACTCAATTTTGACATTTTATAAGTTCCGGAATGTCAAGTTTTAGATATGTTTTTAATATTTTATTTGTTTATTTCATATAATATTTAGTAACTATTTTCAATTATTTATTATGGATTTTTAATACTATAAATAGTTTTCACCACAAGCATATTTGATATCAATTAGAATACTACTTATATTATGATAAGTAGATATAATCTATGTGGTAAAAGGATTTACCCGCATTAAAAATAAAAGGTAAACAAATTAATAATGAATAAAATTAATAAGATAGATTTTAAAAATGTTGGTTTGCAATTTATTAAGCTTAAATTTAAGTCTAAGTATATAGAAAATATCTAACTTAAGTATCAATTGACAAAATGAGCAGAATTTAATTTATATGACAGTTTAAGAGTGATAACTGAAAGGAAGAAATGATTTTTTTTTGTAAAATTTAAATATATAAAAGGAGAAAATTTTTTGATTGATTATTAGACTATTAAAATAGTTTATAGAGTAAAAAAAATATTTACTTACAGATACTTAATATAATTTTCAATCGAATCCATTTTGAAATCAGAAAGGAAGACGCAATTCCTGAAGTAGTGAATTGAGTTCATTATAATCCTTAATAATCTGTATCGGATAATTTGGACTCTCTCTAGGTAAGATTTCAGATTGTGATAATGTGCTTTAGAATAAATCAGAAGATATGTTAATTAATGAAGTCAGAATATTGTGGAAATGTTTGAAATTTTTTTTTATTATATAGAGGCAAAGAATTATTTTGTATTTTGTTTCAGATTTCTTAATAAATATAGATGACATAGACTGTCTGAACATCTATATTTTTATTAGTAATTGGCAATAGTTATCTACCATATTTCCGGCATTTTCTGTAATATTTTAATTTGACAATCCATCGATTTTTAGTTAGGTTTTGACTTGTACATTATTTGAGATTTTTTTTTCTTTTCAGAATGAACTAATCCTTATAGATTTAATGTAATCTTGAGGAGTTTATTATTTTTTAAAAATAATTATGGTGAAATCTTCCATAGAAAAATTCTAGACAAGTATAATTCAAATGACATTTATATGAAATCATTTAAAGCAGGAATATTTAGTAATTTGCCTTTTATTCACTTTGAAGTTTTAAATAAACTATAACATTAGATGTAAAAATGAATAATTATAAATATGTTGTCTTTTATATAAAAGAAGGTAAAGGCAACTTGAAATAAATTTCATCCTTGTTTTCAAACGACTTGTATAATGTCAAATAATTCTTAAAAATTTAAATTTTAATCAAAATTCAAAGTTTTTAATAGAAATTGATTTCTAAACATGTACTGAAAAATTTGAAAATTTCAAATTCAAACATAAATTTATAAAATTAACTTTAATTATCTTTAATACCAGTGAAGCAATGACTTAAAGAACTTCGAAATCAGTCGTTTCCAACACTGTTTGAATACAAAAATAATTAGTTAGTGTTAATTTTTTTTCAAAAGTTTATATTAAAATTTGTGTGCTATACATACCTTTTCAATTTAATGTTTTTTTATTTAAAAGTATTTTGATTTTATAATTAATACACATATATTTGATTCTACAATTAATGTGTTTCCAAGAAATGTTACTATTTTTTTAAAAAAAATATTGATTATTATTCTGTGTGGGGACTATGATGTCCTGTGGTTGAATCCAAGTCCTCGAATAGAAGGACATGAGTGTCCAAATCGTATTCCCTTGATGTATTGATGCATATAAGTTTAAATTAAGTTAATTAAGTATAATTAAGTTAAGTTTAATTAAGTATTGTGAGAATGTAGTTTTCTCGCCACTTTACTGTAACTAGAAATTTTTTAAAATGCCCTTGTGTAAATTAAAATAGGAATCTTAACGTAATTAACTGATATTCTAACTAATTTGAAACTTACAGTGGAATTTTTTCATTCATATATATTTATATATATCCATTCCCTGTCAAGATTACTTTGCTAAATGTATAATGAGCTCAAAGCCGTGAACAGACAAGGAAGAGTAAAAAAGAAAGCATGAGAAAGAATTCTTATTTTATGTAGTTTCGAAAAAGAATTCATCGGAAGTTTGTTTTAATGTTTATCATGACGTTTTTGAGAGCACGGTAGAGCAAGCAGATAGAAAGACAAAAACAAGGAAAGAAAGATCACGAGAAAATATTCGAAGCTTGTATAGTTATGGAAAAGAATTTGTCGACTCAGCATTTTAATTCCGTTGGAAACTGATATCCAATGCAATTTCAAAGTTAAACTTGCAGCAAAGCCTGAGTTCGAATGATTAGAAAATTATTTTTAGAACATAAATTAATTATAAATTATTACATGCAACTTCACACTCACATACACACGCGCAGGAAATATCAACTTAATTAGAACAAAATATTGTTTAATACGATAATTTCCTCGCAATATTTTAATTTTGCGTCTCTATAATGCTATAAAATTTAACTTTATATTGAAAATTTAAAAAAAAGTTAATATGTAATTTTTAATCTTCAAAAATTTAATTACGTTATTATATAATTTATAGCATTTTATTAATCTGTTGCAAAATTGATTCCTAAACTGACACGAATGTATTCTCTAACGAAAAATAAGGTGAATCTTTGTAAAATTTAATATAAAAAAATCTGTACTGTTTAAAAATTTTCATAAAACTTTCTGTTATTATAAATTAGTTTATGTAACGAATTAATGAAACCATCGATTAATTCGAGGTAAATATTAATTAGAAAAAAATTGCTTGCTATATGATTTTATTCGATCTAGCAATATTTAATTCAAATTCAAATTGTCGTTTAATTTGAATTTTTTTGAACTCAAGTACAACCTCACAATATTGATGAGATATTCCAGCACTTCAGATTTTTTGCTGTATTCAAACTGTCAAGATTCTTCACATTTGTATATTAATTTGATGGTAACATGTAGGTCAAGTAGCTTTTTCATGTGATCTATCACGCATTATTTATAAGGTGAAAGCACTGACTGTAATTAAACTAAATTATTCATACCCTGTCTTAAGGTTAGCTGCTACAACACTATGTCAGGTTAGCTGAGGTAGTTGTAATTTGCTTATGGGCCATTGTTTACCGCAGTAATTAAAAATTATGTAAATAAATCAACAACTGCCTAAGGCCCTTCAATTTCAGTGAACGCACTCTAGTGAATTTTTTCGCTACTTTCAAATTTATTTAATTCTGAGATTTTTTCTAATTATAAAGACCATTCTAACCAACTTACTATAATTAAAATCAAGTATTGTTGAAATTTTAAAATATTAACATTCGCAAATAATTATCGTTTGCACGCTTTATTCTATAATATTTTAGAATTAAAAAAATATGACATTTTATAATTTAAAGAAAATGTATATGTGTTAATTTATTTCTATTATTTTGTTTAAAATTCTTTATAAATTATGCTTATACATTTTTAAAATATACTATGTATAAAAATCGTCATTTGTCGAGTATTTATTTGATGGGAAAGTGAATTAGATCAGCCAGCTTTTTGATGTGATTTATCACGTATTATTGATAAAGTGAAGGAATTGAATGTAATTAATTTAGATTACTCATACATCTCCTTCAAGTTAGCTAAATATTATCATGCCATGTCAGTTTAGCAGCTTAACATGCAGTTATTATATGGTTTGTATATGCGATATGAGTTTTCAACTTTTATATTAACATTTTCATTTAATAGAAGTATTTATTTTAGATGTATTAATTAATTTTATGCAACTTTATTAGAAGTTGTTACATCCTTTTTTCCTTGTGGATGCTCTGTTGCGGGATTTCCTCTGTGTTCAAAACATAATACAGATATATCGCACAAAACAATTTAGGTCACAGTAGAAAATCCGTGTACACCAACTCATTTTAATTGATAATTCGGCTTGATCTAGATGCCGCTAGTAATCAGTGAATAAATTTATATCTCTTGTGTCATTATGTTTATATTATTTGTTATAGATACAGAATACAGTTTATCTGTCATATATTGCCTTTTATATATTTCTTAATTTTATTTCTAAATAACCCGCTTTAATCAAGGTAAGACCTAACTTTAAAAAAAAATGGATGCTAAGTCAATAATTTTTGAAACAGTCGTTTAAAATAAAAAAAATCATGTTTGAAAATCTTTATCTGTGTAAACGATACAAAAAGAATTTTGGAAATTAAAAATAATGTTACAGGTGCTATGATGATTCAAATAATCAAAACTGATTAAAATTTCATTTGCCTCATACTAATTTAACAAAAACGACCAACGAAAACATGTTTGCGTGTTTCACAACATTGCAAACATTCTGTGTTATTTAATTTTTATAAAACATTTATCTTAATTGATTGTGAAAGTGACGATTGTTTCAATGAATTATTGAATTAAGTAAATTATGTATTATTGTTTGTTAGCTTTTACGTTTGAATAGATTACTCCTAATTTGAGAAGATAGATATTTCAAAATATGTAACTTTGATATTAACTGTTTTGCCAATAATTTTGGAATGAATCTTAAAGATTTCGATTAAAAATTTGATTAAAATTATTAATAATAATAATGCCAGAGATAATTAAAAAACCTTATGATAAGAACGTTTTCAATGGCTCAATTCAAGGGAAAAAATCTGGCCAATAAAATATTTTCAGAAAGTTTTAAGAATGCCATCAAAAACTGATAATATATGTTTTGTTTATGCCAAAACAAAAAATAAAGTTTCTACAAAAATGAACATTGATTAATTCACTTTTATTCATTAAATGATTTAATTTCTGAAGCATTGGACATTTATTAATTTCAAATTTACTTATTAAATGATTTAATTTCTTAAGCATGTTTCTATAACTGTCTTTAGTTGCATTAAAAATATTTATGGTTTCTAGATATGATAAAAAGAAAGAAAGCAAATGTATGTGTGACTGCAGATATTCTAAATGATTAACAATCATTATATCTACAGCTATTAATTTACTTCTAAATTTTTAATTAATAATAAATTAAGATAAACTTTGTTTATTATTAGATGCAATTTTTATCTTCTATTTTATTTAATACCAATGATATAACCGCTAATAAATTTGACCTCGATATTTTGAACAATTTTTTACATTTTAGTTTTCCTTAAATAGTAAAAAATATTTATTTGAAATATGTTTCTATCGGGTTGAGCCCCACCTTTTAGGACCAAGTAATATAGTTGGAAAAAATTTGCTCGTTAATTCTTAAGACCAAGATTAAGAAATGTAACAAATAGTGAACAGAATCCGTTGACAAGGGGATTTACTTTTCCCTAGTATGCACAGATTTTTTTTAAATTAAATGTGGGAAAATACACAAAAAGAATCGCTTTTCTTAATGAAATAAAAGACACAAACAACAAGATAATAAACTTTCCATTATTAATATTTTTTATAAAATTTTTACTGGATAATCGGGTTTTTCCAATACTTTGTTTTAAATTTAAGCATGTAGAAACACCAAAATGACAAAATGTAAAGTTAAAAGCGGTTTCTAACCATTAGAATAAACGAGAACTGACGAAGTTAATAAATATACCAAATTTGAATGCGAAACACATAGTATACAACCATATGTAAGCTATATTTAACCCGGATTTTTTTAATTCAAGGGAGAAAAAAACACAATAATAGATTTTGAAAAATATTTTTACTTACTTTATATGCTTAATGCATTCATTATAATTAGTATCATCAGCGTTTCATCAAAAGGCACTTGAATAAGAAGCAAATGCGCCAACTGAATCTTTAAATTGAAGTAAATAAGTCGATAAGAAATCAAACAATAATTTTCTTCTATTGAATGTTTTCTTTGCTTTGCATACTAAAAGTGTACATTAGACTTTGATGATCATATTAGAAATGTTATTTCTAAATTAAAAAATATGAATATGCAGGAAATTAATTAATAAACTTCACTATTGATACTATTAGAATTTAATCACCATGTTTGAAATGTTTCATCGAATTTCAAGCATATGAATATACAGAAAATAAACTTAATTTTTAGGTTAATTTGAAAAAAATAAATCCAGGAAAAACCGAACAAAAATCTTTTTGCATTTAATAAGGACCTCAATTTTCATACTGAATTTTGTATATACACTTACCTCAGTTAACATAACTGTACTTTTCTTCCATACAATACTTATTTCTCTTTGAATATTAGAAACATTCAAAATAAAATTTAAAAAAAACTATTGTTATTTTCAGATTTCAGTAATTGTTTTCGAAATATCTCAGCAAAATAAAAGCATATGAATATGCAGAAAAATGAACTGCTGATGAAGAAGAGAGTGAGTGTTGTTTTCATTGAAACGAGTAGAATGAATCTATGGGAGATTTTGTTTCACAAACATATGGCCATTTCATTGCTATCAGCAAACATTTATCTGTCTTTCAGATAAATTTTCAGTTCTGAAATTATTTTACAAAATAAAGAACGTTTATTTTTTAATAATTTTTTAACTCACTTAATTTATTATTAAATTTGATTTTATTATATAGTTTAAGAAACTTATTTTGATTTTAGTAAATCTGTTGAAAATTAGGGTAAATTTTATTTTTTAAGCATTTATAAATGTTATTAGACATTTGAAACAGTCTTTACTGTCACTGAGATATTACTGCATTGAGAATGCTTTGGAAAAAGAATATAAAACAAAAGTTGTGAGTAGATCTTTATTCATATTATTAAATATTAATTCTATTGTGTGCCATTTAAAATCTGACTTCTTCTTTTTATTAAATATTATTATTATTATTTATTATCTCTAGCTTGTTATGGTTGTACATAAATCTATACACGATAGTATTTTCTAAACAATTTTCAAGAAAAAGATAAAAATATTATTTAAAGTGAATGATAAAATTTATATTTTAATTATGAATAATTTTATTGAAGGAAATTTCTCACAAATAATTAATGCATTGCGATAAATATGAAATCGATATATTTTTTAAAATTTTTTTATATATTACTGCTGATATTTACATTTAAAAAGCAATGCCCTTTATCAATACTCACGGAGTAAAAAGCCTCCACTTTAGAACATTTTCGTAAAATTTTATTCATGAATATTTAACTCCTCATTTATAATTTCTCTATAGTTACTGGATAGAAAAAGATGAAATATTATTAATGAATATTATTTTTAATATACCATAAAAATATAATTGTCGTTATTACAGGATAATTCAAGAATGCTTTAGATTATACATAAACAAGCTACGTTAAAAGTAATTTATGAAATTAACTTGTTAATAAAAATATTTTTTCTAAGAAAAACCGAAATTTGTGAGCAGGATATGTTGCATTTACAATCCACCAATGGTTATATATCTGAAAAATTAATGACATGGCCGAGGGGTACCTCATCTTTCCTGCAATCTGGGTTCGAATCCTGGTTCGGGCATGGTTGTTCTCTAACCTGTGTTTTACCTGTGAGGTGTGTGAAAGTCCCCCCCCCCCCCGTGAAAAGGTGTTGTGCAAGCGAATGAGTGTGTCATCGTCATGTGAGCTGGAAGTCAAATTCCTCCCCTCGGGTGCTCAGGGGCTTTGCCCTCAGAAGCCACTGTACACTCGGCTTAAATCACTGACAATTAGTCAGTGGGCTTGTAAAGTGCCATAAGCAACAACAACAACAAATAATGAAATTATCCAAAGATTTCATCAAGGATCACTTTTAGGTAGGGATTCAAACTCCGGATATTTTTTTGTGAGGAGTCTGACTTAATACAAAATCAACAACAAAGAAAAATTAAAAAAAAAAAAAAATTAAATCAAATGCAATAAAATATTGAAAATTCCCAAACTAGATATTCCTTAAGAATTGCCTCATTTTCAAGAATTGTTATCTGTTAGAAGATTTTTCGCACTCATGCCTGCCGTGAAAAAAGTTGAAATTAAAAATTAAAAATAATTACCTATTAGAGATATATATGGTGCTTATCGGTGAAGAAAGCTGATATTAAGAGAGAAGAATTGACGTAGTAGCTTTTTGGCATTTATTTAATGACGTATCATCTGGAAACAAAGTTCATCCTTTACAGTGATTCATTGACTTTTGAACTTTTGAATGACGTGTTTCGTAGAAAAACACGAGAGAAATTTCAGAAAAAAAAAAAAACAAAAAAAAACGTAAATTTAAATGAAAAGGGAAAATGTTACATGACAAAATTTAGAAGGAGTGTTAAAATTAAAAGGGACATTTTGTATCAATGTTACTATGAGAAATGAGATTATTAAAGAACGGTTCATCTTTCTTAGTGAAAAACACACGTTCATTATTCTCTGTTTATCAGTACATTTTTGATTCAGATTTAATTTCATTGTTGCCACATTCTCATAACAAATATAATTGATCAAGCTAAGTTATCAATTAAAATGATTTAAAATGATAATTCTACTTTAATTCAAATGGTTTCGCATGAGTATGAGCAAATTATATTTCTATGCAGTTCCTTTTGTTCATACCCATGATAAAAATGTTATCTATCTCTTAAATCATCATCACATAATTTTTCTTCTCTGGAAAATAAATCTTTATTAATTTCAAAATTCCAAAAATTCACATTATTCGACTTAAGTTACATTTCAATACGTAGCACCTTGATAAATTTTTTAAACATTATTATTGATATTACTTTAAACCATCTTATGTCAAAGACTGTAGACTGTAGAACAAGCGAAATTTTAATATATAACTATTTGAAAGCAAATGTGGCCGAGAGGTATGAGCATTTTGTATCTATAAAACTGCATTTGCGAATTTAACATATGACATTTTGATAAAGAGTGACAACTTTATTCAGTAAATAGCTAATAATTTACATTACATTGAATTAAAATTTATCTTGTTCTTTTTATTATCGTGTGCATGCTTAAAAATATCACCCGACAAATAACATCTATGAGAATAACACCTTCTCTAAGGTATAAGCGACTTCGAACAAAATTCAATATATTGATCGTTTTTACTTTCTCAATTTTTCGTTTATTTTCTTTTTAATCACTAATACCAGTAACCGAACACATATTTATTACGTCATATTTTTACAATATGAAATGATGAATAGTTTTAAATGTAGTATGAGCAGACGACAAAAAAAATCGATTGTTCGATATTGGAAATCCATAAAAAGAGACAAAAAGGAAAATAAAATAAAAATTTTAATTGACATGGAATAATTGTTGGAAAAATTTCATCTTTGAACCTCTATTTTTTTAGTTTTATTTTGTTTATTTCAGTATTTCATTTCATCTCTATTGGCTTAGGTTTATAAAAAAATATAACTTTATATGATTATATGGATAACAAATGGTTATGAATATATATAGGTTTCTAAAAATGTTCGTATTATTATAAATTATGAATAAAAAATGCTTAACTTGAAATTGAAATCGAAAATGAAATCCAACATCTTTTAATATTATATCCATGTGATTCCAAAAATACATTTATTTAATTTTTTAATAAAAATGAAATTGCAAGGAGGTAGAGATAAAATGTATCACTGAAATGATCAGACATAGAAAAATTTTCGGATAAATGTATAACTAAATTTATCGTTTGTAATTTGTCTTATTTTTACTTTTTCATGATATTTAAAAAATCGTTTGAATTTAATCAATGTTTATTTACCTTTGTATGCTCAAATTATAATTTAAAATGGCTGGAAGTTCAAAAGTAAACAATCGACAACGTTCGAAAAAGAGATTATTTTTCATCAAAATATTGCTAAATTAATAGACTTATACCATTCTATAGCACAATATGTGATGAAATTCTTTAAAAAATAAACTCGAATCGAATTTAAGGTAAGGAATTGTACTCCAGTTAAGATAATAGACTGTAATAAGAGATATACAGTTCAAATTTTCCACGTTTGACTGTTGTTATGATCTTTATAGATTTTGTCAAAATGTTTTTAGCTTTAATCTTGCTTGAAACTTTTCGAATAATGCTCAGATCCTATATATTTTAAAATCGGAGAAAAATGTTTTTCTTTCTTCTTAATAGAAGCTTAATATTTTCCTTTTCGAAATCAATGACAAACTCGGAAATATTGGTTCACGTCTTATCTTCAGTTCAAATCCAAACTGAATATTTTTGGTTTGGGTGTAAAATTTTAGGGAGAGGAAAAAAATTAGGCAATTGATCCAAAAAATTTAATTGGAATAGTAAAGCATGGTGGAAACATTCTTGTGTATAAGGGCATGTCAGCATTAGAACAACGAAATTTGGTGTTTATAGATGAAATGATGGATTATGCATCGTATTTAAATACTTTTAAAAACAATATATATATATTTCTATATTATTAAAATATATAATGAAATTTTATTAAGGAACAATTATTCATATTATTAAAATTTATTATTCGAAAAAACTTTCATTAAAAATCTAAGGTATGAATATTTAGCAATGGAAAGAACAATGCTTCATTAAAATTAATAATGTTCGAATACTTTTTAGAACAATTTTACTTTTGTGCTCAACCTTTTCTCTTTTTTAAACGAATTGGTTAATTCAACATAATTTTAAAATGAGAAAAGTTTTCTGATATTGGAATTCCCTTCATTTAAAGTTTTTACTTAGTTATCAAGATAATAACAATTAATAATGCATCTTTCTCTATTTCTTTTATTTTTTACCTTATCTTATACGGTGTATAAAAAGAAAAGTACTGTAATTATAAAAAAATTTGGTATCATTGACTAATCCTCACGTTTTACACTTTCCTAAATTCGAAAAACACAGTTTTGGTATTTTGGTATTAAACTTTATCTGGTATTAAACACTGAATTGTATGTATCTGTCCATCTGCCTGACTGTGCTGGAAAACTCGAAAACGATTTTATTTGATTTTTAGAAATTGGATTTTTTACTTTTGTGTTATAACTAAATTTTTAATAAATAATTATATTTTTAATCATTTATCATTTTTCATTATTCTCTTTTTTTTAACAGATCACAAGGAAATATATAAATTTCTGAATGCTAAACATGGGTTGGAATACCTTCAAATCACAGTGGAAAGCCTTAGTCAAGAGGAATTTACTACTGAAAAAAAGAAATTCTTACCAGTTAATTACGGTATGTTTCCAATTTTCTTTATGATTTTAAACTTATAATCATCAAAGAATTTGTTTTTCATTTTAGAATACATTTCTTTAACATATTGCCTTCATTTTTTTGATAAATTAACGGTATTAAATTTGTATT
Source organism: Argiope bruennichi (assembly GCF_947563725.1). Classification (NCBI taxonomy): domain Eukaryota; kingdom Metazoa; phylum Arthropoda; class Arachnida; order Araneae; family Araneidae; genus Argiope; species Argiope bruennichi. Next base: position 90,640,283 of record NC_079154.1, on the reverse strand, counting down.
CTACATCGTACGACTCCAATGACAGTTCTCGAAAATAAATAAAGGGCACGGACGAGTTTCTTTTATTTATCTGAACAGACCAATATCCTCCGGCACCGCAGAGTACTATCTCAGAGCATGTATTCCATTATAAAATCCAAATTTTTAATTACCTCTTTTTGATTTTACATTGTTGCGAAATATCATAAAAATCACCAAGAAAGTATATTTGAAACACATAATAGAAAAATGTATTTCAAAATATTGTATAGGCTTATGATTAAACCTAATCAGAGATTAAACCCTCATCCTGCGTAGGCATCCAGGGTGATTTGAATGACTGTTATAACGATAACAGAAGGCATAAAACAGAAATTTCTTCCTAGCAAGCGTCAATGGTCTTGGTGCTACCTTTCCCGTAAGCGGTACTTTCCTGTATTAGAATGAAGGTAATCATTCACATCATCATTGATTTCACATCATTGCTATACTTGCCAAATAAGTGAAAATCAGTGTACTTATCAAGCAACCTTTCAATCGCGTGATAGCATACGATAGAAGTATATTCTGTATAAAATGCGGAAGAGTAAAAGGTTTACAGGAATACAGATATTCAGTAGTAGTTTTCAATAGTATCTCCAAATTCCACAAAATAATAATTTTCTCTTTATTACATAATTGAGTTTTATTGTCGCTTAAGCAACAAACGAATTTTTTTTTCATTTTTTTAAATTGAATTTTATTAATATGATATTTCATTTTTCCAATTGCATTTTAATAGTTAGATGAAGATTATATTCTACAGGAAAATATATTGCTTATCTTGACTAATCAGTCTGCTGTGAGTTATTCAGGTTATTATGTGACGTTGCGATCACATAAAACAAAAATTACTCGTGCCCTTTGACTATTTGTTATTCAACATTGTATTGTGACATGACATTTTTTTTGTGTAAAAGAGATGTTTCTATATCACACGAATTTGTATTCGACGGTAGTGCAAGATCGACTATTCAAAATATGCATTTAACCATACTGAAGTTATATAACTTATTCTTCTTAACGAACTCTTCATGGTAAAGATAATCTAGATTCAAATATTCCATGGCATTTCGGTGATTAATCATAATTAAAAACTTTATTACTATAAGACTTATCAATACTTTTCATTCCCTATCACTTTAGGCACTTATTATTCCTGTCGCAGCAACACTGTATATTTTACATCAATCCAATCAACCGTACATCACATCTTCAGCAAAGATCGGAGTTGAGTACGATTTGCCTCTTATTTATCTGGACGAAGACTTGATAGGGATACCAAACAACTTTCATCTGTGTGTGGCTCCCAGTGACATCGAGGAGCACTTCTTGAGTTCCATACAAGCATCGCTGTCTTTGTATGGGCAGAAAAGATTTGTGCAAATTTCTTCGTTAGAAGACGAGAAGCATTTGAATGACAGATTGTTGAAAAGGTATCAGTATAATGCAACAGAATGTGACGCAGGTGTCACAATCATTGGGAATATTTCAACAAGTGGATCCTATATTGTTCGAGTGCCAGGTGAGATGGCCATCATTTGAATTTTTATTTTATTTTTTATTTATAATATATTCAATAACAGAAGATTATTCAAAAGATATCGGCATAATGTAATGTATCAGATTATGATGTAGGTGCCATAATTGTTGAGAATATTTCAATTAACGGATCTTTATATATAATGTATCATACTATGATGCAGGTGTCACAATCGTTAGGAATATTTAAATCAGTGGATTTTTATTGTATAAAGTATCAGACCATGATGCAGGTGTCACAATCGTTAGGGATATTTCAATCAGTGGATCTTTGTTGTGTAAAGTATCAAGCCACGCTGCAGAAGTGACAATCGTTGGGGATACTTCAATGAGTAATTTTTGTTATATAATGTATCAGACCATGATGCAGGTGCCACAAACATTGGGAATATTTGAAACAGTGGATTTTTATTGTTCTGCTTTCTTGTATAAAGGATATCACAAGAATTTTTGGTTATTTAGTTTTATGTGCATTATATTCAATAATTAAGCTATTTCATTATACATATTGGCTTCATTATTTAATATTTTATTTATTGAATTCTGTATATATCAATTTCATTTACAAGTAAGAATTTTCATTTTAAGAAATATATGATAAAAACAATGTTCGCCATTATGTCGCAGAATGTTCATTTTAAATCTTGATCCCCAATTAATTATTATACTAATCATATATTTCTATTTCGTTAAAGATAATATTTCTATTTAAAAAATTTCTGAGCATAACTATTGGTTTACTTTATATTGCTTGAACCAATAAATGTGTTGCTGGGAAAATTGTAGATTTTTATGCATTTCCCCATCTTATTAGTTGTATTCAGTTCCACTCTTCTGTGACCAAAATAGACCGAATTATAAAGCCTTTTTACCTCTATCGTAGCCGGATTTAGCTCATGTCAAGGGCGTGTTTGAGGAAGATAGTCCAATTAAAATTACAGGCACTTCTTTGAAGCGATGGCAGATGGTCTAAACTAATGAAATTCAGAATTTTATAACTTTTTTAGTTTTAATCGTAGAGCAGCGAAACTTTTCTTGTTAAAAAAGTTAGCATATCTAGAATGTCATATTAAATATGATTAATAGCACTGGGGGATAAAAAAATGTAAATTTAAAATTTTTTCACTTAAATTTTTATTAACTCAACTAGAATAAAATATAGAACTTTCATTATTTAAAATTTTTAAATGGAAATTTCAAGTTAATCTCTAATGGTTTAGAAATTTGTTGTTAAGTATTAGTTGAAGTAAATACTCTGTTTATTGCCTTTATCATATTGCAATATGTTTTTATATTTTTTTCATGCGTTGATGTATCCAGACATAAAATAAATTTTTTAAAACTTTTAATTGCAGTTTTTGTTTCCTGAAAATATTTTTTAAATGTTAAAATAATGAGTACTTTAGAATTTTGTAAATACATACATATACATAACTTCTATAAATAAATATATTTAGTAGTTATATTTTTAAAAAATATACCTCAAGAACTGTCTAATGTAAAAAAAGTGCAAACAAAGAAAAGTAAAGTATTAGGTACAAATTAAAATCTATTATTTAAAAAATATTTTTTATTAAAAATGTTTTAATAATATTCATATCTTTAATCAATGCAAACGGTGTTTCAGATATGATTCAGTTATTTCATATTAACTCCTGTGGTCTAAATTCAAACGTATTATTATTGCTTTTTAATGGTTACCTGAAATGTAAAAAATTTTAAAACATAATATACACTGTTTTCATAAAAATGTACTTTGATTTAGTGAAACTGTTTGTAATTTATTCGTTATTTCTAGCAATAATACAGTAACTTTACAAATAAAATTATAATATCAGCTGATGAAATTGGGGAAATATCCTGATGTAAAAAATTGTGTATTGTCCAATTATATCTATAAAAGATTGCTCCTGATGAAGATAGTATTGCATATCTGAAACCTTAAGTGTTTAATTATGCTGAATTAAATATTTTTGTTTGTTTTTATCAATAATATTATTAAAAAAATTCTTTTAGATGACGGCTGTTCGCCAGTTTTAGCTCAATACTGTTCCTATGGGATACTGAGTAATATTCAACAAGCTGTAGATAACGCCTTTTTGCAAGTAAATATATTTTTAATAATAATTAATAATATTTGAATTTAATTACAAATTAAAATAAAGTTCATAAAAAATTAAAAAATAATTATTGATAAAAATATTTGGAATTATGATAAATCATTGACAAGATATTTTTCAAAGTTTTTATTTGATATCAATTTAAATATCAATTCTTATGGCTGTTGACATTTTTTATACAATAAATAAATAAATAAAATAAATGAAAAAAGTAAAGATATTTTTCAGATATGTATAAGAAAGTTCAACTTATCTAAACTGGCATAAGAGACATTTTTAGTCCACAAAAACCTGTAATTGGAAGTATCTGAAAGAAGAGATATCTCGTCGATAGTATGTAAGATAGTTTAAATGCTACAAAAAAAACTTGAGTTTCTCCAGTTTTGATCTTTTAAAATCACATGAAACCAAGAACAAACTTCAAGCTAAAATCTTTTATTTTCCTTTTATTAAATCGAAAAATGATATGATTGCAATATTTATTTTTATTGAAGCAAATGTACAAGCACGAAGACTTATTTGTAAGCCAAGTGAATCAAAGATTTAAATCAAATAAAATATCTGTTTCTATTTATATTCCACCCTTAGTCCAGGCTTAGTAAATATAGTTTCATAATTTGGCGACTGTCTTTTATCAATATGCAGTATGTTTTGTATCAATTTTTTGAGAAATTTTTAAAATTTTGTTCGTCTCAATTCGTTTGTTACTAATTTCAAAAATCTTTATTATTGCCTAAAGCTCCTTCTAATCGTGTATTATTATTATCAAATTATTGAACAATATAATAATGTTACAAACCTATAAAGTTGCTTCCCAGCATGGTTAGTTCAATCACTGGAAGGACCATTTTACGATCACTCTGTTGGGTGCCGTATCACTGATCTCAGAGTTTAGCAACAAACTTGACGACGAATTTGGTGACTTTGACGACCAAATATATATTACTGGAAACTTCCAGAGTTTTAACAATCCAGCCAATAGGAACTGAGATTTTTAGGTTCGACACCCGATTCCACCGAAGAGCCGTTGTGTAAGCGTTTCTGGTGTACACTAAATCCTTCGGGGCGAAACGTCCTCCTGTCAGTGTGACGTGGAAGCTTGAAGAGGGCAAGAGGTGACAGTTCAGGTGTCGTCCTCGTCATCTGACCACCGTTTTCAATACGAGGTCCGCCCCAAAATAACCCTAGAGTTGCTTTAAAACGGAACGTTAATATGACTAAAATAAACTAGTGACTCTATTGGCGATTGTGCAATGCCTCTACTGCTGCATATAAATGCTCCTACACGTTCCTATATAAAAATCATTCATTTTTTAAAGCCTAACTTCCTTGAAACTTACTGAGCAATTATTCTTAACTATCTATAAATGCTTCATCTTTTAAGTAACTGTATTACATAAATAATTTCCTGTGCAAATAAATTAATTAGTATTTTTATATGTCATCATGTTGCAATATGTTTTCATGAGTAAAAGAGTTTTCGTATTATTATGATATTATCCGCATTCTTTACAAATATTATTTTAGGAGTGGACCGGTAATCCCAATTTCAAACTGCCTTCAGCAAAGGTCCGAGGTCTTATTGATGTGCATGAGACGCCCAGGAACACTATGTATCGAGTTGTCAAATTTCTATTATTGGTAATATACTTTCCAATAATTACGATTATCACCGAAAACATCATTCACGAAAAGAATTCGAAGATAAAAGAAAGTATGTTTCTGATGGGAATGAAACCATTCCCATATTGGTAAGGTTCTTTTCGAAAAATATATAATTATTTGTATATAATATCTTTTACATTTAGACAATAAAATTACTTTATTACTTTTGAATGCAGAGAAATTTTTATACTTGAACTTTTGGATTCATAAACGATTTAGTGTATTAAAAAATTATTATGATAATTTAAGCAAGCAAATAATTTTTTGAAAAAAAAAAGCGTTTTAATTTTGTTATATAAAGTTCTCAGAACAATTATATAAAAAAATGGAGCTGAAATTATTAATTATTAATATAATTTTATACTTTTAAATATAAATTATAAAACGATCTTATTCTTTTCCAAATGTTTGAAAATAAGGACTCCTTTTTAACATGTGTTTTAATATCAAATTATCAAAATTGCAGAAACTAAAAACTAAAAAGTTCAATGAATTAAATTCATCACAGGCTTAAATAGTATATATATATATATAAATAGTATATATATATATATATATAAATCAAGTATGTTTTATTATATTGTTTTATTTGTAGAGAGTTTTAGTATATGAGGAAGAGTACGCTCAATTAAATATTTGTTGAAATAATGAAAACATTTCGAATTTCGTTGTAGGAATAAAATCTTTTGTTGAGAATCAAGTAAAATTTATTTAACTGTCATAAACCAGGAGAAAATTGCATGGCAATTAAATTGGTGTAAGTAAAATTTTTTTAAAAAATTTTAAAATGATGGAGAAATTAAATTTACGATATACATTTTTTGGAAATTCTGGTGGAATTACTTCAAATTCTTGTTTAATTTTTACTTAATAAAAATTTCTTTAAAAAAAACTTCTCCATGGTGGCACACCTTTCAAATTAAATTTGGTTCGGAATTGTTATCTCAACGACTATGTCCTTTAGAGCACATATACGCACACATACAAAAGCTTCCTTTTAATTGATTAGATTACACATATGAGCCCACTTCTCGCCCTATAGTTGTTTTTTTATTTCAGTTATAATAAACAATTATTTGCTTTTATTAAATTGAAAGGAATGCATTATGCATAGAGACGACATTATAGATAATACACTTGTAAAAATAGAATAAGTGACCAGTCCTATTGTTTTGCAGGTCAGCATGGCTGTTTTGTGAGATTGTGGTAATCATAATTGTAATGTGCCCCGTTTCCATTGCTCTCTGCGTTGCAAGTGTCTCTCCTATCCGAGACATTCTGCTTCATTTTCTTCTCTGGTTCGGACTTGGATGCTCTTTGATGGTTTTCACGATGACAATAACACGTTTTTGCACTCAACCGATGGTAAAATTATCTTTTATGCATACTTATTGAATAAAATCAGTTTTAAAAAACGTACTGTAGAATTACTGTACTGTACTGCCAGAATTTAATTTCATAGTTTATCGCAAAAGTTTCAGTATACTGGATATCTGAAGATGTTTGCAACAAAATAGAGGAATAGCTGAAACTTAAAAAAATAAATAAACATTACTACCTGCAGTATATAGAACAGCAAATCTTTCATGTTTTCAAAAACTTGAAATGATATCTTTTCCCTTAATTGTATAATAAAGAAACAAAGCTAAACATATGCATTTATCTTGTGAATCAACTGTTTCTTGTATTAACAAATTTATGAAGAAATTTAGTTCTTTTTAAATCCTAAAAGCATGGATATCTAATTAAATATCAAGAAATGTCCACATATTTATCGAATGTGTGCTGTTACATGATAAAAACAATTCGCATGTGATGTAATTAAAGCAAGCTCATGTTTGTTCATAGCTGGAGTGTATCAACAAGCTTCTTTTCAGAAAAATAATTGCTAATATCATTTCAAAAGTTAAATAGGTGGTTCGATGTTGTGTTTTTACTTTATGATGAATAAGGTCTTTAATTTCTGATAGTTAATGATATTCATCTTGTGTTGTATCACTATAATTCTTTGTTGCAAAAGCCTAAAACATTTTGTGTTCTGAAAAGTAAAGTGAGATGTTTATTATTAAGTAAGACAGATAATTATTTTGTTCCTAAACAAATATGTTTCATATATTGAGATTGCAATTATTCAATTGCTTGCAATCGGGGCATAAGAGGGCATTTAGAGTTTTTCAAAAAGCAGTAGTAGTGGGAAAAAATATTTAATTGCAAATATTTGGACATCTTTTGCGCATCAATTCAAGAAACTAACATAATTAACATTATTAAGATTCCTGATTTCATTATTTAAACTATTGAATAAATAATACATCAGACGATTATATCTATTAAAAATTAGTAAATTATTTAATTAACAATAAAAATTATTGCTTTTATTAATTAGATTATTTGATTTAATATATATTAAATCACTTGTGGTAAATGAATTACATATTTATAAAAAATTTATTTTTAGAAATTGTCTAAAATGTAATTCATTCTTACTAAGCTATAAGAAAAAAAGTCATAGCAAATAAAAATGCTTTTTTTGTTTTTAAAATATTTGATTATTTATTAATAAAAAGAATATTAACATAAGTTACATAAGCACGTCTTGTGATCCAAAATTTTGATCTATCATAGATTAAAAAATGTAATTATCATTTTGTCTTTGATTTTAGGTAGCAAACACAGTCGCCTTCTCTTTCCTTCTATCTGCTGTTGCTTCAGAGGCCTTTCAACAGAGAGAAAGCCACGAAGATATGAGTATCATTGAATATTTTGCTATGTTGGCATCGCCAGTTGCATATGAAAAAGGATTTAATAGAGTATTTTTGCACTCTCTTTTTGTCCTACACATATAATTTTTTCTTACTTAATTATTTTATATCTAGTGTATAGTTACTTTTAAAAAATGAAATGGGTATGAATTTGTAAATGAAATGAATACATAACACATATCAACACACATATTTTTATTAATGGATTGTTATGCGTATTTACTATGCTGAAGATGATATGACTTTAAATCTTGTCCATCATCTTTCATTTGTAAAGCATGGCAATAGTGTTATTTAAATGAAGCACATTAAATTGAATAGATCTTTGGATATGAAAGTTAAATCAAAAACACTTTTCTCTTTACTTAAAACAATTTGACTGATTGAAGAAAATACAGCAAAATTCCTGTAAATTAACTTCGTTGAAAATAAGAAATGAGAAGAATCAAAAAAGAAAAATTATTCTTTTCGACCTTGGAATAATTTTTATTTCATATCTTGAATTAATTTTTTTGTTTGATATCTTTAATTAATTTTTTGTTTGATATCCTGAATTAATTGTTCCGCTTGATATCTTTAATTAACTTTTTGTTTAATAAATTGAATTAATTGTTGTATTTGATATCTTGAATCATTTTTTTGTTTGATATCTTGAATTAATTTTTTTGCTTGATATCTTGAATTAATTTTTTGTTCGATATCTTGAATTAATTTTACTACTCATACGCAGTGTTTTTGCTGATTCCAACAGTCATTTGCGATCTATGACTATACCATCTTCCTAATATTGATCCTCTATTGTCTTTCATATTCTGATAAAAACATTTACATTCGTTCTCTGCTAACCACTCATTAGTACTACTAAGAATTTCAAAAAAGAAAAAGGCTTAAATGGCCGTCAGTTTATGACAAAGTTTGGTCAATATGGTCAGTTTACGACAAAGTTTTTTCTGAAGCTGCTAAGCTTGCTGACTAGATCCAAAATAATTGTCTTTGTCCTGAAGTTCTTGTGGCATTGACAAATGAAATCCATACTATTCTCTCTTTTCTTTCACGAAATCTACGAAACAAAGAATATTTATGAATATGCCTGATTTAATCATCCTCTATTGACTTTTATATTCTGATAAAAACATTTACCTTCGTTCTCTGCTAATCACTCATTAGTACTACTAAGAGTTTATTTTTAAAAAAAGGCTTAAATGGCCGTGCGAGTAATAAATATGGTCAGTGTACGACAAAGTTTTTTCTGAAGCTGCTAAGCTTGCAGACTAGATACGAAATAATTGTCTTTGTCCTGAAAGTTCTTGTGGCATTAACACATGAAATCCACACTGTTCTCTCTTTTCTTTCACGAAATCTACGAAACAAAGAATGTTTATGAATATGCCTGATTTAATCAACATAAAAAATTTAAATATTATTCAGGAAATGTTTTGGCTCACTGAATTAATGCCAAGGGCTTTCTTGATCAAGAGCTTTCATGAATTCGTTTCATTTACTCTGGTTTTATGTGCTGTAAAGGCAAGCTGATTTTATCTATCAGGCTAAAGAATCAATAATGGAATTTTTAACCATCAACTTTCTCTGAATCTTTTTTTTATTTTCTCTTATACTAAGCATAGAGAAGGAATTGTAACTGTAATAAAATTCGAAATCAATATTTTTGCGACTCCTCACGTCTTAGATCTCCCTAAGTTCGAAAAACACAATTCTGATATTATGATTTTCTGTCTGTGAATACAATAACTGAAAAACGCTTTCAGCTCGATGGATGAAATTTGATATATGGGTTTACTAACTTTTAAATTTTTCTCAAAATTTGAATGAAATACACTCACATAAAGTCCGAATATAAATGGACATGATAACTACAAAACGATGAAAGTTAGATGGATTTTTTGCGTAGATTTAAAATCTAAAGTGTAAGTACCTATCAAATTTGGAATCAAATTTATCAAGGGACTGACTGACTGTCAATTTGTACTTTCATAAGCATGTAAATACGATAACTTAAAAATGCAGCAACTGCAATATATTAAATTTGTTATATGATTTTTATGACTACAATTATAGTTCTGTAAAATCTAAAGTCGAAATTCGATTTTAGAGTATTATTGACAATAATTATAATTAATATTACCATGGATTAATCGTTTGAAATACTGTCAATCATCACACGGCAGATGAAGTAAGAATTCTAAATTCTGGCCAAAATATAATATTTTGTAATTATACTATGTAAGGCATTCGTGGCCTTATCTGAGATCCACAATTTTATGCTTGGGTGAGGTAGGGTGGAGATAAAAACTTTATTAGAGAAAATATAAGAAAGTTTCGGAAAGGCCATATCCTTTTATGCGATGGCATTAATTATTATTCAAAAGGTTTGGAAAAAAGTATTTCATAAGGTTCACTTGTTGACCAAGGAAATAGGGAAGCATTTTTTAAATCCGAACAATTTACCTACTGTAATACATAAAATTAATCTTTCTTAAAAATGTCTTTTTTGATAAAAAAATGTGATATAAAAGTGTTTTTTCTAAATTTTTAAAATGAATTCATCTGTTTTAAAAATTCTTATTGCCATTTTCTATTGTTTAATTTAAACTTAACGAGTTATTTCCTCAACATTGATTTCAAATCTAATTTTTTAAGTAGAAGGAATTCTGGTTTAGATTTTAATCTTTTTTTTAATACCTTCAGAAATGCATCTCAAAGTAATTTGCACAAATCAACCAGTTTTCTCTTAGATAAAGAAATAATTCATAATATACCTTTATATTAAATATAATTGAATAGTGTCAGAGATATTCACAAAGTTGTTATATATATCATCTAAATGGAATTTTTGCCCTTGAAACTTTTTATTATTTAATTTTTTTTATATTTAAAAACTTATATTATTCTGAGTATTTTAAGATAATATATATCTGTGCATTTTAATTTATTTTCATAATATGATTAAAAATTATATTCACCCATGTAGAAGTTGGAGAGAAGATATTTTATTTAAATTAAACGACTTTTACCATAAAACTCTTTTATTTAAGTTTGCCATCAAGAGTGTTAAAATATTGTTTACTTCTAAGTTTTACAGATGTGAATTTGCATACAAAATGAAGAAAATTATCGGAAATTTAATCATTATGTGTTATAGTTTATTTTAACTACTTGGTATTCTGGTTTTTAGAAGAAAGTATTATTATATGTTAACAACTTAAAAATGTAAGACAGATATATCTGGCTAATTACCATATTGCATGCTTTCAAGATGTGTCATTTGGGAGTGAATTTTCCGAATATGTTTGTGCAGGAGCTGTTTAAGTTTTATATAAAACATTTCTCGCTGATGAAATGTATGTTCAACAACTTAAACAGAATCGGATTATTTTTTATATATATATTTGTAATGTTTACATTTATTTTACAGTCCCTACTAATAAAGGAATATATTTTAGGTAGCAGAGTTAGAAATCTACTAAATCATTTAAAAATATATTGTGTCATAAATAGGAGAAAGTTGACTATGTTCGAGTTGCTTTTGAGTTGAATTTGACAGAAAGCTGTACGATTGATGTAAAGAACACAAAGAAAATTTTCAGTTGTCTCAGATCAGAAAAGTTTTGTGACAGCGTTTACGAGTTATCTTATTTCCAGACAGAAATAATTCCATGGAGATTACTTAAAATCTCGCGTTCGAATTTATTGAAAATTATGCAATTTCCTCTTCATATACTTCGTATTTGAAAAAGTAAAAGTAAAGCTAATTCAAGCTTTTACAAATATATATTTATCTAAAAGGCATTTTAATGTTTTTTTTTCTTTTTCATGTGCATTGACAATAAGGAAATAAACAAAGAAAAAAGTTTGCATTTAAGAAATAAGCCAATATCAAGTAAAATTTTAAATATGAAAATCATTGTACTTTAATTTCCTTTTTAGAAAACATTCTTCATTTCTATTATTTTTTTAAATCAGGAGGATTGCAGAAAAATATTATCAATTCTTATGATTAATAATGAAATATTAAATTGCAAAGCGTTAAGGTCAGATCTGACAAAAAAAAATCGATTAGATTACTTTCTAGCATAGATTTGGACGCCATCTTATAGAGGTTTATGACAAAATATTGCAAGGATATATTAAAGTAAGCGCAGCGGGTTCTAAATTAAATTGGGTGGTGCCTTCTTTATAAATTATGCAGGAGGCCAGAATGATGGATTGCATTAGAAAAGGTTAGATATTTCTTTAGTGGAATGATTCTATCTCTGTGTGAAGGGCTATTTCAAGTTAATTTTTAGAATAAAAATGGAAAAATCTCCTATTTGCAATGGGTAAAAATGAAAATAATATACATATCAGCATAATTTATCATAATTTTCAGATATATAATTTTATACATAATTTTTCAAGCATTTCTAAAATAAATATTCAGTATTTACAAAACTGATATGAATAGTTTTATGAAAATCGATTGCAGGAGTTTTTTATTTCCTTGTAACTATTTGTATATTATTCCATATTATTGTGGCTTCTATTGAATTCATATATCCCTTTTTTAAAGAAATGTTTTGAATCAAGTATCTTTAGAAAGAGCTGTTTAGCGTACATCATTTATCATTCATTTTAATCACTGCTAACCACCTTTGGCGCCCAACTTGTTTTCCAGTAATGATTATTGACTTTCATTTCAATTGATTCCTTTGTTCATAATTTGGTATTTGCGACAGATTCAGAACAAGCGAATACTTTGTCTTTCGAGCCTAAAGAATGTACATATCGAAAATTGTAAAAGGTAGTTCATCATAATAACTATTTAGAGATAAGAAACTTTTGGGTGATAAAAAAATTAACCAAATCGTACTAGTGGTTGGGACTGGGGGGGGGATTGGCTGTATAGGTTTTGTCAGTTGATCAATTGTTTTTATATATAATGTTTTGGAAATTTTGAAGTGGATGCATATTTCAAGAAGTTCAAGAAGCATGGTAAAAAATAATAACACTTTATTCCAGAAAGTAACTCGAAGCTTAGTCAGCGAAGCACAGCATAGACGTTCACAAAATCATTTCTTGTAGAGATCAACAAAACACTAGCAGCACAACACAACAACGCTCAGCATAAAACAGTCTACATTACTACTCCAAAAGGTGGAGTAGTAATTGATTCGCTTCAACTCTTTCGCATTTATATAAAGTTTAGAATATTCTTGTTGAGTTCTGATGTCATGTTTTGATATAGATATCGCCAAAATTACTGAATTTTTGAAAACATTTATTTTCTTGCCAAATGGTCGCCATTTATCTGAACACCAACTGGGGGCATCGGCAACCATTTGAGAAATTCCGTAAATCTCTTTTCCTCACTGTAAGAATAATTGCAAAGGCAAACAATATTACAGGCTTGCAATATTATAAAATGCTTAAGTATTATTCTAATAAGCATTGTAATATCTTTTAATTTTATTCGTAGATTATAAGAGAGCACGATTACGGAGGAGCTGTACCTGCGATTTTGATAATTTTTGCTGATCTTATCCTATATTCCATTGTTGATGTGATTCTGGAAAATTTGTCTCCATGTAAGAAAAAGTTTATTTAAATTTAATTTTTTAAATATATTTATATATTTTATGCAGATGTTTCATTTATATTTTCTCATTTACACAAACTAAATATTTATTTTTGTATTCATCTTTGAATGATTTTCAGGTGGTGTTACTATTCCTTGGGGGAAACTTAAACCAAATGGCAAAAATTCAAAAGGGGGGAAAACGGAGGATGTTCATGAAAACGAAGCTTTTATTGGCTCATCGTCATCCTTGCCCAACCTGGATCCTTGTATCAAGTGAGTTAAATTGCTCAGTTTTTTGGTAAACATTCAAGATATTATAAAAATTTTCATTGTGCAAAATTCTCCACAGAAATTATTTTGGGATAATATAATTCACAAAAGAAAAATTAATAGAAGTAATTATTTATTTCATAAATGCATGAAAAATGTCAGAAAGAAATTGAAAAGGGTATTGAGAATGTGTTTTTCAAAAAATAAACTATTTTGTCCAACATTAAAAAAATTTACTTTATCTTTAGAAGATACATTCAGATACATTAAATTTTTTCTATAATTTGTCATTTTATACAATAGGATTGAATTACTGGTTGAGTTTTCTTGACACAAACCTTCAAAGGAAACCTAAAATCAATAATTTTAAAAATGAGAGAACATACCTAAAAATTGATGAAGCATTGAAAAGGGTTTGAACTTCTAAAGATATTACATCATTTATTGACGTAAATGAAAATTCTATTTATACCAATCCAAAATATTATTACAAATTGTGAATGGAACCAAACTTTCTAACAATCATGAAAATTAAATGAAAAATTTCATCGAATTTTTATATTGCATAAGAAATATTTTTCTTAATTTATATGTTCTATATTTTTCGTCTGAAAATTCAACATTACGACTTTCTAAGTAACGAGGCATCATAAGAAAAGTGTTTTTGCATGTAAGTCATAGTAAGTAAAATCCTTTTGAAATGTAAGAAATCCAGTGTAAGAAAATCCATGATTAATTCCTGATTTATTAGATTTTACTATGGTATTTTTATTTACTATTCTTTTCTTTTCTTTCTTTGTGTATATTTTTATGGTTTGGCATTAATTTGTATTGATTTTATTTCGATCTTTATTTTAGGGTTATTTGTTTTCCAAGCTATTTCTCAATACATTTCAAATATATTATTTAATGCACTTGTTTGGATTTTTAATAAAATATTAAATCTATCAGAGCACAAAATTTTTAAGAATCTTATTTTGGTGAACATAAAAATCAAAGAATTTACAATGCATGCATTTGTTTTTTAGACTCGAAAAGATTAGAAAAGCCTTTTCATCCGGTTTCAAACAGCCAAGAACAATTGCTTTAGATGGTGAGTTATTAGTCTTGATAATTTCTTCTTTCTTACATACAAAAAATTTGTAAAATAGTTATTATTTATTTAATGGCTTTTATAAAGGTTTAATAAAATACCAATTTATTCACATAAGTTATTATTAAGCCACTCTTACAAAATGGTTACATAGAAGAGGTTTTATTTTCATTTAAGGCATATTCCCCACTTTGGCGAAAAGATGTTTGAGGGAATTTTGGGTGTGTTTAATATCAGCTAAATCTTTTATCCATGACTCGATATTCATAATTCCTTCAATAAAGTAATTTTAAGCACTAAATTGACACAAATATTAAAGCCGTGTTATTTTAATAGCCTTTTATATGTGTTCTGTTTATAATGTATATGAACAATCCTAATGGTCTTATGGCATCATACTATTTTTAAAAATCTGTGTCTGGATAAATTATTTCAAATAACTCTATAGAATTTTGTGGTAATGTAATTTCACCTTCTAAATTGTCAAGTAAACTCTGCAAATGCGAAGTAGTATATAATTTTCTTATCTATGAAACCATGAAAAATATTTAAGATTCATTGTTACAATGAATTGTATTGTTGAAACCATGCAAAAATTTAAAAAAATATGTACGAAATTCATGCCAAAATATGCACAGTAATTTAATTTATATCATTATAAAGACAAAATGGTTTAAAAAGTTTTTCTGGAATTATCGGGTAAAAGCGCCAGAATATTTTGCCATTTTTTTTACTTTAATCACGCTTGTATTGTGTGGTTTTTCTTATTATCGTTTCATAGCTTTTAACTATTGGCACGGTCGTATTGTGAATAAACACAGGATAAATATTAATGGTCATTGGTTGTATGGTCAAGGAATGACTCTTGCAGCACCCGCACAGAAAAAAAAAATCAGACCTGAATTAATTTAGAATACCTTTTTTATTATCTTTGCATTAATTTCTTTACATGTACATCTAGATGTCAATGAATCAACAAAAATATTTGCCAATATGGCTTGAATATTTTCTCAAAATCCAACTTCTGAGACAATGAATCGAGCTTTGATTTCAATAAATGTATTAAATCATCCTCTATCAACATTGAGAAATTCAACTGAACTTTCAGATAAGCAAGAAAAAATATAAAAAAAGGATTAATTCATCTATAAAAACATTGTTCATCTTCCGAAATAAGATACAGTAACAAGATTATATATTGACTGAAAACGCCATTTACGCATAACCCCGTATTATCGGGATAATAGGTCGTTCTTGATCAGATATGAGGATATTCCTGATACATCAATCATGTTTTTTTATGCTCTGATTTCAAAGAAACATGGTTAAAATTAATGATAGCTAAAGTGTTCAATTAAATATTTTTCATAACTATGCCTTAATGGCTTCTGCAGCAAAATATTTTCCACCTTTAGTAATCATACAACTCACACTATTATAGAAGGCTTGTCCTGTTCATTGTGTTATTTTTCTAATTTCTGTTATCATTCCAAAAATTTGATCTTTAAAGTAAAGTGATTAAATTTCAAATAATACAAAAAAAAATTAGCTGAAATAAAAAGATACCTTTTTTTAAAATTGTATGTACAGAAAATAGAATTACTCGGCATTGAAGTTCTACGTCTATTACATACTTTTATGATTCATTCAATACTTCAGAAGATAATTGAATAAATGCCTTTTCGATTCAACATACAATTCAGTTTACTGTAATGAAAAACAATTATATAAATATGATTCGTAGATCCAAGATTCTATATAAAAGTTTAAAATTCGTAATTCATCAGGACATTTAGACTCAAATTACATAAAATAAAATACTTTACATTATTCAGACAATTTTTCTTATTAGATATATATGCTATTACTAACAGTTTAGAAATTAGCAATTGCGCTTAGTTAGAGTGGATATTCTATGTATGTAAAACATGCTTGCCTTGGATAATTATTGAATTAATAGATAATTATTTTAAAAAGCCACAGAAAAATTTCCCTTGCATTTTTTTGAAAATATCCTATTTCACATTTATTTATAATTTTCATTTTTAGACATGTATTTATAATTTTCTAGATTTAGTTTGTAGTAAAAGTTTACTTAAAGTTTGAATTTGAACTTTTATCAACGTTATGGTAATACATTGATAAAAGCTAATTTTTTTCATGCACTCGTAAAGTATTCACGCTGGTAAAATTTTATTTTTATTTTACATGAGACATATTGTAGGGTAATATGTTTAATTTTTTTTTTCAAAATTAATAAAAAGGGAAAAATTTAACTCAACAAAAATTAAGGTAATAGGAAACTTTGGAAATTTAAGATAATGTAAAAATTAATTTGGTGTTGCAATATGTTCAGATGCTCTTGTTGAAAACCTAAAATTTAAAAAAACTGACACTGAGGTACACATTCCCACGCTTTGAAGTACTCAGTTCAATAGCTCAAGGTCAAAAGACTTGGTTTGTAGAGCGCCAAATTACATATTTGCACTCATACGCTCGCACGCACACACAAAGGCACACAAACACATTCTTCATAATTATAAATAGATAAGTGTCATTTTATAAAAAATATAAAGTTTCAAGTTATGCTTTAATTTTAACTTATTAACTTGGTTGTTAAAAATTATTTCAGCTCCAGTTTTTAGTTTAGTACAATATATTTTGAAGGACATTATGTCATTGAGCATGTCATATCAGGCATAATCAAATTGATGTGGAAACGACACCATTCATATTTTTTTTATATTTAAATTCAAGTGGAAAAAAAGATGGCGCAAGGCATTTCGAAGCGTACAATAGATATTTTTCTTCTCTGGAAACTATTCTGCAGTAAAATTTACCTCTTGATCTTTATTGAATATTCCTTCAACACAAAATTTATGGTATTAGTAAAATCTTTGATATCATTTTTAAAATGACAAATAATTTAATATATGTCATTATATATATCTTTAATGTTCTGAAGTAATAATGAACATTATCTTGATAAACATATCTTCTAAACATGCATCAAAATTAAGGGTATATTCTGATGTCCTTTATTAAAAATTAAAATTTGTGGGATTCTCAAAAGAAATAATTTTTTAAAAATTTTTTATGCTTAAATAATTATTGAAAAGGAAAAAAAGTAGGCATTTTAATTGAACACAGTTATACAAAAAGTTATTATCTTCAAATATATAATTTGCTTTGAAACTTCTGCACAAATCAGTAAAGAACTATTTCTAATATTTCTTGTTGTCAAAAGTTGCCATTGGTTTATAGATTGTCTATTATGGAACAAGGGATTCTGGCGTCTTAAATGAATATCTAATATATATATATATGTAATAGCTGTTGGCATATGTGTTGGTATCCATTTTCTTGTTCATTCATACCACACTTCTTTAATAATTTCTATGAAAATTTTCATATTCCAATAAAATTATATCATATATTCCAATAATAAATAATTATCATATATTCCAATAAAAATTAAATTAAAAAAATCACGAGGAAACCTATGGTTATACAGTTTACAAAGCTAAACTTTTCTTGTAATTGGTTATTTACAGGTGTGACATTCTCAATATATAAAGGCGAAGTGACGTGCTTATTGGGTCCCAATGGAGCTGGCAAAAGCAGCCTCATGAAAATTGTCAGTAGAATACTGTCACCGGATGAAGGCAAGATGACGATCGCAACTTCTTTTCAACTTGGAGTTTGCCCCCAAGAGAATATTTTACACGATGAATTGAATGCATACGAACACTTGCAGTTTTTCGGAAGTCTGAAAGGAATTCCGAATGTAGAGTTAGATTCCAAGGTTAGTGAACAGGATTCGTAGGGTTTTTTATAGTTCAATATTATTTGAGCAGCTATGTATGCAATGAATGAGATGAATGCTAGCAAAATAATTGAAATTTCAATGATTGTTAATTTAAAATTTCAATGATTGTCAATTGATTAATTTTCAATGAGCGTGCGTATTTGTTGATAATATAGAAACAGTTAGAGATTTATTTGTGTAACATATAACTAACTAAATAAGAATCAACGAAATTCTTTTGCATGGCATAACAATTTTTGGTCAATCAATTTTGTGAAAATTTGAAACAATTCGCTTCTCCCAAATAGCTGCATATAAAACGGCAACAATAGATATTATTTTAATAAAATGTAAGATTTTTCACAAATAATAAATCTCTTCTGAAGTAAAATATATTGCTTATTTCATTACGTTCCATTTTCAAATGAAATTTAGAACACGTCCCTTTTTATGAAAGAAAATCAATAACAAGGTAATTATTGTTTCCCTAGTAATCAATATTAGGTTTTAAACAAACTGCTAAAATACTTATTCAATTCTCTAGACAGTAAATATTTTTATGTGCTTTTTTTATTACTATGCTTTACAGTGTCTTTCATAAAAGTAAGATTTCAGAATTATAGCTTATTTGTTTTAATAACTAAAAAGATTAAAACCAATCTGTGAAGTAATTTCTTTTGAGAGTATCATTAGAAATCAATCTAATAAAAAAAAAAAAAGTAATATTCAAGATTTTCCGACATTTAAGTTTGTGCTGCCATCTATTGTTGATATTCCTAATGTTAAGCTTTTAAATAATAAATATTAAGCTATTTAATAATAAATATATAATAAATATTAAGCTTTTATTTTTTCGTAGTTTTACTCACGCATTACTTTGAATTGGTTTTTCTTTTTATAAGAAAAATATTTTCTTCTTTTCTAAATGCGCTTAAAATGCTTCAATCAGAGTTTGACATTTTAATTTATATAGGTATTTTTTCTATTCCTAGTTTGCTGTCTTCATTTCAGTTGCAGTGGAAATAATAAAAATAAATCATTTTCTCTCAAATTAATTTAGCTAAAATAAAATTTAAAAGTTTGATATCTAGATATTTTTAAATAATATTTCCACTATTTTTTTCAAATACATCTGTATTCATAGAATACTTTTGCCATATTTTATAAAGACATAGATGGCGATCCTTGATTTATTGAAAAGGGGATATGGAAATATTTTATATTTAAAGCAATGATAAGTAATAAGTTAAAGTTTTAAAGCATTTTTCAAAGACACTTGATGTGATGAAATAACTCTTTCAAAAATATCCCCAATATTCTATAAAAATATTCTATGCAACTGCTGTATGTTTCATCATTTCAGGTGACGACACTGCTGGAGAATTTTGATTTATTATCTAAAAAGGGTACCTGGAGCAAGGTATTAAGCGGAGGACAAAAAAGAAAGCTGTGTGTTGCCATTGCCATGATAGGTGAACCTGAGGTAATTATTTCCTTAAATTAGAATTCATGGAATTTTAAAAGAAACTACTTGATTATTGCTTTAATAGAATTTTTATGTATCTATAGTTTTATATTTTTCCAGAAGTTCTTATAGGGTTTTATAAAATGCCTTTTAAATAAGTTTCTTTAAATCACTTTTAAAATTTGATCTGTGGTTAAATTTATTGATTTAAAACTAATTTCATTTCTTAATTAACGTTTTCCATTTTAAACATTCTTGTCTCATGAGCAATTATTCCATTTTTCTTCCTGAATACTGAGTATAAAGCAAGAGATCTACTAAATTTGCAAGATTAGGAATATTAGATAGGTACTGATATGTCAATGAGAAGTCAATACAGTTAAATTCATTTTAGGATTGATTTTAGAAATTTTAATGGAATTAATATTTTTCTTTTTAATTATTTAAGAGTTTACTCATTGCCTCTTTAAGTTTAGGTGAGTATATATTAATTAGACTTTTATATATGAATAAATATGTAATAATATTAATTATTATATATTGATTAATATTTATTAATGCATTAAAAAACTTAATCTTCTTAATTTTTCATTTTTTTTTGGACATGGCTGTATTGGCTTCCAAGTGTCTAGTCTTTCTATATGCTAGAAAATAAAGTTACAAAATTGAGACGATTGTGAGCCGTAGAATTCTTAGCACTATACAAAAATAGTACAATTGCACTGTACAAAAATAGTACAACTTCACAATACAGAAATAGTACATTTTCTTAAAAAAAGACTTTTGCAGGTAAACAATATTGTTACATTCATTAACTTAGCTGTTTGACTTATGCAGCTAGAAAATACTTCAGGTCTTATCTTAAAGTCATGAATTGACAAGATTATATAAGATCGTTCTAAAAAAATTTGGAAAAAAAAATATGCACTTGTTTTTCTTGCAGTAAGTCTTGATAAAAGTTCTGCCAACTATTTAATTTTCTGTGATTTTATTGATGTAAATACCTATTCTTTTTTATGTAACAATTTTGACGCTATCGAATGGTAATAATATTAAAGAATTCCCGCTATTTTGTCAGCTGTTTCGCTGGAATTTATGGTTGTTAAAATTTTCGATTAAATATTTCATAGAACTTAGTCTTAATGGTTTTTTTCCATGAAAATGTTTTTAAATTTTGAATTTTTATAGGCTTATTATTTTAGAAGCCTTAAAATGTTATGTTCATTGCATTCTGCATTTCTTAATTTTCTGTTTATATCTATATATATCCAAATATATCAAATGATACAGCAGTAGCTTTTAAAATTGAACACAGACCAAAAACGTTTCACCGTTGCTGATTTTAGGGTTGAATATTAACCATAAGCATTACGAAATTTCAAAAAAAAAAAATATCAGAGCATTCTTTATTCTGAAACTTATTCAGTATCGAAAAAAAGCTGAATATTTGGATAAAAAGAGGAAGAAAAGAATAAATATTATTAAAGACAATTAGAGACAAAATGGTTAGAGTTTCCATTCAGGAATGAAATTTATTGTTATAAAATATGCTTAAAATAATTTTAAAAATAATCAAATTAAAAACCGAAAAAAAATTACTAAAAAACATTAGTGTAGTTCAAAAGACGAATTTTATAATTTTTAGAACATACAAAAGTCATTTTTCTGCAATAATATATGTTGAAATTATCATGGGAAAAAATTTTCCTTTTCGTTTAATTTTTAGTTAATAAAAAAGTAAATTAAGATTTTAAAAAACTATCTCTCCAAAGTATATAAGTCTCGACTTTGTTAATTCTATGCCAAATAGTCTTATCTGTAGAATACCAACATACAGAGACACATATATTCAGCCTTATTATTAATAAGTACTTATTACTTAGCTGAGCCCACTATGTAAATTATGAAAAGTTATAATTTTTTATGAATGATTTATAAGAGAGTTATGAACAAGAGATTTATTTTAATTTAACACTACCAATAATCTTTGCGAACTAATTCATTGCCTGAGATATCCTATATATAATGCACTATAATAATCACAAGCAAATGAGAAATTCATATTATTATGTTCTAAAATTTGTATAAATATTTGCAAGATATCTGAGTATTCTTTTTATCCTTGAAATATTTTACACACGATAGACTTTAATACACAATTATAAGATAATATTTAATTATTTTTGAAATAAATCTAACATAAAATACTTAAAAATGATAGGTCCTGCTTTTGGACGAGCCAAGTAGTGGAATGAGTCCATATGGTCGAAGACAATTATGGAATATGTTGCAAGAGTATACTAAATTAGGTCGTTCTGTGCTTTTCACGACTCACTACATGGATGAGGCTGAACTCTTGTCTGGTGAGTTGCTTTTTATTGTTCAATATATATCAGTTTCATTTAATGAAGCACTGTTCCTAAATCATGGTGATTTTTTTTAAAATATTTAGTCTGGTCTAATTTATCTAATAGAGTTTATTTTATTCTCTTATTTTAAGATCTAACTTTCTACTCATGATATAAAAATTTAAAAATTGTACCTATAATATGTCAAATATTATTTAGAATTTTATTTAAGATGGCAACATAAGTGTATTATGATAAGCTACCATAATGACTGTTCAATTTTAAATTACTTCTCCCCATATTAAGTTTTGTTTTTTCTCACTCATGTATTAAAATTTTTTTGATTAATTTCTTATTTAATATGGAGGTTTAAAATTTTTTGGACATGTTTATCATTATATATAGGATAAAATTGTGAATGCAATATGTGTCCAATGATTTAAGTTTTTCCCCATGACAATATATAAAATAAGGTATTGCTAAATGTTCGTATTTTGTCTAATACATAATAATAAATAAATAAAACATACAACAAAACTGTCATATTATAAATAAATAATACATAATAATAAAACAGTTATATTAAGTTTAGCATGGTATGCATCTTAAAATCCATTCACAATTTTATGTAATATATTTCTGTTAATTAATAAATATAATTTGAAGAAAAAGATATGTATATCTGAAAAACTTAAGAAAGTGATTTTTTAAAAAGTAATAAAATAAAAAATATATGTTTTGATCATTTTTTAATTTTTAAAGTGATTTAATTTGAATGTTATATTATTATACTATTATTAGTTATATTATATTATATATTATTTGAATGTTATTTTATTATACCATCAAAAGAAATTTTTTTTCTTTGCTAAAGTGATGAATTTTGAAGAGTATTTAATAAGTATTGAATTTAATTATAAAATATTTTGATTAAACTATAAAATATTAAATAAATTAGATTTAATAGTAACAAAACAAATTCTCAGAATCCTATGGATAGAACATTTTACATATATTATGATATTCGATAACAGAGATTATTATAAAAATCTGGAATCTTTTTTCTTCCATGATGTTTTAAACAACAGATTTTCCCTTTTATCACAAGATATTGTATATCCACATTGTTGTTCGACATTCTCAATGTTGCACAAAGCGAAAAGATATCTTAGAAAAAGGGACATTTCGGACCAATCGGGTAAACTTTAACATCCTTGAATTTTTGTACATATACAGACATTATATCTATGAATTGAAAACAGAAGTTCCTGATCTGAACTAAGCGAAATCAGCCTCTAATCATTAAGTAGTTTCTTTCTTTTTTTTTGTTATGAACTATTTTAATATTTGATATTATGAAGAGAAAGTGAAGAAAAAAAAATGCTCCGTTAAAAAAGATTTTTTGCAATGAAAATATTAAATTACTTTGTATATCGTTTTATTTTCTAAAATGTTTTAATGTATATTATTAATGTATTATTATTTCATATTTAAATTTTTTTCTTTACTTCTTTTAGACAGAATAGCTCTCTTGAATTATGGAAAACTAAAATATTACGGCACAACCATGGACATAAAGAAGCAGTTTGGTGGAGGTTACCATGTGAGGTATTTACATTTTAACCTTAAATAAAAACCTTATAGCATCACAGGCACTTATGGAACTCGTCATGAATATAGTATTTTGTTTTAAAACTGTTCATTTAAATTAAAAACTGATAACTCTTTACAAAATTAAACTTTAAAATCAAATATTTTATTTTTTAAATTTATAATTGCCTTTAGTTCGAATACACATAAGAAAGAATAGATTTAGTATTTTACATCTAAAAAAAATTGTTGGTCAGACATTATTATATTCCAAGACAGTCATTTCTTATAAACTTATAAAGTAATATAAAACTTACTTTATATTACTTAACTTAAAGTTGATTAATAGTGCATACAGGATGCATATTCTAAGGTTGATCTAATATCTAATTTCTATACATTCAGATAAACATACGTTTCCAATGTTCTAATTTGTATAAAACATTGGGTTTTATGTTATTTGAGCCAATAAAATAATTGTTTAAAAATATAATAAATCTAAATTTTTATACCACGTTGTGATCTAATACTCAAATTTAGTAAAATATTCTTTATACATTAGCGTTTTAAACGACAACAACAACAACAAAAAGTCTCAATCTTCTATGATCGAAATTGACTGAGTTATAAAACTTTGAATT
The DNA here is from genome assembly GCF_947563725.1 of Argiope bruennichi. Classification (NCBI taxonomy): domain Eukaryota; kingdom Metazoa; phylum Arthropoda; class Arachnida; order Araneae; family Araneidae; genus Argiope; species Argiope bruennichi. The sequence goes on along the minus strand of NC_079154.1, from coordinate 90,615,386 downwards.
TGAAACTATTTTACTGCAAAACATATAAAAACTATTTTAGACAGTTATAGACCATTTTAATAGTTTTCTCATGGAAATTTCACTATTCACTCTTTCTCGAAACCACCATTTATTGGTCTAAAATTGTTAGCTTCAAATTCTATCACACGGGCAGGTTTAGTCGCAACAAAGTAATGTTCTTTGTGTCTAAAATGGTATTGTATCAATAATATTTTATTAAATATATTTAATAAGATAAGTTAGCTATTCTTAAATGAATAATTTTGTAATTTTTTAGAAGTGTATTTTTTAATTCAAATGAAAAATATTATTATCTACATATTATTTCTCATGGAAATTTCACTATTCACTCTTTCTCGAAACCACCATTTATTGGTCTAAAATTGTTAGCTTCAAATTCTATCACACGGGCAGGTTTAGTCGCAACAAAGTAATGTTCTTTGTGTCTAAAATGGTATTGTATCAATAATATTTTATTAAATATATTTAATAAGATAAGTTAGCTATTCTTAAATGAATAATTTTGTAATTTTTTAGAAGTGTATTTTTTAATTCAAATGAAAAATATTATTATCTACATCATTTGTAGCATTTCTTAGAGTCGGAAGTATATATCTCTCTAAAGTATTAGGAATGAGTTATTGCCATTATGAAAATATCATTTACCTTGTTTACTTAGAAAAATAATGATTTAAGATCAAAAGATATATATATATATATATATATATATATACACAATGTTTTGCATAAAATTCATTTATTGAGGAAAATTTGTTTCAGTTCTATATTACTTTCAAATTTCTTCTTTTTCAGTCAAATATTTTCATTTCTTTTAAGAACTAGAAACATATCTGTACTTTACTAAATTGTTATACTTTTGCCTTCAACAATAAATAAATATATTTTATTTATGTATTCATTTTCAATAAATAAATTCATTTTCATTTTTTTCTAAAGAAATAAAATCACTTACAGAACCTTTTAAATTTTGTATTCAATGGGTATATATATTGATTATTTTATTATTTCTGTTATCTTTGTAATGAAATTTAGAAATAGTAAATCAAGATTTTTAGTAACATTTTGTAACAACTCCTCAAAAACTCCATATCAAAACAACTCCTAGAATCAATAGGAAATGTTAAGTGATATTTTATTGATATTATTATAGAAACCCAAAAATAGTATCTGTGCGTGTTTTTCTGCATTCCTAATTATTTACTTTAGAGCTTCATTATTTGTATAATTTTACTAAATATTTAAACTTGAGTATGGTTTAACAATTTCTTTTTCATAGAACTGACTGCTTTCACCTAAAATGATTTCTTTTGCAGGATATCATTGCAGTCGGAACCATCTTTATACTGCAAATCAGAATTATTGAGTTTAATCAGCGATCTCCCATCTAAACCTAAAGTGATGTTTACCTCTGATTCCGAAATATTTGTGAAGCTACACTCATTTGATGCAGCGTATTGTGTTGAATTCTTTAGTAAAATAGAGGAACAATACAAAGACATCGGATCTGATTGCTTCACTATTTGTGTATCGGCTTTGGAAGAGATATTTTCTTATTTATCAGGTAATATAAAATCCTCATTTTTCTAATAAAAACATTTTTGTTTCATTTATTTGAATGTCATTTTAATAAATATGGCTTATGATTTCAATAAATAGAACTTATTCACAGTTGTCAATTTAACATCAGCTGTAAATTCAATAATATTTATATCTTCCATAATATTATTTAATTTATGTTTAAAAATGACATTGTGTTTTTACAAAATTTTCATTCAAAAATATTTTTAAGAGGTTTTTAATATTTTTTTTTTGCCTTTTTTCTTATTTAAGTATAAGATCACTTTAAGTAAAGTTCTTTTAAATTCAATAATTTAAACTTCATCTTTATCTTTTAATTCAAAACTATCTTATCATTCCTAGAAATAAACAATGATTATAATAACTTAAAGTAATCAAATATTTTCTTTGTAACACTCGAGTTAGTTTGACATTTTACTAAAATTCTTTTTAATTTTTGCTATTTTATCACGTGAGAACATAATGTTGTTTTGGTTAGGGGGTTTCGAAGCTCGAAATCGGCGTAGGCAATGAATAAAACATAAATGGCAATTTTCGTCATCCTCTTTTAATCGCAAATATTTTTTATCTGCTTTTACCAGTATTGCATTATTATTATGTATGCTTCTTTGAAAGCAGATGCGTTTTTTAAAAGGTTGACCTGCCTTTACCAGTATTGCTTTATTATTATTACGTATGCTTCTTTGACAACATATGCGTTTTTAAAAGGTTGACGTAAAACTATGACATCATAGCTGTTATTTATGTTTAAAAATGATATTGTGTTTTTACAATAAATAATACATATATCTTGTTAAACATATTATCTTGTTAATGAACTGGAAAATTCGGTTCACTCTTAATTAAATAATAAATACAATCCTGCTTCTTTGAATATTACAATGTTTTATTAATTGTGGCCTCACATTTAATTTCTAAAACTTTAAAAATATGTATATTCATCCAAATGGAAGAACAATTAAATAGCTTAAATAATTTTATTTTAAGCATTAAACCAATGAAATGAGCCTCGGTACTATTAGCATTAAATAATAAAAATAATAAATAAATAAATAAATATCAGAATATCAGAAAAATATCAGAATCAGAAATAAATAACTCAGGAATAGAAGATTTCGAGACTCTAATATTTTAAACAGTTGGTGTCTCATTCTTCGTTATGAACATTGACTGAATGATGAAGTTGTGCATATCTTTTTTGTAGGCAATTTCGTCACATTGAGGAGTGAGGAATTAATTTAGGGGCTTCAGTGAATGCTGATAAAATTCAAAACTTCGTTAGTCTGTGAGTCTTGGCTATAGAAATAGGGAACATTTACTGTTTAAAATATTAGTATATCAAAAATATTTTACTAATAGAATTGAATATTTAATAAATTTGTATAATCTCTGGAAGATTGGAAGACAGCAAATCATTATAAAACAATCTTGACAAATAATAAGTGTATATAGAGAGACATAATAAAACTACATATAGAGAATTACACAGAGAGAGCTCTCTCCAAAGAGAGAATTCATTCATCTACTTACTTGAGCTTAACTCATTTACTTTACCTCGACCCGACTCTGAATTTATCTCTTGGTTTTTATACCACCGTAACAGAATAATAAATGTTTAGAACAAATTCTGGAACTCAAAGCGGGTAGTTGTAGAACTAAGTGGAGTAGTCTTCAAGATTCTCAACTATTTTGCATCCTTCAATTTTATCACCAATTGATCACCGAGTTTATCACCAATGTGAGTGGTTTATTGACTCATCATGCATTATTATATATGTTATAATCATGATGCATGATGCAATATCCTCCTTACAAGATGATCTACGACACAATGAAGCAATTTTACAAATTACTAACAATATTCTGTTTAATTTGTTGCATATGAGTAAATAATATTAAATATCAGTGAATATTATACCTACTTTCTACTACGAAGTTTTATCAGGTAATGCAATCCTTGATCTTCGATTCCAAGACATGCCACTAATATGCTTTCATTGTAATTATTTTGGTTCTTAACTGGTAAATAATTTCCTGATAATTTTTCTAAAGTATTGTTTTATTTGTAGAAGAGAACAAGGAACAGGTTTCAGAAGAAAGAAAAACTGAGGATCCGAAATTTGAATACGTCTCAAGCACTTGGACAAACATCAACGAACTAATTCGTGCAAGATGTCGTGTACTCCTTCGCAGTTATTATACGTTGTTTCCCATAATACTTCCTATATTGCTTCTATCTTGGAACAAACTTTTGTCAAATGCAACCAGACGAAACACTGAAATTAGTCCCAGTTTGTATAAACATGAAATTATACAAGTGATAAATGCAACAGGTGTGTTAATAAGATTTTGAAATTTATATTTTCTTCCCATGTTAAATTTTATTTTTAAGAATAAAATTAGGGTAAAACATGATCGTAAATAAATGAGATGATTCTCTTTATTCAAACATTGTGTTAATTTTTATAAGACATTAATAAAAATTTGATTACATACAAAAAAGTATTTAATGTCACTTATTACAACGGATTTTGATAAATAAATTTCTTTATTTAATCCTCTGATTCTTTTAAAGCTTTGGACCTCCAAATAATGAAATGAAGTGAATTTTTGAAATATAAGAAAAACTATCAACCCTTTCAAAAAAAAAATCTATTGACAATTTTTAATTTAATGAAATTGATATACAAAAGAGGATTCTGCCAAGCCATTATTCGAGTGGGAGTAAATGATAGAAGGAAATGGTTTCAGCTTTGTCTGAAGCTCAAACTTTTCGGATAAAGCAATTCTATAAAACTAGATACACCCCTCGGTTATTAAATCAACCACATTTGCCAAAAGTGGAGGAATTTAGATATTTAGTATGAATATGGGGGCAATAGACACAATTTTACTGTATTGCCTTTTCGGGCGCTTCAGTATTGGAAGAGTTTATTCAAATGGAATGTGATTTGATAGATTTGTATTAACCTTGATGGCAAATTATTCGCACTAAAGTAAATTGACATTACAATGGATAATGTGGTATATGCTTCATGTGTGTGTGCGTTATTATTATAAATACAATCGGAACAAAATACTAATTTGTTTTTTGAAACAGATTATTGTGTTAATAGGTGGTGGACAAATTTACTGAAGATTTTTGATCCTGCAAGTTAATAATCATGATCACTATCAATAAAAGATAATATATATATATATATATATATATATATATATATATATATATATATATATATATATAAAATTTTCTCAATATTTTTATCTGCATAATAATATGTCAAAATTCAGTTATTAATTAAATTTTTATTTTCATATTTATAAATGCAACATTCCAGTAACATTTTTTGATATTTAAATTATGCATGAACAATAATGATTTTTCTTTCATTTTAGGAATACCATTAACTGATTTTGAAAAAGCCCTGTCTAAACTGGATATGCATTTTACTTTAGTCAATTCTGCGCTCTTTGATAGAGAAAAGAATTTCATTAAAACAGAAGTTAACAATTACGGATTTTTCAATGAAATGGTAATTTTATTCAATTTTTCATTCACTCTTACTTTATGGTTTTCTAGTGAATTCTAGAATTCAGAAAACAATCTACTTTGAAAAATATAAAATTTTCATCAATATCAGATGCTTAGATTTATGCACTGTTATGGACATATTTTTCATTATTTTTTAGTTATATATTAATGATGTATTTTTTTAAGTTTTAATAAAGATAAGTCTTGATTTGTGATAAAAATAATGTGCTCGACAATTCAAAGGATATCTGAAATTTTTGAACACAACTTTTTGTTTTATATTCAATCTGGAAGAATTATATTAAAAAAGTGCATTTTTTTCTATCTTATGGAAATATTTCAGCAATTTTATCGCTAATTTATGTAATAATTATTTTTTAAATGTTATGCTTTGTTTTAATATTTATACTAAGAAAATGCTAGAATTCCTTTTAGACTATAATTCCTTAAAAAATGTGGAGGAGGAAAATTCTTAACTAATTCTCGTCTATAGGATAACGAAAGAGATTAGCGCAATTTAATGTGTCTAGAAAAATAAAAAAATAAAATTCTTTTATTTTACACTTGATTGAACTTGAATTTTGGAATTTTGAATTATAGAATTATACTTGAATTATGGAATTATATTTGAATTATAGAATTATATTTGAATTATCGAATTATTCCTGAATTATGGAATTTTGAATTAAGGAATTATACTTGAATTATGGAATTTTGAATTAATGAATTATATTTGAATTGTGGAATTTTGAATTAAGGAATTATATTTGAATTATGGAATTTTTTAACTTCAGAATTAGAGAAACCGGAACCATTTATCTCCGTCTCTACTAATAGCAATAGTAGTTATAATATTTTAATATAATAATTCATACTATTTTAACACAATAATTCTTTCATATTATTTGGTACTGGAATAAAATTTAAACTTTTCTTTGAAAAAGCATATTCAGGGCACTGATTTTAGATTAATTATTCAGTATAATAAGTCTAATTTAAGCAGAATATATGTCTACTCAGATAACCAAAATACTAAAATTTGTTCGAAATCTCTTATAGTTGGACGTGAATTGGAATTGGACAGTCTCTTTGAGCAACCCCTTTGCTCTTCCAGCACTTCAGAATTTAATGTCCAATATCTTGTGGAAGACGTTTGATGATGAACTGGGAAGAGAAATAAAGATATCAGTGCAGCCAATCACAATAATTGAACAGAATTTCAGTTTCTTCCAATCAGAAACATTCTTGACACTGATGCACATTAGCTTGTGTTTGATATTTGTCGCCCTAGCCTTAGGTTTAGAAGTAGTTAAGGAAAAAGAGGTAAGTAGAAAACAATGCACATTTAATAAATAAATTATTTTTAAAGCTTTAATTTGATTGAAATTAAATTATAGCGTTTTAACATAAATTTATTTTCAATAAAATTTTGGTACATATTGTGATGGACACTTATGCTTTTTTTTCATTTTGTGACTTTTCTTATCTGGAGATATTCAGCTGAAATTTAAGTACTTTAAAATTAATAAATATTGAAAAACTCTGATGTGTTTTATAAATCAATTTAAACATTTATAGAAAAAATATATTTTAAAGAATATTTTATGTCACATAATTTAATAACTGACAACGAAAGATGTTTTCTATTATATATGAGTGTCCACTCCAATCCTGGTCCAGTATCTAATTTCGAATCCTAATTTCTAGATTTCGAGAGAGACATAATGGAAATCGTAAAATATTGCAAAAATAATACAAATGACGTTAAAAAAATTAAATTTAATACTGTTTGAGTTAGTAAATTTACTGCTGCAAATATTATTTTACTGCAATATTATATTTACTAAATAACTATTTATTACTTACTATTTACTAATTAACTATTACTACTATTTATTACTTACTGCTGTAAATATTATATTTACTAAATTTTTATACATTCTTGCTGTTTATCAGTGAAAGATAATCAAATATTCTATATATATATATATTTTAGTTTCCGTATATTCACATTTTTCAAACCAACAAATAAAAAAATAAAAAAGTTTTATTCTTTTGTGACAGAAACTGACAGGATTATAAAGTTGAAAAAGAATTTATGAATGATTATTGAAATATGTATAGATAATTGCTGACAATTTCTCAGCAACCGCCTCTAAAAAAATTATCCAATCAAAACTCTTTGTTTCTCCATGTAGCTATTGATTGTTTTAAAATAATGAGATTCAAAGTTTCTTATGTCAATCAATTATATTTTGTAAATAAAAAATAATAAAAAATGTCGAGAAAAATATATTTAGAAGATGTAGACTCTTCAAAAGTAAGAAAAAGAACAATTTTTTTAAGTGCTTGCTACACAATATAGCCACGATCTAATAAACATTTTTTTTTTGGTGGAGCCCAATTTCAATACAATGAAAACAGAAAATGTATTAAAAGCCAAGCAATTGAAAAAAGATTAAATTCAAACTTGATAATAAATAAAATTTTGGAACGTAATGAAAGAAATAGGGCATTTATGTATGAGAAAAAATTGAAAAATACCGTAGCTTATTAAGAAATATAAATGGCACCTAACAATTATTTAGTATTTAGTATTAGATATCTACTAAGATAAAAAATAAGTCTGCGCAGAAAATGACTTCATGATATTAAAATATATATAATGGCACATATCTGAAATTTATATGAACTTAAAGGCTGATTATATTTTTTTTTCATTTGATGTATATTTATTGTAGTTTTTTATTAACTTTTTTTTCAGAAAAATGTCATTTGGCTCATCTCAACAACCAGAAATAATGCTCTATCTTATTGGATATCGACCTTTTGCACACACCTTGCACTATGTTCTGTATCATTCTTCGTGATTCAAAGCATGCTGTTGATCTTTGGGGTGTACGTTTTTCAGAAGTTTTCTCTGTGGATAGCTTTCTATCTTTGCATGCCCGGATGTCTTTTAACTGTGTATCTCATGGGTCAGTTCTATAAAAATTATAAGAGTGCTGACATAGGAATGACATTTACGGTAGTTATAGTAAGTATTTTTATAACAAATCTGAAACTAATGTCAATATAAATTCTATTACTTAAAATGAAAAGTAATGTATTGAATTTCGTATATTTTAAAACTATTACGAATGTTACTAGTACTATCTTTACTTAAAATAAAGATGAAAGTGTGCGTGTTGGCACTCTACAGGTCAGATTGTTTACTCTACTGCTACCACATTGGATCCATATATATATGCCTTGAAACTTGGAAAGGTACACCTTAAAACAATTTTATTGAAATTTATTTAATTGTAACTATTTAAAAATTAAGCTAAATTGAAAGTTAATCACCATAATTTCAGAAAATATTATCGCACAAAAATACATTTTAGATCGTTTCAAAATTTGAAAACTTCTCATGTTAATGATGATAATTTAACGAAATGTTGTTGAATTTTGGAGAAAAAAATGTATCAGCTAGTCACCTAAGGCGACTAGTTATCAATAAAGGCAAAATAAAACCTGAAATAAAACTACAAAAACAAACAAACAAACAAAAATGTTGATTTTATACATTTATTTTCCTTCTTGCCAATGATATCGGTTGATTATTTTCAAACTTTAAAAATCGAATCAAATAACTAAGAATGAAGATACACTGACATGTGGAGAAACTGACAATGAAACTGATTTCTGTGAACGATATTATTAAAATATAAATTATATAAAATAATATTATTCATTCTCTATTTTCTGATATTGCTTCTTGATAAATCACGGTAGAAGAAATATCTCTATTTACGTATCAGTAAAGAAGATACTTAAACTTATGGAAGAAACAAAATTGTAACTCTCTAAAAACAGATAATTTGATCCTTTTGGCTTAAACTTGAAGAGAAATTTGAATAATGACAAAAATCTTTTTTAAACAAATTGGAATTTGGATATTTTATGCTATAGTTTCCATTTAATTCGTAAAATTAAAAAAAAATTATTATTTAAAAGGAAATTCGAAATTCTGTCATTTAAATCTCATTAGTAAAAAAAAATTTCTTTAGAATGAAAATTGTTTATTCTATTTGATGACGTATTCATGTTTGCCTCTACAATAATTAGGAACGATACTAAATACAAATGAGAGCGAAAATTTTCCTAAAACTACTCAAAATATTTTCTATGTTAAATTTTAATGTTCCAGTTTCGAGGTGCATTGAGACACAATTACAATTACCTCCGAGTTACATTGCATGGCCGTAAGGGCGATAAACACACAAATACGAAATCACTGTCTTTTATACGCATGTTTTTCAAGGTAAAGGAAAAGCGAAAAGTAAAAGAAAAAAAATGTTCAATTAAAAATTAGAGCCCATCAAATTTTTAATCATGCCATTTTTATTTTGAAAAATTACTTTTAGCTCTAAATATTTTAATGATGCTTAATATAGTTACATTCCATTGCAAATGTATGCATTATTTCATAATACAATCAATAATACAATCAATGTTTCACAATATAATTGCATTATTTCATGATACAATCAATAATGCATACAAATTTATGCATTATTTCATAATACAATTCATAGTCAATACAATCAATACATAATACAATCAATTTTTCCGAACGTTTTCAGAGATTTGTCATCTTTTTAATAAATATGTATAAATTTAAAATCTGTAATCTTAACAAATGCAATATATAATCCTTAATTATTTTTTTCTATAGTTTTAAAACATTAAATTTTTTTTGCAGATAATGTTCTTAAGACAAAAAAGTAAAACCTCAAATTTAGAAAGGGACAATCATTGATAATGATATAAATATAGATACTATTTTTATTAGCAAATATATTCTGGAATTATAAAAATATCCATTAAATCAAATAATCAAAAACGTCAAAAAATGTGGATATTGCATTTCACAACTGCTTTTCATGCACTCTGCGTAAATTCTGTGATAGGGAATCAATTTCAAAGTATATATTTTAAAATAGAGTATAATTATTTTCTCTAAACTTTACGGAATGAATTCCAGAATTACTCCTTCTATTTGCTAATCTAAAATAAATATTATTTTTTATGTTTCCAACGTAACAAATAGTTATATGTAATTCAGTATAATAAGTAATTTATTTTATAATAATTATTTACTGTGCTACAGAAATTACTACTACTACTTTATAATAATTATTTTATAGTAATTATTTACTGTGCTACAGAATGGAGTATCTTCGAATTTTCTAAACACGATTTTATTGAATTTGTGTGCTCAATATATTTATTGAAATGAAATGTACTTTAAACAGTTTTTATTTTTGGACTTGAAGGTTATAAAATGAGAATTGGTTCGTAATTGCTTAATAGTTCCATTTGAAATAGTATCATGTCAGAACATGACGTTGTTTGGATTTGGGGTTTCTGAAGCTTTAAAATATGTGGGCAAAAAATAAAGGATAAGGGTCGTTAAGAAGTTATCGCTCCACAAAGAAAAAACATGAATCAAGATGAAATGGCGAAGGTGGTATGGAAAAGAATATATATATATATATATATATATATATGTGTGTGTGTGTGTGTGTGTGTGTGTGTGTGTGTGTGTGTGTGTGTGTGTGTGTGTGTGTGTGTGTGTGTAAGATTTTTATATAAAGATTTTGAAATTAAAAAAAAACCCCAACCATTTTTCTAAATACCGACGCTTGCTTATTCTGTTAGTCACGTGATTGTTTCCAACCGGTTTAAACAGGTTAATTACTTAAATTAATTAAGACAAACAATCTCTTAAAAATAATAATGTTCTCACATGATAACCTGAAATTTGCGATAACAGATTTCAATTTTATATTTCTTATTCTCTTTTTAAAATTTCTAGGAATACAACAATAAACATTTTCCTTTACAGGCTACCACAGCTTTATTTTTAGCCTTTCTCGCAGCAGTGGCTAAAGAAGTTCCTCACATTCCCATTTTGAATATCCTGGCTCTATTTCTTATCCCAGTCTACGCACCATTTGGACTAATTATCCTTCTTTGTCAAGTAAGTATTGTTCAAACCAAAAATTTAATAGCTTACATGATTTCAAAAATTTTATCCTAATAGGAAGTAAGAAAAACATCACAATATGATTTTATCAGAAAAAAATATCTTCTTTACATGCAATGATTCCCTGTTTCGAACATCAAATTACAAAATTTTAAATCTCTAATTGAAAATAATTTGCATTGTTATCAGGAAAAATATAATTTTCGTTTCGAAAATGGTCCTCACTTACAGTGCAAAAATTAAGACAGAAGGACAAGTAAAATGACCAAAATTACAAAAAAAAAAAAAAAAAAAAAAAAAAAAAAAGAAATTTCTGAATTTCCATAATAATAATAAATGTTATGGAAAAATTTCTTATACCCTAAAATCGATGATAATACCGATTTTCAATCTTTGACTGAAAAATTCCTAAAAGGATAAGTCTAATGTTTTGTAAGATATGAAGTTATTTTGAATTGCTGATTTATTTTATATTTGTATTAGTAAACCGCAATTTTTTTCCCTGGAAATAAATCATAACACTTTTCTGAAATCATTATTGTTTAGTTATAGTTTATTTGTAATTTTTTATAATTTCCTAGTTTTTCCTTGTTATGTGTTTCTAGTGTTTTTGTGTTTGCACTTCATGTGGGGACCATTTTCGAAAAGAAAATACAATTTTTCTTGATTCTAATGCAATTTATTCTTTATTTTAATTCTTTAATTTAATTTATTCTTTATTTTAATTATTTAATTATCTTAACTGATAGAATTGGAAGAGCTGATAGAATTGGAAATTCTATAAGCTAATAGGAAGCACATTATTTTATTATGAATGACGAAAAGTGAAAGGCGCTTAAATTATTTTTTTTCAAACAAAACAATTTAAAAAACGGATTTGAATTGGGTTGACATATCTATTAATGAAACTAAAATTAATCAAGCATATATATTTACTACATCATTTTAATTTCAACATGGCTGATTTGCAACTGTACAATGTAATTTTGTTTCAAACAAGACGATTGCGCACCGAAAAAGTTTGTACAAATATTTTTCAACCCATATTTATTCAATTCATTTTTCTAAAAAATTCTGCCTACTTGAAAATAATTATTTCATTTTGTATTTTGTTATATTTTTATGCTTAAATCTTTAAACCCGTTTATTTTAAGTTGTTTTTTCTTAAATCATGTTAATAAATAATAAAAGACAATCACATTTTATTCACGTACTTAAAAGGATTTCTGTAAACCCAGAAATATTAACTTAAGAGAATTAAGGATGGATTATTAAAGCTATTGTTTAGAAAAAAAATAACGAAAAAAATTGGTTATTTTCTAAAAAAATCACACAAATTTTTGAGTATTTTTTTACACCAAAACTAATTTAGGTATCTAAAATCAGATTCCTTCAGATCGAGAATTTAAGTGTCTGCATTATTTACATCCAACCACATCAAAGCAAAGCAAATTTTGTCCAAATTGCAGAAAAATATATTTTTTAGTACCACAGCCTGCGTTCTGGCCTATGGGGAGCGCGCCTTCCCCGTAATCTGGGAGTCCGGGGTTCGAGTCCTGGTTCGGGCATGGTTGTTCGTTCCCTGTGTTCTATATTGGAGGCGTGTGAAAGAGCCCCTTGTAAAAAGGGGTTGTGCAAGCGAGTGTGTGAGTGTTATCTTCATATGAGCTAGAAGTCAGACTTCTGCCCTTGGTTGCTCAGGGGTCTCTACTCTCAGAAGCTACTGCACTCTCTTTCCATTGTAACGTGAATCCGACATCATCATCACAACAACTACTACTAAACGTTTTTGATCACATCAGTTAAACAAAGTGGTAGTTTTTTTCGCAGCTAAATCGTACAAGACATTATCCGCATTGCTATTTTTAATTAATTGTTTGTAATTGTCCTTGAATCAAATTTTTTTCGTGAAAACTTTGTGTATTTTTAGTAGGATTTCTTATGTTCATGTCTTTTTCTTTATTCCTGTGTGCATACATAAAAAATGAGACAGTAATAAACTTTAGTACTATTAGTAATAAAGGAGTATATAAGTTTGTGTAAGTGCTAGTGCTATGCAAGACAGTCTGATAAACTTAAAGTTACTAAATCTGGCACAGGAATAGAAGTGTGGAAATATATATTTCAATGCGATTTCTTGAAAATTTAATGACGATTTTATTTAGTTAAATAGTTGAGTTAGAATTTGGCGTTTTTATACCATGACAAAAGAAAAAATTACCTTAGAAGAATAGTTTTTAGATCATTTTTTTTTTTCAGTTTCAATAATAAAAAAGTTTTTTTTTTTTTTTTTTTTTTTTTTTTTGCAAAATTTTTTTGCAAGCCATTTTGCATTAAATATTTGATCGCGGAATTTTCTTCCATTTTTGAAGATTCAGAAAAAAGATGCTTATAATTGTCTGAATAATTTACATGAAGGATAAGAAAGTGAAATTCCAGTACCGAGAAAGAGATCTTGTAATTAGATGATAAATTACATGAACAGTTACTTTTTTTATTCCTTTCAATTTTGATGGCCTCGATGCCATTATGCGGGCTCCTGAACAGAATAAAAAGGAAATATGTAAAGCTATTAAAATAACACACATTTAATGTCTATAATAATTTAATATTTTTAAATATTTTTTGAGGGAATCAGATGTAGTAAGGGGACAATAGACTGTGCCTACACTTTTGGAAACTATTTAGTCAGGGTTAAGGAATTTTATACGCATAAGTATTAAAATTTAAATACGTCAATTTCTTAAAAACTTTTCAAAACAAAAATTAGTATATATATATATATATATATATATATATATACAAAAGTATTAGAATCAAGTTAATAGGAAAAACAAAAATCAAATAAAAATTAAACCAAAAAAATTATTAAAAAAATATTAAAAAAAGAATCCGGCCTGAAGACCTTTTCAAGGGTCACCCTCAGGCAGGGATTCAAATAAAGGGATTTTTTCTGTGAGGACATACAGACTTTGTCTAATAATGATTCCTCGTGACCCGAAACATTATTAGACAAAGTCTGTATGTCCTCACAGAAAAAATCCCTTTATTTGAATCCCTGCCTGAGGGTGACCCTTGAAAAAGTCTTCAGGCCGGATTCTTTTTTTAATATTTTTTTAATAATTTTTTTGGTTTAATTTTTATTTGATTTTTGTTTTTCCTATTAACTTGATTCTAATACTTTTGTATCAATTCATCTGTGTTTTAGAAGTAGCTGCAATTGCGCTCTCTAAATACTATGAAGTTCCTTTTTGGTTTTAGTTGAAATAGGTAATAAATTTTAGTTGCGATTGCGAAACTGTTTTGTTTCATTTTCATTTTAGTTTCGTTTTCAAACTTTTTCTTACTTAAGATTGGTTACTTATATATATATATATATAAATTTCAAAACATTCCAAGTGACTTAAATTTAAATATTTAAAATATTTTTTTCCTATTACCTAATGTAAATTTATTTGAAATAAAATTACGTATGATTTTATAATTCCAATTTAATACTTATTTTTTGGAAATATTTTTATACACACTTACCGAATTTGCATAGGAATTTTATGTTCTTCTGAACTAAAATTGACTTTTAACGAGCTAAAAAAACGAGATAACGAAACATAAAATGCACGTCCCATTTTCTTTCAATGTTTGACCGAAATCTTTATTATCAATTTCCTTTAATTTCTTCAAAAATTAAAAGACATTTAGAAGGTTTCAAAGATAGTTAAATCTAATTACAATATCATTTTGAAAAATGTCATTAAGATGTCTTTTTTTTCCTCTTACCCTTTAAATATTTATTTTATAGAACAATACTTTTTACAACATTATTATATGTTTTACAACATTTAGATGAATATAAACATATATTTTGGTGATGAATCGATAAAAATAAAATTGCACGTTTTCGTCCATTTTTTCTTATTTCAAAATTCACTGTCCAAAGCATTAAGCTATGAATAAGAGGATAAAAAGCAATATTTTTTGGCAAAATTCTGGCCTCCAAAAACGATTGGTATTTAATATAGTAATATATATTATTAATAGAATTTGAAATTAATTGCATGGTTAAATGCTTTTGGATGTTAAGGGATTAATTTTGAATGTCATATGTGTTTGATTGGCCTTCAGGAATCTTTGATATTATACAGAAAACTTATGCACTGAGCAAAGTACACTGATGACCTTTAAATACAGACATTCTACTAATCAGGAACTGAACAATACATGCTCGATTTATAGTTCCATTTGTAGAAAGGTTGATTCGTTTAGGAAGTAATATGTACCGGAAATACGGTCTCAAATGAGACCAGCGGCTCTGAAATGAGATATGAAATTATTAACTCATTTTATCATTTATTGTAGGTTAATGAATATGGGAACCCACATTTTCAAATAGAATGGCGAATATTCGATTAACTTAATGTAAAATATCTTTGGAGAATTGATCGTTAGTAGATATTCGGCAGTATGATTCTCAGACTTCTACTCAACAATTTCGATACCTTTATCGGTAAATTATTCCACTAATTATTGTAGTCGTCGACAGAGAATACAGTTATAATTGTCTCTGAATGGGGTATTAATTTGTTGGATTATGATGCTGTTTGAAGACGAAATTCGTAATTCTGAAATGTAATCAGATGACTAAGAAGATATTCAAACCGACATTCCCAATTCAATATTTCACACAACAGGAAGACATATCTGATGTTTAGATTAAATATGCATCTAATCCACATATGTGGAAAATATTCGTAGTTAAGACTGGAGTTTGCTACCTTTTGATTCTAAAGGTAAGACAAGAATTACGTCACCAGGAATACTATTGATTAACAAATGTCGTATTCGTTCTAGTTTAAATATGCATTAATTTTATTGCTGCCTGTATAATTATATACTTTAGAAATTTTGAATATTATTAATAATAAAAATTGGGTGTAAGGATGAGGATATCCTTCAGTTTCATCCGCGTGACCTTTAAATTTTTGTTGAAATACTTGATTTTCTACAAATTGTATTATGAAATTAAGTACAGCAATTATTGTTATCAAATACGGATCATAAATAGTTCAGTTATATGCTAATTAGATATGAAGAAGAATATTGAAATGGGTAAAAATATTTATTTTAATCATGTGAACATGATGTTGTTTTGGTTTGGGGCTTTGAAGCCTCAAAATGCACGGGCAGAAAATTGGTGATTTATCGCCTTTCAATCAATTCATCAATTTTTCGTTTTTAAGATTATTAAAAAGTGATTTTTAAAAGGTGTCTTGAATGCAGGGGATAAGAAAAGTGACTTATCCCCAACAAAATGTTACAACTCTGAGTAAATGTCAGCCATGTGCTCGATTTTCTTGGCTGACCAATTAAGGCAGGGTCATAAGGAGTTATCGCAAGAAGAAGCACAGAGAATAAAGTGGGAATGAACGCGCAACACAGCGAGGGGAATTATCGAAAGTTATATCTCTCTCTCTCTTTATATATATATATATATATATATATATATATATATATATATATTCGATTTTTATAGTTAGCAAGCCAGCAAAAAAAGAAAAAGAAAAAAGAGTTTGGGAGCTCGAACGACTTTGAAATTAAAACACATACACACATCGCTTTCCTGAAAGTTGACGATTGCACAATATAATAGTCATGTAGTCATTTCAAAGCAGTTTAAACCGGATTTTAGAAAAGAAAAAAAATTCTGGCCACAAGAAAAAATTTTGGAGCTGAAGCGATCTTGCGATAGAGGGAAAAAAACCCCCATGGTTTTCTAAATATCGACGCAGGCGTGATCTGAATACTTGATTGTTTCAAAACGGTTTAAGCTGGTTTTTCACGAAAAAAAATTTTGGCCTGAAAAAATAAATTTTAGAACTCGATTGATTTTGAGATGGTTAAAAACCATAGTTTTCAAATGTTGATGATTGCAAAATATGAATCTTGTGAGAACATGATGTTGTTTATCAGTGGAATTAATACCATGTGTATTAAAAAAATATTGTTTTCACATGATAACTTAAAATTTGCTTTAGCCTTTTTTATTTATTTATTTGCGGAATTTCACAAGAGCAGTACAGATATTTTACATTTATTTATGAGTTAATGGTGTCCTTATGGCTCTAGGTAGATTTGGACTTCTTTTCGGAAAGAGAAAACTTTTGATTTGAAACTAACTCTATTATCCCAAAGGTATGCAATGTATACCGATTTGATCCATATTAAAGTCCAGTGTGCAGCTGCGATTGGTGACGAGCATATCATTAGTAGCAAAATGTCCTAGAAGTGACATAAAGTTTATTAAAGAAAAGTATGTCTGAGAAGCGACATTGAGAACAGTACGACCTACGACACTGTTGGTCTCTGTTTTGAACATAAGTTTCCCTAAAAGTTAAAACAGAGCCAGAAGTGTGTGTATATTACTCAATATCTCTTTATAAACTTCAGGCTGAAAATTTCTTCTCCATTATTTTGTGTCGCCAATAAATTACCTGGCAAAAATCGCATATTTATGTTAAATCTAAAGCTAATATCTAGAAATAAATACTACTCTCCCCATACTCTTCATTGCTGTAGTGTGAAAGATTTTAGGAGAAAGCTAGCTCAACTCTTTCATTTCTTCAAAAGGAATATTGGTATACTAAATTAATGGCGATGAATATTACCTGTTTACGTCCTACTTCTTGAATACTATGTTCCTATCAGCGATAGATGGCGCTGAATTTGTAAATTCTCCGTCATTGAAATCATTATAACAAATTGCAGTTCCAACAGTGCAGTTGTGTGGTGTGTTCCTTTTTTGAGTAATGTGGATATAGTGTTATTAATTGTTAGAGTGTTAGTGGTGTTAATAATAACCATTACCTCTCTTTTTGAGATACTATTTATTAATCAACGGTAATTTTAACTCAGCACAGCACGAGTCTTCATCCAGCTAACAAAATGTTTTTGCATTGAAGGTAAAAATAAAATATTCGTTCCAAATTATGACAACATAGCAATTCAAAATATATAATATTTGAACCAAATAGTGATAACCAAATATTGTGTCCGGATGCTGGAATATCAGCACTAGTTTCAATCAAGTACGGAAAAGCATGCATCATTTGTTAATATTTGACGATAACGTACCATTAAAGCATAAATAGTAACCAAATATTGGCTTCAGATTTTGGCGCATTATCATTAGTGCCGTGATAATAGAATTTCAACTGAAATCCTGTTCATGAATTATTGAGAACAAATATTCTAAGTTTTCGGTCATATCTGACCTTTTTTTCTTACATCCTAAAATCAACTATTGGGACTCCTAATGTAAAATCTCATAACAGTGGAAAATGGCCCAACAGAGATAAAAATCGATCGTACGTGTTATAGGTAAATGAATTGAGATACTTCGTGACTTAATTCTTTCTACTGCTTTCTAAATAGATGAGTTAAAAAAATTTATTACTCCTGAGGGAACCCTAAGGAAACTTCCTTTTACAAGTTATCAATTGCTTTTCAGTACCATAAGTTTTGGGTACTCGTCACGTAAAACGTTAAGTGAAACAATTTCTGCTTTATTTGAGGCCTATTAACTTATAAATAGTCCCAACATAGTTCTTTTTCCTTTTTCCGATATGCTTTCTAAACTGAAATCCTCTTTAATGATATTCAGTTAAAAAAACGTATCACGTAAATAGTTTTTTTTTATCTATACCATATAAAAATTTAAATATAAACACGTATTAATCAAAATTATTTTTGAAACAATTGTATTGAAACTTTTCGAAAATTAAAAATAGCGGAAAAAATATTAATTTTACATAGAAATTACTTTGAAAAATAAATTGCATTCTTATGAATTACTTACTTCCATGCATGTTATCGACGCCATTTGATTGGTTATGAGTTACCCAAGGTAGTACCACCCCCTCCTCTTTTCGTCTTTTTTCTGAGTGCCAGTACATCATAAATTCTCAAATTAAATCTGATTTAGTATTTTAAGCAAAACAAACATCAGTCATGAAGCACCAAACACAAGGTAAATTTATAGACGCCAAGGAATAAGTTTGAATTTTTTCACAAGTTGCAGTAAATCTAGTTTATAAACAGCTGTTTTGTATTCCCCAGATAACATTAATAATTTAAATTCTTCTTCTGAATTTAATGAAATTCATGTTAAAATTGAATTTCCCTTACATATCAAAATCCAAAATGTGCTAAGAATACAACTCACACGTTTTTTTTAATATAAAAACCAGATAATGTAGTTAAAAAGGAATGAATTATCTTTGATTTGTAACTTTCAGTATTAAAACATATTTCGTTGGACATATTTATTATCTAGAAATTTATCAACTGCTTAATTGCCACTATAAATAAAAATCGCATGCATGTAATAAAAATACTTAAAAATTTATAATGGACATATGTTAGTTTTGAATTAATTTTTTTATTTTATTTAAAAGAAAATGCATATCAATTATAAACCTGTATTTTATTAATTATTTTGTTTCCCACAAATGTGGTTGTTTTAAATTTTTTCTTCTGAAAATATATATAAATAAAATCCAAAATTGTAGTTTCTAATTATTTTTAATACTTTAAAAAGTTCTCATATTATAAAAAGAAATAAAAAAAAATCAATAAGCTAGTGAAACCTGTAAAATACATAATAATTACAAAAGAAATTATCTTTATGGAAGATGATAATGTGGTTTGGAAAATTACGACATTCTTGTCATTTTACAATATAGCGAAAAAGAATGTTAAAAGCATTCATTTCAATGGACATATGAAGAAACTTCAGGATAATAAATGATCAATAAAATCAATTGACTTAAATGATTCACGAATAAGATAAATTAAATTTCTTTATTTAAAAATATATACTTATATCCAGCTAAAAAAAAATTCAGTATTACGAAAATGCCCTTTAACACTGATATAACGAATTTAAATTTGCTATTTGTATACAAATGCTATCGTTTCCTGAATGTAATGTATAATTTAGTGCTGAAAAAGAAATGTTTTATTAAACGATACTGGAATGCGTCAAAAATAACATTTTGGAGACTCGTAAAAAAATTAATTTTCATTTATATCGTCATTATTCATTCTTAATATAAAATTGTTCTTCTTTTATATTCAGGGTGAAACAGATGATTCAGTCACTAGTGGGTACCAATGGAAAATTGTTTGTGGACTAATAGTAAGTATCGTATGATCACATCGCATGGCTTGAGTTCAGAATTTACACCACTAATTAAAATAAATTTTTCTCCTAAACTGAGAATTTATTTTCATATTTCTGTGTTCGGAATTTCAAGTTATTTGACACGAATATATGAATAAGAAATGCAGTGAATAAAACTGTAAGAATAATTCCAGAAAGATGTGTAATAAACTTGCAAAAAAAAGTTGCCAATGAGGAAATTTATAGCCATAATTAATAATGATTCGCAAATGTATAAGTTTATTTCCTTAATACTCGATCAGTGCATGTGAGAAAAAAAAATTTCAGATCTGAAACTTAATATTTATTTTAGATAAAAACATTCACACGTTTAATAATTATTTATATAATTACATCTTAATTTTTATTTAAGAATGCCCAATATTTGAATTTATCATTTCTGTTAAACTAAATGTAACAGAAACATTCAGATTCCATTAAAGTATTTTAGAATGATATGTAAAATTTCTACCAATGGTTTAGAAGAAAGTTTGTGTGTTGGCTCTTTACAGAGCAAGTATTTTGATATAGAGTTTCCAAATTCCACACATATATGCTTAGAAGAATTGGAGTATGCACCTTTTAGCATTCTTTAGAAATTTTAAATATAATTTTGATTTATTAACAACTAAGCAAAAGTTTTTCAATTTTCTGGAGCAGCTTCCAAAACTATTAGGCTGTGGTGGCCTGGTGGTAAGGACTCGATTTCGGAACAGGAGGGTTTCAATTCCATCAACGAACTGTCGTGTAAACAAGTCTGGTGCACGTTAAATCCGTCGGAGCCGAACGTCCACCCGCTGGTGTGGTTTGGAGAAGGGGGTGCCAGCGCAGGTGTCATCTACATCATATGACCGCTGCTCACAATTACGAGGTCTATTCCAAAAAAATGACCGTAGTGTTCCTTTAAAACGGTTCAAAACGGGACGTTAATAATATAACTAACTAAAAAAAAATGTAAAATTATTATTGTAAAAGAAGATTTTTACTTCATTTTAAAATAGAAATATTGTCTTTTTAATGACTATAATTCATTTATTTTGTTTTCTTAGCTTCAATTTCGATATGATACAATTGACAATTTTATAATTTTCAACAATATTTTTCCTTATTGCAACGAAATTCAAATCAACTTCATTTTTTCTTCAAATATTTATTCAAGTCATTTTTTTTCTTCTGTTGTTGAAAATAAAGGTAGAAAGATTCCGTCATTATCTGCGCAATTTGATGAGGTATAAAATACAGAAGTTAAGTATAGCAAAAGACAACATTCAGTTAGAAGACAGACTAATCTTACTCTTGCATTTAATTAATGACACTATGATATCTGTCACTTAATTATATTAAAAATATTTATGTACAAAATAAACAGAAGAAGTGTAAGATTATTACAGTAACACAAATGCAATATCTATTAAGATGTTATGTTTAAAAATATTTTGTTGAGGAAATCATGTAAAAAAAATTATTAATGTATAAAATATTAGTTGAAATTAAAAAAAAACCATTATTTCTATCGAAATATCTGGGTGCCAAAGACAATTAGTATTTAAATAAAAAAAAACACCTAATATCATTAAAATAGAAATAATCAATGTAATAGAAATAATCAATAATGTCAGTTTTTTTTAATTCAGTATGCAATCTTCAAATGATCTAAAAATAATCAATAATTAATGTAGTTTTCAGCACAATAAGGACGTTAAAACAGAAACTTGTTAATGTGAAGAAAACTCACTTAATCCTTTAAATCTAAATAACGCGTGATTATTTTCTGCGATCTTCTCCAAGTTTGATTATTTCTTAACCAAAATATAACAAGAAATATCTTTTTACATCTTTAGTAATTAAATCCACCTTGCATATTTTTTTCTGAATATTCAGGATCTAGATTGATTAATAATGCATTTCGCGGAGATCAATAATTTTAAGAATTTTGTTATTTTAGTAACATAAAGCTTTAACCCTTAAAATCCTTAATTATCAATAATTGCTTTATATTAATTTATTTTTTGATCCATTTAAATATATACATTTACTTAATTTGCTTGTAAAAATATTTAATTTCTTGTTATATGAAGATGTTATTTAAAAAATTTTAATTTAAAAATGTTTATTCCATAATATGTTTTTAATATATCCACAGATTCCATTTAGCAATTTAATCTACGGATTATTGCTAATTTATCTTGGAGAGTGGATAACATTTAGAAGGAAAGCGAAAATACAATTAATGAGTCAAGCAACTTGGGACAATGAGCGCAATCCAAAGGTCAGTTTTTTGGAAATAGTTGTGAAAAAATATTTTTTTAAAAATAATGGATTAAATTATTGCTTTCTTTTACCTCAAGTTAGAAATATTTTCTTAAAATTGTTGTCTTATTCTTTTTTTAAAAGAATAGGTGATGATCTATAAAAAATCATATAATTGAATTTTCTGAGTAAACAAAATTAAGAACCTCTTTTTTTTAGAATAGTCTAAAAATGATGTTAGTTGTCCAATCTTATAAAAACAGTTTTCCTTTATTTTAAATTAATCCATAATGATTCTTCCTAAATATATTGAAGGTCAACACAACCAAAATCACAGGACTTTACGGTTATTTGAATTTATAATACGGAAAGAATTTCTTTATGAGATCCACTATTCTTTATCTGAAAATTTAAAATAGAATATAGGAACCTTTTAGTTATTTCTCTTAATAATTATAAAACTTCATTAATTAATTTAAATATCTTTCAATAATATTGGATACATTATTTTTAAATTTCCGTACTGAAATTTTGGAAGAGAGTCATTGTTTAAAAAACACTAGGCCTATTACATTGTAATGACTTGATCCTGACCTATCAAATAAGAAACTAACATTACAGACAATTCCTTTATTTACAGCCTTATATGTACACAAGAAAAACTCGTTCTCATCTAGGTTAATATGATAAAATTTACATAACAGTTGAAAGTTAATCGATCCTCGTTCAATTCGGAATAGTTCCTCGATAAATTCGGAGAAATAACATCACGAGAAAAATTAACCGACTATTAGCTCATCCGGCAACTCCACGGTAGCTCTAGGAATCCACCGATCTTCATCGCGGGGATCTTATCTCAGAAGTCCAAATCACAAGAAGCTTCTCTGACTTCTCTTCAAAACGACTCTCACTGTTCTCTTTCCCTTCTCTTCAAAAAATCTCGCATTATATTTTCCGTCAAATCTCCGCCTCTTATTTCCACATTGGTACACTTTAGCTTCCTGCCACCCAATAGCTGTTCAGCAATCCTTCCTCAATGGTCTCCCGTCGATCGTGGGAATGTACGTTAATGATCCTTCCTCGTAGCTGACCTTCCCGAACACATGTTGATTATAGCACTTTCACAATTAAAAAATAAATTTTAACATCCGAATGGTTTGAAAATCTTGCCCCTTGAAGATACGACTTATTTCTCTGAAACGAAGAAAAATGCTCGTTTGTTTCTTTATCTGGACACAGCTAGTAATGACGGGAGACCGCAATCCCAGCAATGATCCTACTGGGGAAGAGGATCCCTCATCTGGCAGTCTGGAGGTATTTAACAATGTGGGGTTGTTAACAAGTGGTGTCACAGCTGGCCGGACATGCCAATTATCAGGTTTGGGAAATGGGGAACGTTACAGCATCTAAAATCAGAAAAGATGTTTTGATTTTTTGGATAAATTATCATGTTATGTATGGGTACAGATTTCTGTACTTTTGAAAGAGAATCGTGAGGCTACTATGATTAAAAAGATGAGTAAAGTATTAGCAATATCTTGCAACATTATGTAGTATTATTTACTGAGCTGTGGAAACAGCATCGAGTTCTGTAAGGAGTAGCCAGTCGTGTAGTAGTGCATCGGTACAGCTAAAGCAAGGAGACAGTGGAGAATTACAGCCGTTTGGAGAGACCGTATAGTGAAGCTACGAAGATCCGTTCTCCTGTTGAATTCTGTCTGGCCGGTTTATGTGCTGTAGTCGTTATTGCTACCGATTACTACTTGTGGGCTACTGTTTCCTGTAGTGTGCTGCTGTGTGTTTCCTGTATTCATCTTGGCTATATATATTTGTCGTCTGAACCCTGTGACTTTACGGATTTAGTAGTGAAATTACAGTTTCCGTAATTATTTACAATTCCGTAATTCGCAGTTTCTTGCGAATTATTTGCTTTATAGCCAGTTGTGTGTATTTGTTAAAACTCATAAAAGTTGTAAAAATCTAAATATTTACAAAATAATTTTTTTAAATTTTAATGATAATTCAAAATTATATATATCGGTAGACCCCTAAATCACAACCGTATTTATGTTTGTAAATTTTTTGTTATCTTAATGCAAAATATAAATCATTACGTTGATTTGCTATACATTTTTCATGCCATGTACTGTGTTTCTTCACAATGAAATTTTCTACCTCTATTTTGCTTCTGGTTTGTTTTTTATTTTAATAAATATCGTTTTATATAGATAAAACTTTAATTAAAAATTTATTTTTTTCTTTTTCTACTTTATTTTAAATGTACAATTTTTTACCTTGTTAGGCTACTGTGGTCTTAAAATCTATAAAAAAAGCCTACGTATCGAAACGATGTTCTCGCAAAAAGAGAGAAAATGTGGCAATTAAAGATCTGAGCATGACTTTTCTTGAGGGAGAAATATTTGCCCTCATGGGCAGTAATGGAGCAGGAAAGAGCACACTCATGAAACTCCTGTCACTCAATGTGGGACTGACTTGTGGTGAGGTGAGTATCTAAGATACATAGCTTTCCATTAAAGACTATTAATACTCACAAGTTTAATATATCTAAACTTTGAGAAAAATATTTTAATATATTTATAAAAATGGTAAATATATACATTATTATAAAGACTTAAAGAATAAAATTTCTATTATTTATTTTTTTAGGTAAAATTCAAATTCTATTGGACTATAAGTTATTTATGCCGCTCAAAAATCGTGCAGATTTACAAAAAATCATCATTTCCTGCTTATATATTAATAATTATATTTTAAAAATTTACAAATAATTTTGTTTCAACGAAAGTTATAAAATCAAAGCGTACATCTTTCAATAACAATCATGAAAATAATATAAAATTTAAAAATATTCAACACTCAATTTTTCTAAATCTTCTTTCATGCTGGTTGGTATATTTGGTCTGAAAATAAAATTTCTCTTCGTGATTGTTCAGTTCCAAAATCTTTTTTTTCAATTTTCATTGTACTTGAAACTAAATGAATTTCCCTAGTAATTATTTTTATAACTATAAATAAGTTTAAAAGAAGTGCAATGAAACTATATTCAGCATTACAAAGTTATAAGAAACTATATTCAGCATTATAAAATGAAGATATTTTTTCATAAAAGCTATTTTGATGGTTAGATATATGATTATTAAAATTAAATTATAACTATTCAGGTAGTAATTTTTGTAAGTATCATAAAACTTGATATCTATACATTAAATCTTTGATTTACTTTAAAGATAATCATTCGTGACAAATTATTGGATTCTACCACATATTGTGCGGAAGAGAACACAATATGGCCCAATCTGACAGTTGAAGAACACTTGCGATTGTTTGCAGTTTTAAATGGGGTTCCAAGATATAATGCGGAAGATGTTGTCAATAAGTAAGTGAAACCTGATTATTACTTAACAAATAAAATGAAATTATGTGCATTATAAAATAGATCTATAAAATTTGAAGCTCTGAAATATTTCATTAAAAAGTTTCTTTAATAAGTTCATGGGTGCATTTCAAACATTTTTGTTAGATCTTTTATTTTTCCAACGATTTGCAATGAAAGAAATTTAAACAAATAATGAATATCGTTAAAAAGGGATGAGAGCGAATTCTGTGTTAAACCACTAGATACAGACAAGGCAAATTTGCTCAGATGTTTCAAGTTTTATGCGAATTAATTATTTATACACAAACAAACGTAAATTTCAAACTAACTACTCTTATCCTGATAATCTAATTAACATAAATCATATCACTGACTCTTCGACCCGCCGAAGGCACACGGATAAAGAAAAATGAATGACCGGACCACTGCAGCAGCAACATTAGCAGGAATTGTGTTGAATCCTAAGGGCCATCACCAGCCACGGTACAGCCCTTCCCGAAGGAAGTACGTCCCGTCATCGATGGGAGGAGCCAAATCCCCCACCTATTTGTGTATCCAGCCACCATTCTGGAAACATCTCATCCTTATTTCGAGGCACCCCCCCCCGAGGGGAACTAATTAACATAAATCGAAAAAGCTATAATATTGAATTGAGTATGAAAAAAAATTATTAATTGAATAAAACACATCTCAGAATTATTATTTCATCGCTCAACTTCATCGGCTTTGGGATCCACAAATGTATTTAACTCCATATAAAAATGAAATATCAAAAAATTTATCAAACATCATAAAACAAGTATTGAAACATGCTGTTATGATAAATAGAATTATTAATAATTATGTTAAGTACTTGTCGATGGAAGATTATCATTAATATCATTGTCTATCATTTAGCATTAATTCAAATTTGCATCAGGCCTTTTAATCTTTTTTGGAATTACGAATTTAAGAATTTCTTAATTATGCAGAAAGTTTTCAAATAATGTTTTCGGATTCTTATCAGAAAAACCTTAAATATCAATGCATTTTCAATTGGCTAGTATTTCATTCGGATACATTTTGAGATTAGGTAAGAAAATAGAGACTCACAAAGTAGTTTTTAAAAGAAATTAATATGAAGATGCGTTACATATAGAGGCAGTTATGGTAATTGGGAAAGAATTTTGCTGACTTCTTCACTCCTTTCTATTTAATTTAAAATTATGAGGGGCAAAATAAGCTTATAATTAACGTGAGTAAATATTCGTGCTTTGGAGGTCTCAAAAAACAATGCCTTTTATTCCGAATATATTAATCAAGTAACAGCAGTATTCATAATTACCCTGCAATAATGTTTACAATTACCCCAGACTTTGGGGCCGTTGGGAAGGCAAGTATGAATCCAGTGATGAGCTAATATGAAGATAACCCAGTTAAAATTATAGAAAACTGCTGGTTATTACCTCAGAATTTATTTTTCCCATCGTTATTAACTATTTCAAAGTACTCTATTTTTATTGTTTTTGAATAAAAAATAAACATTTGTTTCATGAAATATTGCATATAAATTATCATTACTATTAAATTCCTTCAATTTGGAGTAAATTATAATAATTCTATTTTGCAGGGAAAATCAGAAATAAATCTTTATAAAAGCAGAAATAATTGATTTTCATGAAATGTTATAAAGAAGCAATGTTTTTTTTTTATATAGTACCATAGAGAAAAAATATATTAGATAGTTTACCAAGACTTCATTGATACGTATTGTAGGTACTATTTCCAATTACTTTTTGTTCCCAATTACCATTCCTGTTTTTAAAAATTGAAGTTATTTAATTTTTTTCTTGAAAGTATAGAAAAGGCTTAATTGAAGTGTTTTACATTTAGCGAAATTTGAATGTCGACTATAAATGCATATTGTTCTTTAGATTTAGATATTCTATCATGTTCTTATGAATCTTTTATTTAGTTTTATTTTTTGAAATTAAATTAGCAAATGATTATTATTTTATGATGTAATTTCTCGCAGTATTTGACATTAAAATTAATATCGAATGTTTCTACTGCAGCTAATTACGAGAACAGCATTTTTTTCCCTTTTTTTGTAATACTTTAAATTTTTCATTCATTTTTTTAAGTTTGTAAAAATATATTTATTAATATCATTTATTAAAAAATATATTAGATGGAAAATAATAACAACCAAAATAACTATTTTATATGAATATAATGTTTAATATTTGTAAACTGCAGCATTAAAAATAAATTCTAAATTGGAATGAAATTCTCAAACAACTATTAATAGACATTATTTGTATAAAATTCTTTTGTTCTTATGATAATTCTGAGAAATAATGCCTTCGAGTTCTTATCAGTTCTTTTAAGAATATTCTGCCTAAAATTTCGAACTTAAAATTTCTTCCTGATTTCACTTAGCAAAACAGACATCAAAGAAAGTTTTCATAGATAAAGCTTTTTGAAATTAAGGCAAATAATTTCCACTGAATTCTTTTTATTTTTAACTTACGTAGCCTAGCAACGATTTCATTATTTCAAACTTTCCCCTCTCCTGAATAATTGATGCCATTAACCTTTAAAACTTTTAACTTTTTTATGACGAGTACTGAATGATTTAAATCACGTGGCTTTGTGAACAAAATTCTTGATGAAGTGATCTCTGAATTCTTAATGTAGTTTTTAGGACTTAATGAATATTTGTTGATGCGAAATAAAAATATCATTACATCAGAAATGCAAAGATTTAATGTATAACGGAGCAATCAACAGTAGAAGATATAAATTCTTGAAGAAAGCCCCATTTGAAATGAAAAAAAGAATCTAAATCTTCATTTGTGAACAAGGAATTTTTCATCGAGATTTAGCATTTTTATTCTGAATTAGAACGATGTTTTATTTGAATTTACGAATTTTTATCTGCATTATACTTAACGAGAAAATCGTTAATCAAAATACTTGAAGAACTAAATTTTTATTTCTATGACAAATACAATTTTAATGAAGATAGTAGTATATGCCTGAGTAATTCGAACAGAATTTTTATCTTTTCTATAAATATAAATGGTGAAGTCAACTTTCCTATGCAATTTACTTTTCACGTAGTTGTATAAGTAAAATTATAATAAAATGTTAGAATGAAAAATTAATTTAGTTATATTCCGTTTCAGAAATTTCATAGAGAATAATAATTAATACATTAATAGAATATAAATATTTTTGATTTTTTTTTAAATAGATAATTTTGTAAAAGTTTCTATCCAACAGAAACTGTTGAATATTATTCAGTTAAGCATTACTATTCAAAACTTGCAATATAAAATTATTTTCGAATGCTGTACTAATCAATAATTAACTATTTAATTACTTGTCACAAAATCCTTATTAATCTATATCTTATCCTTCAGTATTTAAAACCAAATTATTCGTATATTAGATTAAATATTTATTACAAAAGTTAAAGTTACCACTTATCAAATCAGCATATATAAGAATTATATTTTCAGTTAGAAAGATTCTTTTATAAAAATATTACAATACACAAAATCTTTTATCGTTTGCAGCTTATATTGCACCAAATAATTTTAATATTTTATAATTTTTCCAAAAATTACAGATTGATAGATACGATTATAAAAACTGCAGAAAGCAGTAATGCAATTCTTTTCTTGGATTTTAAACACTTTTTAAATAATGATATAAAATTTATTTCAATGTTATGAGTAGAAACTAAATATGTGTTTACATCTGGGAATATAAAGATAATCATCTTTAACAGTGAATTTTGATCCCTGACCACCATTAAAAGCAAGTAGTCAAGTTTGAATCAATTTTTACACTACTGGTAACCTCAAGACATTTTTCCAAGTTTAAAGAATTCTTTTTTAAATATCAATAAGATAAAATTAATCCTAACTAAATACTCCTTTTCCAAGTTTTTGTTGATTTAAATACAATTAATAAATATATCTTGTAAGCACCCTTGTTGTTTAATTGGGTAATACTGTGCATACGCAAACTGAAAATGTATTTTTTATTTAATAAAAAATAGTTGTTTAATTCATTATTATTAAACCTTTACTGAAACTTTTTCATGCTTCATAATATTTGCAAGTTAAATTTTGGAGAAATTCGATTCAGGGGTTTGAGTTTCTATGGAGCACAAATATTAAGGCAGTTCAGCTTTGAAGAATTATGTATTCAATAGCAACGTATTTTTTCATCAAAATATTGTTGTCGCTTAGTTCTTGGACTCACTTTATAATTTTTGACAAGTGTTTTATATTTCAGTATCATGAAAGATCTTGCCCTGGGAAGTCATGCGACTAAAAGAGCCAGACACCTATCAGGAGGATATCAAAGAAAGGTAAGAGAAGTATAGGTGAATGTTTTGCCACTTAAAAGCTGATTTATGAGTGATGCAATATCTCACTAATGTCAACGGCTTGGGGCTCTGTTTAAGATTCGTAAGTTCAGATTTCCAATATCTGCAGTGAATCAAAAACTTTTTTAGTAAAATGCGAATAGACGTGTTTAGGAATTTCCTGTGCAAAAATTATAGCCTGAATCACAGCCGAATTTTGATACAGGTTCGCCTGTGTATGCTGTATTGCTTTTTGATGAAAAAAGTTCCAAATTTGTCTAATAGAAGAAAATTGATCCATCAATGGAACTAAGTCGATTAATCATTGAATTGAAATAACATTGTAAAAACGATGTGGAAAGCTATCGTGTGCATTTTTCGTAGCTCCTTAAATAAATGTAATCATAATTCTTTTTCAGTTTTGCATTTTGTTTCAGTTGTGGTCCCATTCCAGAATGTATTACAACAATTCCAGTTTCACTAAAGTAGAATAGCATCCGCCGATAGTTTGTAATAGTAAGAACTGACGCCATACTTTTTACCTGTGGAAGCTCCTTGAATGTACGGAAGCAATGTTATTGCTCTAGTAAAATAGTTAATCAATGTTTGATCCAGTCAAATTGGCGTCTCTTCACTAAGATCATAGCTAACTGAACACTTCATCTAGTGGTTATATTAATACATTTCAAATATTCCTCATTTTATACACATTACAAGCAATGCACCGCCATTTTAATCCATTAGCCAAGACATGAATTAGTGTTTTTTCTTTCTTTCAAATATCGGAACTGCATCGCTAAGAGAGGATATGTATAAATTCTGATGATGATTCAGATTGCAGTTTTTGCACAGAAGTTGCCTAAATGTATTCTGTTTAGTTGGGATCACCCTCTAATTTGGCTGAAAACTTTGGATTTACCAGTGTCATTGGAAGGAATTTTCAGTATCGAAAATATAACCAGTAGCAATGAGCTTTCATAAGAAATAAAAGCTGTCAAAATTAGTACAGTAGTTATGACCGGATATACTTTCAATATTTTACTCTTTACGGAATATTCATATAATTAATAGTTTAAAGATTTCATTCGAAAATTGTATATGGTGAGGGGCAACCCGCTAATGAATGACATATCTGTTATAAAAGATAAAAGTTAGCAAAAACAGATTAATGGTTTGAACTGGGATATTGTTTTTTGATCATGCTAATTATTCAAATATACAGATTATATTTTTAAAATAAAAATAAATTTAACCTCTAAAAATAAGTAAAATATCATTGCGGATATAGCTTATTATTCCCTCCAATCAGTATTGAATCTATTATATGATCATCTCAAAATTATTTAAATAGGTGTGGTGTTGTACCTTTGGATATTCCCATTTCCTATCAATCAGAATAGCTTTTTATTGCACAATCATTAAAGCCAGAAAATCACTTGAGATTCCCCCTCTTTCTTTTAGCTATCTATTGCTCTAAGTCTTTTGGGCAATTCCAAACTTGTTCTGCTGGATGAGCCAACTACAGGAATGGACCCAGTTTCCAAACAGAGACTCTGGAGTAAACTGCATAAGGATTTTCCATCGACCTCTGACAGAACTCTAATTGTCACTACACACTCTTCGAATGAAGCCGAAATTAATTGCACCAGGATTGGCCTATTCATAGATGGCAACCTCAGGTTGAATATTTATATAGATTTATGTTGAATGCTTTATAAGCTTGTTAAATTTAACAACATTTATGTTGAATTCATTCATTATACGGAAGGGAAGCATTTGCATTTTTTTTTAATTGAACATTTATAAATTTCCCGTGCACCACAAAGTATCACACGGGGCTTACAGAAGTATGTAACACATTACAAAAAGAAAATAAGAAAATTTAACAGTTATGAAGGATTACATATGTCAACAATAAATTTACAGAAATTTTTAAAAGCACTTCTAGTGGAAATAAGTTGGTGAAACTCTGTAGGCCAATTTATATTCATATGCTTGAGAGCCAGTCTTAGGGTCTGTCTTTCTTTAACAAACTTGGAACATAGAAGGAGCACATGTTCAACATTTTCCTCCCCACCAATATCACAATCGCAGGAAGATGACGGAAACAAATTAAATTTGTACAAGTAACTTTTAAAGTTACCATGACCAGTTAGAAATTGGGTTATTTTGTAATTAGTATAAAAATGATGGCATGACAGTCTCTTATTAATGGATGGAAAAAATTTCTTTGTTAAGCTCCCTTTATTTGAAAGGAGGTATTCTTGATTCCAAGACTCCACATTTTTTCTCTCGTAATATTCTTATAAAAGGATTTAGGAATATTAACGTCAATGTCGATTTTGCGCTTAGTGGCAGCTTTAGCAAGCCAATCGGCCCGCTCATTTCCATAAATGCCCGTGTGTCCAAGAACAAATGCAAAAACTATTGAGATATTTTTATCTTTCAGGCTTTTAATTTGCTTTTGGATAAACAATATTTAATCGGCTCCAGAATTAACTTCTTCATATAGTTTGACATATCAAATCTACCAATGCATTGTAATTCAATTTAACTTTACACTACCAACAAAAAGCATACATGAAAGCTAGTGATTGAATTTTTGATCAATAAATACATTTACTGCTGTTATTAAATGGTATAGAAAATATTTTCGTAAGACGAACTATGTAAATGTATTGTTCAGATCTTTTTTAGAGCAATTTTCACTGACGGCATCTAATAATATTTCTCTGATGTAATCAAAGCATATATTAGATTCCTTTTCAAGAAACCATCTAGTGAATTTTATATTATTACATCAATAGATTTTAAATACCGACAGCAAAAAAAGTAGTTTCAATCTTGAAGATAAGAAAGATGTCATAGTCACTTTGCCATATCTGGTGAATGCGGAGCTTGTAGAGTCCCATTTGTTCAATATTTTTGTTAATAATTCCCGAATAATAATTGTTTTGTGAGAAAACGCCACATTGTCTTAGGCAATAAATTATCTGGCCACAACTCAATCCTTTCTGCTATAGGAATTTATTCAAAAATGTTTTCGGTTATTAAAAAGACGAAAATTAAACAACAATACTCCGATCATATTGAAATGTTGATGATTAAATGAAATTTGGACGAAACGAAACGAAAAGGGGCATGATTAATCTGTAAACGAATATGTATCTTCATTAAAAATTGTATACCTCTCAGATGCTCTTGCTTTTGACAATTGTAATTCAATTTAATGCATTTAAAGGCTTTTTGAAACATTTCGTATATTTTTGTCGGAGATACTATATTTCAGAAATAAATTCTTATTCATATGTTTTGCTCACTTATATTCACCATTTTAACCCTCTAACTGCGTAATTTTTAAAAATCACTATTTAGATGCGATTTTTGCAAATAAGTTCACATATTTTTCCAACAAAATGAACTGATATTTTTTATTACACGATAATAACATGATATAATAAAAATCTATAATCATAATCATAAACACTCAAAATTGCTAAAAATGGGGGATACAATAGAAAATGAACTGATCGCCAATCCTTCGGAAATCGTGGGACAGTTAGAGAGTTAAAAAAAATCGAAAAATTTAAAATCCATTACATATTGAAAGCAAATTAAATTTTAAGCAATTATAAGAAATCAAATACTGAAAGTAGCTAAATATTTATATAAATCATGAAAATATTTCAGGAAAATTTAACGAACAATTTCTGATATATATGTATTTTAAATAAATTTTTCTCGATACTTTTTAATTACAGTAGTATTTCAGTTTTTTTTTTTTTTTAAATTTGCTCATAGAAATGACAAACTAAAACTTCCGAATTTAGTAACTAAACACCTCGCATTCAATTTTAAAATTCAAAATTCTTATGAGATTAGAATTCACGGCTGTGCAATGAGAAAAATCATATTCATTATACTTGTTTTTTTTTTCTGGACACCGATTGCATATTAAAATTTGTGATAATGCAACAAACTTCGATAAAAACATGTTAGATGAAAAATGCTAACTGCTATAATTCCTCAATCAAATGATACCCTTGCACAATTTGTAATTTCTAATTCAATGTAACATATATTTACTGTTTTATTTTTATGAAAACAAAGATTCAAACATTTTAACGCAATACTCTTGTCCTATTCTTTATTAAATTTATTTTCCATAGTTTAAAGTTCATAGTTATTTAACATACATATATTTGGATAATTTTTCAGTACTACTGTAATTTTTCTGCAAACTTTAATTTCAAATAATAGTTCAAAGAGCACTTATATTTGAAGAACAAGGTGTGTTCAAATGAAAAGGTACGAAACGTCGTAACAATGTAACTGTTAAAATATTTGCCTATGCCGCTATGGGAGAACGTAGCGAGATATCTGGTGATGCGATTGGAATCTCCGGCGTAGAACGGAGCATGCGCTGGAGTCCGCATGGGCAGGAGAGAGCAGAGGCTCTTATAAGGAGCGCCGTCCAATTGACATGGCAGTCCACTACTTGTTGTATTCCTCGAGCACCGATGAACCATTAACTCCGATGTGTACTCTGAGACTGCGAAGACTACGCAGGTCCATCAAAAACAAAATACCGGGGTTACTCAAAGAAGGTGTGGTTCCGCTCCATGATAACGCGCGTCCACACGTTTCCAGGGTCATGCACGCGGAACTGGACCACTTCAAGTGGGAGCAGCTCAAGCATCCACCTTACAACCAGGACATGTCACCCTGCTATTTTCATGTGTTTTGTCCCCTGAAAAAACATCTGAAAGGGAAGCGCTTCAACTCCGACGGTGAACTGAAGGACGCTGTGAACAAGGGAGCAAGGAATTCTGGGAACAAGGAATGGTGTATACATTGAATAAAGTCTTCATTTATACCCACATTGTCGTTTCGTACCTTTCCATTTGAACACCCCCTTGTATGTTAACTGCTATTCAAGTTTTTTTTTTTCAGTTACTATACTTTAGGTACTGTATTCAAGTTTTTCAGGCACTTGCTTATACAGCAAGATGAAATAATTTTCAAAAGCTTTATATTTGAAAAGATTTATAAAGATCAAAACATTTCGCAAAAAGTTAATCATATATATTTTTCATTATATTTAAGAAACTTTTTAATAAAAAAAATTTCAAAAAACTTATATTGTAAGCTCGAAGTGTTTTTTTTTTTTTTTTTTTTTTTTTTTTTACAGCTAGGCTTACACTGTCTAAAAATAAATGCTATTTCAATTATCTTTTTGAAAGGTGCTTAGGAACCAGTCAAGCTCTCAAAAAACAATTCAGTATTGGATACGAACTGACAGTTAGACTGAGAAATGGCGAAATCGAGAAGTTCAATAGATTTCTCATCTCTGAAATTCGAGAAGCTTTCGAAAAATCTCAAAGAGGCTTAACATTGCAGTATTATATCCCAGCAAAAGCTTTCAAATCCATGTCAGCGTTATTTACTGAAGTTGTGAAAAGTAAGTAAAGTTAAATTTCTTATATTGAATAATTTAAATAATACTGAACAGCAATGATTTTGGTTACTTTTACTAGAACAAATTATTAAATATATAAAAATTGTTATCTTTCCTTCTTAAATACTATAAAAATCTCATAAGTTTCAACTTATTTTAGAATGTCAATTATATATATATATTTAATTTACCATTTTTGCATCCTTAATCATGAGGCTTCAGTAAGAATATACTTGAAGAAAATTGCTGAAATTTAAGCTGAAAAATAAATTTCATAATGTTAAATTGAAACATAATATTTAGACATCGCAATATAATGAAGTATTTTCCGACATCATCGATGCTTTCTTTAAATAAAACAAATTATTAAAGATATAAAAATTTGTAATCTTTTAAATACTATAAAAATCTTATAAGTTTCAATATTTTTTATAATGGCAATTATATTTTTTTATTTAACAATTTTGGCACTCTTAATCATGAGGCTTCAGTAAGAATATCCTAAACATCATACTTGAAGAATATAACTTACTAAAATTTGAACTGAAAATTTGTTTTATCATGTAGAAATAAAAAGTAGCATTTAGATATCGCAATGATATTTAAAGAAATCATGTGTTTTACTACGTCATTGATTAATTTATAGCTTTTTGATGCATTTTAAACCGCAATTGTTTAAGTTACTTCTTTTTAATAATAAATGTAGTAATTAGAAAATTATTTAATACAAGCCAACAATGAAAAATGAGTTTATATTTAAATTAGTTATACGTTTGTCGGGATTAGTTACCCTTCCTAACCCCAGATGGCAGCACCTTCATGTTATCTTGAAAGTTATGCAGAAAAGATTTCTTATTTTGCTTGGCAGTCAAGAAAAGTAGACACTCACGTGGATGTGAGCTATGAGCGTGAGGAAAAATCAGAGCAAATTTATTTTAAAGAGAACACAGAAACAAGGCGAGCTTCTTGTGAAATTAGTAGTTTATGAAGAAAATAATTTTATTGTCTTTTAGAAATATTCGTAATCCTGAAATGGAATTGCTTATCAGAAATTGTATAAAAATAAGGAGTGGCACGATGTGAATTAATAGATGACTAGTCAAGAAAACTGTTTCCTGATTTTTCTTGCGTAGAATCTTCTATTTTTTGAAAACAGGAGCTCAAAGTATGTGCTCAGGAACAGTGCAGAAATGCTTCGTTATGGAAATGTCCCCTATATTCGACAATGTTCGAAATATTACTGGCACAAATATGAATGATTTATGAAAATAATTACAAACCGACCAAATTTTCTACAGTCTTCAAATTTTCTGTGGTTTTTCCTGGGTTCTCATGGTGTGGTGGAAATCATTTTATGTATTTCGTAACGTTATCTTATCTATGGGCATCAAAGTAATAGGTATTTTGATATGTCACATTATGGTTACCTCCTTAATTAGCTAAAGATTCCAAGAATTTTTTTCTTCTAAAGGAGTGGAGAACTCTCTCATTGGAGTATTTATATTTGTCGATGTCTAAACGATGTATTTTCGTATCACTGAATAGGGAATATTGATGAAGAAGAATACATTTTTGTTTCCTCGGAACTTAGATCACCTAATTTAACACCTTGTGATTTCTACACTTGGAGGATATCGAGGATTTCGTTTATGTACCCCCCCCCCCTTCACCTCAACTGTCAAGTACATTAGAAGAACATTAAGATACGTGCCAATTCTTTAATCATTACTATTAACAGGATGACGATATAAAATGTGAATTCAACTACAATTCATTCATTCTATGTCATGTGACACAAGCAGCGCACATATAGCATTTGAAAAATTTGCAGAAAATAAATGAATTTGAGATTATTCTTATAATTCACTTTTATAATACTTATAAAAGTGATGCATAAATATGCTTTATATCATTGAATATATAGCTTTTTAAAAATGGTTGAAACTTTTTATAGTGTTCATTATTCTTCTTAATCAATTTGAATTAATGCACAATTTTTCTCAAAAGAAAAAAAAATGTATGTATGATAGAAAAATCATGAAGCATTATTATGATATTTTTACAGCGATTTTATCCCTTTTTTCTTTTATCTGTTGATGCACTTAATATTGGATTTTTTTTCTTTCAAAATGTACCACCAGACACGGGAGTACCAAACTATTTACTAAGAGCTATATCATTCGAATTTGTTATATTTAATAAAAAGAGGTTTGAAATTAAAAAAATACCTTTAATCTCTATATAAGAGATTTCTTAGACAAACGGCCTTTAAGATCGTCATCATACGATGGACTACCTTGGCATCAAAGATTTATTTTGCTTAAAATAGAGAGGACACTAAACCCCTCAGTTCGGAAAAGATTTCGTTTCCGAGAATGAAGATATAGGTACTTTTTCACAAACTTTTAAAAATAACCATGGTTACAGGAAAAATGCACTAATGAAATTCCTTTGTTTTCTCAGAATATTGAGAATTTTGAAGAAAGCTGGTTTATTTTTGTAACATAGAGGTACCGCAATTCTAAAAGTTTATTTTTAAAAGTGAATTTCGCGTAGTATCATTTTAAATAGAAATAATATATTTACAAGAAATTTTTTTTGAATAAAAGTAATCTACTGGTACATCATTGGTGAATTTCTTAGATTGCCAATTGAAGACAATTAATACACAAAAATAATTTGAAAATATATTTAGAATGCTACTAAATTTTAATTTTAGCAGTTTGATGCAAGCTATATTTTAGGTGGGAGGTGTCTATATATTCCCCGCCTTCATTTATTATTATTATTATTTGTTTGAACTTCTTTTTGTTTCTAATTGGAACTATTTGAGTTGTTTCTACATTACAAGTCATTATCTTTATTCTTCTGGTTGATCTACTTAAAGCAAAAAAATTTAAAAAAATAAAAGATTTTGTTAAATGTTACGATAATCTAAGGTTGTTGTTTGTAATGAATTTTGAAATTTCTCAATTTAAAAAAATTAAGTGTCAGTTATGTGCTATAAAATAAAGTATATCTGATGAAATCTTGAGTATGTGCAAGATATTGAGTATGTGCAGTTATTTTATGCTTTACGATAATTAAAAATATAAAAAATATATAAATAAAGTAATTATGTTTAGTTCGCAATAATAATGAGATAGTTAGCTTCAGATAGATAGATAATAACATAAAGCTATAGATTGATAGATAATTATTTAATGTTGATGTTGAAGTAATGAATTATGCTATCTCTGTTTAAGAAAGATGTCACTTCACAGCAATTGTCTACCTAATTCATTCATAAGTGCAGAATTCAAGGTAACATTTGCATGTAATAAATTAGGTTCATGAGTTTATTACGTACATAAAGAGCATTCAAGAATATTTAATATATCTAGAAGTTTAATTGAATAAAAATTAT
This sequence comes from Argiope bruennichi, assembly GCF_947563725.1. Classification (NCBI taxonomy): domain Eukaryota; kingdom Metazoa; phylum Arthropoda; class Arachnida; order Araneae; family Araneidae; genus Argiope; species Argiope bruennichi. Next base: position 90,576,130 of record NC_079154.1, on the reverse strand, counting down.
TCCTTTATCATGTCGAATTGTGAAATTATTTTATTTGAGCCATTTCCTTGTCATGGAGAATGAAACTCTGATGGCGGATTCAAATTTCTTCGCATGAAATCCAAATTAATTTGAATGTAATATCGGACGAATAAAAATAAAATGCAATTATCGTTCTTAAGAAGCAGGCCAGGGGCAAAAGTATAATTTAAGTATAATAAAAGCAATTTTAAAAAGAAATTTTGCTACATATTTTTATAATACAATCGATGTTAAGAATATTTAAACTAATGTTATGGTTTTCGCTATTTGATCAATAATAACAAATGTTATGGTTATTCACTATTTATTGATAAAGTCATCACTTTAGCAAAAAGAAACATATTTAAGTATGTTTCTTTTTTTTTCTTCTTCTTTTTATCTTTCAGTTCAATCATTTGATGACGTGGAAGATTGCTTCATCACTGAATGCTCATTGGATCAGGTATGACCCAAGTTATTTTGATTAATTAACGTAATGTATAAGTAGGAAGAGCAGTGATTTAAATAGATTTTAACAACTTTAACGGAAGATAATATGTATCGAAACAAAGCAGTTTTGATCAATAGATCATACTTCAAAAAACGGTGTGTATTGGTATTAGAAGGCATTATTAGACCGAAAGTAAATTTGTAAATCCAAGTTCTTATAATTTAAACTAAAAATTCTTCGAACCTGATAAATTAATATGTACAAATGAAAAACGGTGTATTTTTATCTGAAAATATTTTTCAAGTTTATGCTCTCCCTAATATGTACTACTACGGCATCTGCCAAACGATTATATGAAACTAAATATTTCGCAATTAATATTTTTCATAGCTATGAGTAATTGGCATCGAAATACTTCCATTGCCAATACATTATCAGTTGTCTGTTTAAAAATGGATTCGTTTAAATAATGTCTATTCAAACGTACAACTGCTTTCTCCTCGCTTATTTCTGGTAACTGCTCCATTTACTAAATTCTCTGGTATTCTCTCAATAGTTCTTTACAAAATGCATCAATTTTTCTCTATGTTTTTAATTGGGATAATGGTAAATCTAATTGTTCATTTCAATTTATGTCAAGCAATGTCTTTAGCACACACAATAAGATTTCCACTTATATATTCTAGTATAAAGCTGATTAGATTAATGTATTTCAGACCCACTAAGGGTGGTCCAAAGCTTTTAAAATAGATTTTAAAGAGTTGTTAAATTTGTTTTCACTATGAGAGGGAGATGAAACTTCAACATTCTTGTGCCTTCTGATTTTCTTTTAAATTTTGATTCTGATTTTGATCCTATTCTTCAAAGTTTTCAATCGCCTAAATTTGCCAGTCCTAAAATTCCGCTTTAAAAAAAAACACTTTCTTTGGAGCATCGACTTTAAAATTTAACTTTGATTTTCACATCCATATTTATTTCGTAATTTATACATTTTTTATACTGTTACGAACCTGTGATGCTGCTTCCCAGCACAGTGGGTTCCATAGGAGGTCCCAGAGCTTGGCGACCATTTGGCGACTTGGTTACTTTAACGCTAAAATAGATTATACCCGAAACATCGAGAATTTTCCCGATCCGTCCAGTAGGAACAGAGATACGCCTCGTAAGTCCCTGATTGGTTGAGAGGTTTCTAGCCCCGCCTCCTGAGACCTATAAAAGGAGCTGCAGCTGCCGGGGAGTCGACGGTGAATTGGAGTCGTGGACCAGTGGAGTCGAAGAGTAATCGGAAGCGACGGAGAAGAACTCGTCTTCCAGGGACTAGCGGAGCAGCGACGGAGTAGAGCTGCTGTGTATACTGTTGTATGCTGTACGTCTCGACTGAAGATAATCGTCCTCTGTGCTGTATATAGTTGTCGTCTTTGTGCTGTCCTGTGTGTCTTCATGTAAATAAACGTCGTTGTTTTATTTTCTACTGCCGCCTGCTGATTGAGCATTCTCCACACCATATAACTCCCACTATCCAAACGAACCCCGGAAATTTCGTAACAATACATTGCAATACGTAGTTTATACATTTTTTTCTATTTACACTCGCAGTAATTTACAGTTAACTGAATAAATGTTTTCCAGGCTCAAAAAAGTAAAATTGAAGAAAAAAATATATTCCATGTTCACAGTTACGCTAAAAAGTCATTAATATGGACGAAACATTTGGTAACCAAATGTGGCATTTTTTCATTTGTGATATGATATATTAGTCTTTTAATTTGTTTGTTTATTAATTTCACTATTCCTTTATGATACCAAATTGATATTTCCTAATCGAAAAGATTTCTCAAACATGAAAGAATGAAAGAAAATCTTTAAATTTCATTGAATATGTTTTCCTCAAGTTACTGACAAAAAGTGAAAACAACTAAAAAAATTATAATTATTCCAACGACGCACTTAATGGATTGATGTACGATTTAGTTTAGAAAACGGTGCATTTTAATCATGACAAAATACAATTTAACGACCTTTTCTGATGCAACTACCGGATATAGAATGAAAAAAGAAACACAATTTTTTATCTATTGCATGAAATAATTTTAGCTTTAAGCTCATGGAATTAGATGATTTTGGTTATCATTATTTAATTTTCAATTTTTGACATGGTATTTTTCTTGAAATATAACTCTTATGTTTAAGTATGAAAAATTTTAAGGAAACAATCTCTATATGAAATTTCTTATGAACTGAATAGCCGAAGTAATAATTTCTAATCAAAATTTCTGTCATAAGATGTTTTATTAATCTTTTTGAATTGTCTCTTTTAGATAATTCTCGATCTCCTATCTCAAGCGAATGCACAAATTGGAGATGAGGAATGCTCTGTGTAGATCTTAGCTACAAAGTAAGGCAATATTACTTTGAATACTTAATTATTTTTGTAGTATGCAATATACGGCAATTTTAAAAGCATTACAAATATATCCATTTCTAAGTTCCTGATAGTACCTCAGCCGCAAGAAAAATATATATAGAAGACAATGCAGAGTAAGAATACTTGCTTGAGTAAAAGGCAAGAACATGCTGTCTGTTTCTTAGAAAGTTTTAGGTTTCTGGGGAAATGTTTCTGCAGAAATTTTCAGATGGCACAGGATGTTCGTATACGACCATAGAGCAGTTTCTGCGAAAATATAGAACTTCTTTATTCAAGCAAATCCTAATTTTCCATGCTCGTTACTATTGACATTATTGTTGATATCAAGATAGAAAAATTTTAGATTATCCAAGAAATAATTTTTTTCTGTGTTTTTAAATTCTTTTTAACTATAAAACTGTAAAAAAGTGGACATTCAAAACTTATTTTTAAGTAAAATTCTACAAACTTCCGGTCCATTTACTTTTTGTAAAATTTAAACAAAAATTAAAGTGAAATCCAAGGATAGTTAACAATTTTTCAAAAGTATATATGAGCCTTTAATTTTGAAAATGGAACAAGTCCATTTTTTGTTATTGCGAGATATTTAAAGGTTTGCATTTCAATAAATTAAAAAATGTTGGTAAGTATTAATAGATATATTTTTTGTATTTTGTGGAACCAGATAATGTAAGTTTATAATCCAATAGTGTTTACAATGCTGACTAAAAAATAAGAGTTCCATTATAACTAAATTGACTTGCCTCACTTACAAAATTGAGCCGTTCATTTTGAAAATGGGGCAAGTCCATTTTTTGTTATTGCGAGATATTTACAGGTTGCGTTTCAATGAATTTAAGAACATTGGTAAGTATTAATAGATATATTTTTTATATTTTGTGATACCAGATAATGTAGGTTTATAATTCAATAGTGTTTACAGTGCTGATTAAAAAAATAAGAGTTCCATTATAACTAAATAAACTTACCTCACTCTCAAAATTAAAGAATTATTGCAATCATTCATTTAATTGAGAAATAATATTTCAGTTGCATCAGCCTTTTTTTTAAGTATAAAAACAAAATATTATTCAAATTTTTATAAATATTTATTCATTTGATAAAAAGGGAAACAAAACCAAGAATATTCTAGTAGAAAATATAACAAACAACAAACCATTCAGTTTTATTAAGAATTTCAATGAAATTATATATTTCAGTTTATACGTAGGTATAATCAATTTGAATTTTATTCAAGATTTAACATTTAAAAAAAATAATGATGAATGAGAGGTATATATGGTAATAAATCCATCATATCCTTGTATTTTTTCTTACATAAAAGATAATTTTATATTTCTGAAATTACTTGGAATTATTTACCTTACTCGTTGTGTTGACAAATCGAAAATTTTCGTTCGATCGAAATAATCGTTCTATCAAAGTTTTGTTGAACATTTTGGTGCATCCCTTGTGGTCTGATCCAGAATATAGTTAATCAATTCTCGGTTTCTCCATTGATATTTTCCTTTCTTTTTAAAACCGCTTTTTCCAGAGGTTGGTTTGAAAATAAATTTCAATGTTTAATTTCATGTACTAAAAATCTATTATGTTTTTGACAATTTTGTATTTATAGTAATCCTGAGGAATATGCCAGGAACTGGTTTCTGGATTGATTAGTTACTGGATAGTTCCGCTCCAAAATCACGATCGTTTTGTAGAAATGAATGTCCTGACAATAAAAATTTGTGGTCAATGATATTTATTTCGTTGTCACTGGACTGAATAATCAGTGATGGAAGTAAACATATATTATCGACACACAAAATTAAGATATACTTTTTATTATTTATAAAATACTGTACAACTACCGATTTTGAATATTAAAAATAGATAAATAGAAACACCCTAGATTTCAGACATGATGTCAAACGGCCACATTTCCTTCACCATAGAGCAATCGGAGCTAAATTTTGCCGTAATATATTCGGTAAAATATATTACGGCAATCTAAGATGGACTTGCACCACTTTTAAAATAAACAGATTTTCAATACCGTTAAGAGCTAAAACTTCCATCTCTAAAATACTAGAATCTAAATATTTTTTACTATAAATTGTTTACTCATAAAAAGATAGCATTAAGTTTTATCTATAACTGCCATTATTTCCATTTTTTTTTTCAAAAATGGACTTGTCCCACTTTCAAAATAAACGGCTCATATATTGCCATTCCAGATTTCAAACAGATTAATTTGAATTTCAAAGCATTTATTTAACAAGTATATTTTAGCACAGTAAATCAAAATTCGATTCAAAGCAATGCTAAAAAATATTGATAAAACGAGGTTTCATCCCAACTATAAACATACCCTAATCAAGTTTCGTAACTGGCATCAAAAATTTTGATGCTTAAAATTGATTATATTATTTTTTGTCAGTTAAAAAATAAAAATTAAAGTATTTTTCATAAATTATTAATGGTTAAATTTCTATGGTTTTTGAGCAGTATAATTTCTAACCAAAGCGTATTTTGACCTTTCTAGAAATATAATATTAGTTACAGTGTTCTACAGAAAAACTTAGGCAGTTAATGTCTCAAAATAATATAGATAATTTTTAAATATTTATTACTTAAAAATCCAATCTTATAATTTTTTTTCGAAAATTTTCTATTCCACGAATCTTCTCATTTTATTTTCATTATTGCAAACTAAAAGACAATTTATAAATTATTAGATTATGCAAAAAAAAATGTATCTTATTTAGCATCCATCAGATAAACAGGAAAGTTTGTTTTTTACTACTGCTCATTCCAAAGTGAAAAATACTTGTATCATATTTTTGTATAAATATTTTAATTACGAATAAATTCTAGAATAAAAGTATACTAATTAAAGTAACAAAGCATTCTGTTTAATATTAAACGTTATGAGAACTCAAATGTATTTCTAGGTAGTTTAGAAATAAATATATAATTCAATAAATACAAATACAATATTAAATGCAAGCAAAAATTTAATTAATTAAATATATTTAATTATGTGTTGGAAAAATTCACTTTTTCTAATTAATTTAGCCTTAAAGGAATATGCTTGCAGCTCTTCTTTTTTTTCTACAGATATATTTAAATATTAACAAATGGAAAAAAACAAAATTTATAAGAATAAAATAGCTAAATAGTTTATTTTTTAATCAGAGCTGAAATATACTTTTCGATTCTTCTTATGTAATTTTAGATCCCAAAATAAATTATAAATATTATACATTTTTCAGCAGATAAATGATTAATTAACTTTATTTGAACGTATTCCATAAAATTCTGCTTTCCAATTACCCATGAATATGAAAGTATCCTTGTTTTTATATATAAATAATTTCAATTATGATGCAAAGGGACAATAAAACTGAGCAGACTTATATAACACAGCACGTTGCTTAATATAAAAATTCATGAGAGCATATACGTATTTTTCAAATAGTCGTATACTATTTTATATAATATACAAATTAAATATAAGCATTATTTTTTTCTTTAACTCAATTATTTAATACAATGAAACGAAATTAATTTATCATCAGTTAATCTTACGAAAAATAAATAAATGCAGCCTTATATCATCAGCAGTATCCCTCTGGTGTTATAATTAAATTAGTTTTTCTATATGTGCAGTTCCTGTGACATACTTACATAGATTTCTCAAGAATTCCTTCATAATTCACATTAAAATCTATAAATTTCAAAAATTTACTACGACTACCTTTAAAAGTTTACGACATTTGATTTTTTGAAATTATATTCTAAAAGAATAATTGCGGTATTTGAATTTCAACTAATTAAGATTCAAATGAAATTTCAATATACGGTAAAAAGTGCCAAAAAAACCTTTGTAATTGAAAATTATATAATAAATTATTTTTTTATGTTCTAAATATCTTCGAAGAATTAATTATATTTTAATTTTTTTAACAATTATTTTAAAGAAAAGAAATAGCGATAAGACACTGGAATATCTTTTGGATAAAATATTCCATCTTTTTGGAAAAAAATATTTACTTTGAGAATAATTTTAAATAAACTGTAACTTTATTTGCAAATTGAGACTTAGTATATTAAAGGTGACATAGATTTGCTATGATAATTAAAAAATACAATACGTTCAAAACAGACATTATGAAATTATATATAATTATCAAGAGATATCTAAAAGATCTTTGAAGCTTTCCTTTTGGGATTTAATCTTATCTTTGATATTCTAATCTGTTATCTCAAAACACATATCCTATATCATTTGATATTCTAGAACCTTTCATCTTCAGAAAATGAAAATAAAGCTCGAAATATAATCAATAAGCTTCCATCATGTACATTGAAAAAAGTATTTTCATTGCTAGAAAACCTATTGTGCGGATAAACTGTTAAATAATTCAAAGTTAGGTCTCGAATAAATAATAAATGTTTCTTCAGCGTGCTACCTTTAAGTGTATATTTCAAGAATCTTTGAATATTAATGCTTCAACTGCAAATAAATTCTTCCTTTCTTTAACGACTTGAGATTTAAGGATCGTACATAACAATTAATCACTGGTAAAGGTGCAAATATCATAAATTTAATTATTGCATTATTCTCCGAAGCTGGATAAATTTTACCTTTTTTTCTACTTTTTTTTGAGAATATATCATATCCGAATTTAAAGCTGACAACCATTTATTAAAAAAGAACTCATTGTACACTTTTGTATCTAAGAATAAAATTTATTTCCGCGCAATATCAATTTATTCTAAGTTGAGATGTATTTTTATGACATAAAAGACCAGGTTTTGAAATAACTAAATAATTCAGAATTCACGGACACAAAATAGATTACATATTTTCATCTTCACATTTCGGCTTTATTATTTTTTATATTTAAAGGAAGCAACAATAAAGCGTATTCTGCATGTAACTGAAATTAATAAAAAAATTTAGTGATTAAATCAAATTTTCCAAATTTATTAGTCTCAGAATTTAACCATAAAGAAAATATTTTTATCTCGTTTTAATTTCATCGATAAGTGATATTTTAATTAACTATTAAATATTTATTAACTTAATTTGTACTAATTTATCCACATATATAGTTGATTTTAATTGAATTGCATGAATTTTAATTAACGATTCCTTAGGAAATCGCTATTATGCATTTCAGAATTTATTTAAAAGCAAGTTCACATTTAAGTTCCTGTAAGTTACTTTTCATAACTTTTCTCTTAAAAGGTGTGTTATAAAAATCATCTTCTTGCTTATTACGATGCATTAATATTTTTATTATATGCTAAATATTTGCAAATCAGTTATTTCTTCTAATTAGACAAAATTATAAGCAATAAATTTAATAAGAACATTTTTTGAAGATTATTAATTCCAAACCTAGCAAATTTATTTCACTTATTTTCTATTTTTTTATTTTGTAATTTATATATATATATATATATATATATATATATATATATATATATATATATATATATATATATATATATATATATATATATATATATATATATATATATATATATATATATATATATATATGAATACAAATCAAATTTAAATATTATGGTATGTTAATATCAAATCTCTCCAAAATTCATTTCCAAATGGTGAATCTGATAAAAAGTTTCAATTTTTATATAAATCGATTAAATGGCGATTACTCTCTGAAAATATTAATATAATAACATTAAATATTAATATAGATATATATTGTGTAGTGAAACACAAGTGTACAAAATTCCAAAACACTTAACAAATCTGAATGTGGGAGTAACATCAGTTACAAAACTTTGCTTCTTGCATATGAAAAAAAGAAAAATTGAGTGGAAGTATTAAAAAAATAACGCAATATTAAAAAGGGGCAAACACCCAAATACTGCAGAAATGTTTGTTCGTTATCAACACATGGTCAAAGCATGATAGGTAAGAAAGTTAAATTTAAAGTATTCCTTTACAATCAAAGTTGAAAACTTCAAAAATACTGATCTTAAATACTCCAACGTTCAGTGATATGAATTCTATAAAATTCGAAAAATGATTCTAGAAATGAAGAAAATTTAAAAAAATGATAAAATTTCAGTTAAATTATTTTAATAATTAATTATTTCAATAAATTATCATTCATTTAAAAAATTCATTAATTTAATTATCATTTGACAATTGTTAGTTTCTATGGCATTTCCTTGCCACTTTCATTTCTATCCTACCAATAATAATGCTTATATTTCTAATACTTAAAAAAAAACTGAAAAATCATTTTGAACAATATTCGAATGAAAACATTAATAAACATGTAAATTAATTTTTTAGATAATGATTGCTAATATTCAAACATATTTTACATAAATTGGATAAATAGATTCATGCTTACGAGATTCGACAGTTACGAATTCAAACTCTGTAATAATATTTTAGAAATAAATTCTCATTTACAACAGATTGATCACAATTGGGAATATGATATCTTTGTTTACGTCTCATTTACATATTCTCTCATTAATTTCCTGTGCAGGCATCTCCGATTAATTCTATAAGCACAAAGCTTGAGCAAATCTTGGATTAATTGGGAATATTGACCGTGAACATCACGCACTGATACGAAGCATGTTAATAAAATTTGCATTACATTTCTTCATGAAACATACTTTGAAATAAAGAGGACCCGATTTCCTTCTGAAGACGTACAACTAGTGATTTATTCTATGAATGAAGAGATTTCCACTTTCAGTTCGTCGAACTAGACCAGACGTTCGGGAATATGTGTATTAGAATGTATTCTTTGGAGTAAAATTATTGTAATATCAAACCAAATCAGGCGATGATTTCGCTTGATATTACAATAATTAAGTGAATTTGGAATTGCGAATTAATTAAGTTGATTGTGAATTAGTTGAATTTGAAACCTACGCAAAGCACGATTGAATATGAGGAAGGATTTGTTGAAAAGTATTTTATATTCAAAATGAAAAGCACTGGAAGTTCAGTGCAATTTTTACCTTTTCCTTCATTAAGTGAAGAAATTGTAATGGTCCAAAAATGTTGTCCTAAGAATTTGACGATTCTTTCATTTTTAGAACTCTCCGAATTGAAAAATAAAATGAATTTTTGGAATTATGGTGTTTTTCTGTGAACACGCCAATTCAAAAATATATTCAACTAGAGCCATCAAATTGGATATGAGATCATATAATCGAATTTGTAAATACTTATCGAATTTTGAAAGAAATTTGTTGAAGTTAAAGCTGTTTATACTGGACTTTTAAACAGAAATTAATTTGTTTGCTTGCATGTAAATACCTGAAATAAAACATAATTAATTTCGATATATTTGACAAAAAATTAGGAATTTGGTTTTATTTTCATTGAAGTTCAAATTGGGAATTTTTAATAGATGTGTTATGTAAAGGTGCTATGTATTATCTGCAAAATTCGCAAGGATTTTCATTGCATACGTTGACATTTACGTAAAATGAAAACACAATTCATATTCTTAATTTACGATACGTAACTTACGTACGTTTTACTTGGTAGAGCTGAAAGCTATTACATGTTTTCCCTTTCCCCTGTAAAGAAACGCACACAGTTATGATCAGATATAGAAAAATATTCGTCTTTTGACTCTGATGTCATGTGGATTAGTCCCCATTAAAAGATGACTACTATTTTTTTTTCTAAAAAGTCTCATAAATTTAATTTTTATTAGTTTTGCATGATGATGTAGTTTGTTAACGTAATTAATGCTATTAATGTTATTTCTTTAATTTAAATTTAATTCATTAAAATGATTTAATTCAATTATTCATTAAAATATTTCAAACTATGAAGGTATTTCTGAAACCGTAGTAGATGTTTTTTTACGTAAAGTAAACGTAAAAAAATTATAATTCAATACTTTTGATTTAAATAAATATAGTATAATAAATAGGAATTTTAATGTTTATGCTACTTAATAGAAAGGGTTATGTGGTGAATAGCTTATAATCTAGTTAACAACTACGCTACCCGAGGGATGGCTTTTGTATCATGGTCATGTTACTGGACTGCGAACCACTAGGTCCCAGATTCTATCCTCACTTATTCCAATCCACCACACTGGTGACCCGAACGTGATCCTTCAACCTTCGCACAGCTGTTGTGGCGCCATCTACCCACAACAAAACCAAAGTCGTCAGACTCACTTGACGCAACAACCCAAAGTCGTCAGACTCACTTGACGCAGCAACCACTCACCCACACACGCTCACCATAACGCTTGGCGCTACTCAAATGAGTACAAGCGCATTAGAATCAACAGCTAAATACATTACCACCTCCGACTCACTGGAGGGGAAGTCTGTGGTGAATAGCTTATAAGCCAGTTAACAACAACGCTACCCGAGAAATTTCTTTTGTATCATGGTTATGTTACTGGACTGCGGACCACAAAGTCCCAGGTTCTATCCTCACTTATTCTAATCCATCACAGTTAGAACATAATTGCAATACAGCTTTCCTTCGCTTAAAGCATTGAACAAAAAGTAAAAGTAATCATTTGATTATATAATTTTATTTTTTTTTAAACAGACTGCATGGATCTAAAATGCCTGCAAATGGAAATAATATTTCTATTAAGGCAGTATAGAATCGTTATTTAAAGAACCTGTTCGTTTTTTTTTTTTTTTTTTTTTTTTGTATCTTATTCAAGTATTGAAAAAAATTCCGATGAGTTTAATGAAGTACTTGACAAACTCTCAAAGTATTTGAAAGAAAAAAAATAATGTAATGCTTGAGTTTACAAAAGATTCTACTTTTATTCAAACTCGTGCTTTCTAAAAAAAATCAAATACACTTTTCACTTTCTGTTGATATTAAGTATTACTTTTTTTCTTATTCTTTTAAAAAATAAAACATAATATGGGAAATGGAATGTATGTTTTCCAATTTCTTCATCAAAATCTCTTTTAAAATCTGAAAGAGAACTTGTGATGGATGTTGGTTTTCAAAGACCTAGATCAAAATGCTTAAATTTCGAAGCTCTAATTGTGATTTATAGTACCATTCTTATGACTAGTTTGTATGATTTTTATTTAAACTTTGACAATTTAAAAAATCTTTGCAATTAAAAAAGTATTAAAAATATACTTTTAATTTAAAATAAACTTTTAAATGGAATTATTATAATAAATAAAATAAATATTAAATTCATAATGTGACGTCCTTATCTCTTATCTAAGCAGTTGAATGTGACATACTGCATTAAAAAAGTTTTGTAAATTTCATGAAATTTCAATGATTTAAAATATTTTGAAATCCCATATGATTGTGGAAGTAAAAGTGATTCTTGTTTGAAAAATTAGGAGATTTAATTAGTCTTTTTTTTTATTTTAGTTCAAAATTTATCATAATTTTTCTAATTAATTTTATAAAATTGATCAAAATTTTCGCTTTAACCTTGAGAAATCGAGTTAAAATATTTTATAGCTGATGCGTAACGCTTCATACTGTTGTATTCTTAGCTTCTAAATTATATCTAAGTGATATAATTGTATATAACTAAGGTAATCCTGTCATTTCATTGTTTGTAAAAAGAGTCATTCATTGTGCATATAAAATAGTCAGTTACTTAACGTTTTGCTTAACGTTCTTGCTTGTTCTGAATGCAAGAGATTTTTGGTAAAACAAATTGCTAAAAATTGTTCAATACCAAGATATTTCCCGAATTTCTTTTTAATGGATGAGTTTCCGAAATTGCTTTTCATAATATTTCACTTATATCTTGAGTGAATTATTTTATTCTCAATATTTTCTTAAGTATATGAGTATTATTATTTTCTAGATAATTGATCGTTTTCAATTAATGCCTAAATTGATTTACCTATACCTAATAGTAGATATATAGATTGGACCTAGGCATTAATGAAGTTATAATACGATGTTACGTTATGTGGAAGACAATATTTTCTTTATTATATTTAAAATTAAAATTATAAATGTTATTATTATACTTAAAGTTATAACTTACGTGTAATCAATGCTATTCTTAATTCTAAGAGACTTCTTATAGAATCAAATACTATTTTTATTTTTATTTTTCCTAATATTTTCTTAAAGTTTGTACACTTAACTGATTCTTCCAATTGAAGCCAATTTTAATAATTTCAAAATCATACGATGAATTTAAATTATTTATGGCTGTTATAATCAGATATGAAAATGGAGTGAATAAAAATGTTATGTTTCTATGGACTTTTATTTTACTCCAAATGATATCATATTCTTATAACAGGGGATACCGTTCAATTAGATTGCACAGAAAATTGACCATCATAATGAGCGAGAAATCGGTATTCGAAATATTCATAAAAATGATGATTGTTTTCTGGTATTTCAGAGACATACGTTCATAAATGCATCTTGCATAGAATGCAAGTTTTGGCTAACTCTGCATTAAATATTTCTAATTGAATTCATACGTTTCAATTTAATTGTTTATTAAGAAGTGATATAAGCAGAGAAGTTAGAAGGCGAAATAAAATTCCTTGTTGTGTAGGTTAAAAGCAGATAAGTATCCTAGTCGTTTGCACGATGAATTTTTTTCGGAATTGAATTTCTATCCTGTAATCTTTTAGTCTCAAAACTGAAACTCTATCGACAAGTCACGGTAAATGCGACAAGAAAAAATAAACAAAAATTAAACACTTGTTAGAATCAGTTTTTGTTCCAGAGTTTAGGATTATCCACTTAAAATTTCTAAGGGCTGGGAGACAAAAGGTATAAAAAAAACCCAAGCGGATGGTCTCCTTGAAATTTTCTTGTTCATTATCGTATAAATGCATTTGTGTATTAATAATCGTATGCCAATGCAGATTAGCGATTTATAACTGGGATACGGTAAAGACAAAGTACCAGAAAAATACCAGTACCAAAAGTGTGTTTTTTGGAATTTCAAGAAGGTCTGGAACGTGGAGATTTGACAAACACGCGAGTGTGAATTTTTTTGATAACTGTCACACATTTTTTTTTCTTGTATATTTCGTATATTGGAAAGCAAACAATTATTCCAAAAAATGTTTTATCATGATATGAAAGCTTCGGGGGAAGACATCGAAATAAGGATGAGATGCTTCTGGTATGGTGGTTAGATCTCGCCACACTGGTGGGTACACAAAAAGGTGGGGGATCTGGTTCCTCCCATCGATGACGGGACGTACTTCCTTCGGGAAGAGTTGTGATGTGACCGGTGATGTCCCTTAGTACTTACCCAGAGTTCAAGCCAGTGTTGCTGTTGCGGCGGTCCGGTCATTCAGTTATCTTTATCCGTGTACCTTCGGGCGGGTCGGAGAGTCAGTGATATGACTTATCATGATCTGACATTTATTCACTGGATTTGAATGATATTCCTATCTACAGTAATTAAGGAATTATAGGTAAATTAAAATTTCAAACTCTCATTTCCTATCATTTTCGGAGTCGCAATTGTCTTTTGGTAGCGTCACAGCTTCGGGACTAGAAAGTTCCAAATTCGAAATCCGATCTTACTGAAAACCTGATGATTCAAAAAAGGAATTCTGGCTCATTCGTCATTTTCGTATCTCTCTCTCAAATTAAAATTATTAGATTTATCTCAAAATAGCCTTTGTATTACTTCAAAATGTGTTGATTATATTACTAAACTAATCTTCTGTCATTCAACTGAATGACCCATCCACAGACCATTCAGGACTTTCCAACTCTGTACAGTGTATTCCTCTCTGTTTTAAATCTAATGAAAATTTCTATAGTTATCGTATTCAAATTTAATCTTTTGAACGAGGAGTGGTTTTATGTTTTATTGACCATTATCGAAGAAGATATATAAAAATCATTCGAAAATCCTGAGAGAAGAAGTGCAATTGGTAATTTTTCTAAATCTATTTAGAATGCTTTAAAGATGATAATATGAATCAATTATGAAATGTTGTATTTCCCAGAGGTATCAAGAAATCAGGACAAAAATAGTTCAAACGAAATAATTAAATTAGCCAAAAATATTTTCATTAATTTAAAAAAAAATAATTAAATTATCAAGTAAAAGAATTAATATTTAAATGTTTTATTAATTTCTGCATTTTTATTTTTCAGGTCGAAGAAAATGTTTGGAGCTTCGATGGTTTTTCATGCTTTTTATGTCTTTCTGGGCCTATATACATGCTCATCATTTATTTTACAATTTTATACTTACAATCGCTTTAAAAGTACAAATTCGATTTTTAACTGAACTATTTTCAGCACAATGTATTAATTTAATTGCTCATTCCCTATCATAACCTCATGTTCAGTGTAATTCGAAGCCTTTCATTCGAATCTTGTTAAAACTGCTAGTGTACTTGCGATTGTCTGTATGTTTCAATAAATATTTCTTAATGTCTTTATCTCCAGAATTCTCTAGTTTTTTTTAACTAAAAAAATGCATTTGTAAAACATGACACGTTTGACACATGATATTTTTACATTTTACACGTTTTTTTTTTAAATCTAGATTGAATTCTTCCATATTTTTAACGCGTATTAAATCCGATAAGTGAGCATTTTGGAAAAAAAACTGTTTTTAGACTCTAATATCCATAATATTAATGAATTACGAAAATTATTAATTATTAAAAAATAGAAAATAGAAATTTTTTTGAAAAAAGATACTTTTATTAATGCATTAAAAATCTGAAAATATTTTTTAAAATCCAAAATACGGCTATCAAAGTCAATTTTTAAAATTATAAGATGCTGAAAAGTAATTTAAAGAAATGAAACTAAAAAGGATATAATAAAATAATTCTTAAATATTAATTCAAAATTATATTGTTTAAAAAATTAAATAAAAATTTCAATTTATATAAAATACAAGGTTACCAGGGATATATCTGCAGAAGAAACTACTGAATGGAATAAACCCAAATTTATTATACTGACTGTATAAGACATGAAAAGAAGAAAACCGTGATAAATATTTCCTTGCAGTAGTCGCTGCTGAAATGTCTTCTACACAGAATAGAAGACCCAAATTTGATTAATAAATTTCAATGAATTTAATACTCTGCATCATTTATTTTTTCATGTGCATATCTTATCATTCGAAAATTAAAGAAATTTTCCATAATTAATTTTGTTCACATTCATTGTGTGTATTTATCCAATTCCACAATATCTTCTAGTAGCGATATTTATTATTATTTTTTTGTGTGGAATTATTCTGCCTTCCATAGTACTTGAATAAATTCTAGTTAATTCTGTTCCTTAATTTTAAATGTATATGTCTTGCAGAAAGAGGAAAGTTCTTTTTGTTTACACTGTATTTTTATTTTATATCTGTATTTCATTACTTCTACAGATTCTTATGTGATAGTATATTTTCGATAAAGAAATTATTTTCGACTTAAGGGCAAATTCGTTTTTTTTAAATCTTTATAGTCAATATTTCTAAATATATTTTTATAAATTTATGATTTAAACAGAGTTGCAATTCCATGTGGTAGCTCTATTTTTAAATAATCCAAATGAATAATCCATTTCAATTATTTTAAAAACGTCATCAAAGTTTACGAATGTCCGTTTACTTATATTTATCAATTTACAAAGGAAATCATTTTAAATCATAAGTCGAAATTAATTTTTGAGAAATATTAAATTCCTTTTTTATATACTTCAATCAAATGTGTCTGGACAGATTATGAAAGGTAATATATCAATGCTCTTTTAGACTAAGAGTAAGATTATCTTAGAGTTGAATGATATTAAAGGGTTTTAAGTAATATTAAAGACTTTGAACGTTATTTTTTGTCATTATACATTAGAGAAACTAGAAGCTCAGACCCTACCACCTGTCTCGTAATTTTTCAAATTTGGAACATGGTAGTTTATTTGTGCAAACCATGTTTGGTCATTTAATTTTATCTTTTGAATTCCAACCTGAAAAGACAATGAAATGAATTCGTTTTGAGGATTCCTTTATAAAATTCCCTTTTATAATTTTTCTGTGCATCACAACTTTATTGCTGATGTTTTAACAAATTAAAACATTTCTGTTTCCAGTATAATTCAAGTTATAATTTGATATACGATTGTGTGCAATATTAGAATCATAAATAGTTTTTTTTAGATTATACTGAAAAGCTCAAACGATTTGAACTCGGGTAATAAAGAAATTTTGAACATACAGAAAAAGGTTTCACAAGATAAGAATTTATATTGGGATTCCTCGCAATTTTAATTTATACGTAACCTATTGAAAAACATCATTTGATTGAGATCAACTTTTTGGTGCCATTGAATTTATCTCCAATACATTGTGACGTATAAGCAAGACTACTGAGTCAACAGTCAAAATAATTTTATTGTAAATTATTAATTTAATAATATTGCACACATTACAGATATTAATTTAAAATGTTAAATGCTATATGCTTATTTAAAATGTTAAATGCTATTAGTTGATATAAATTTTAGAATCATTATATCGGATTCGACAGGCATTTCTCGCTTTCAACGATCGTTCTTCTATCTTTATCTAACTCAAACAAGAAGTTCAACTCTTCTTTGTGATTCCGATAGACGGCGCTGGTGGTCACAGCATAAACTTAAATAATCAAGCTGAATAATTCGACTAACAATCTTTTTCCTTATTCGTTATTGTAATTGTTGGAATATTTTTGTAGTTACCTTGATACGAGGACAATTATTTTAAATTTGTTGTTAATTAATCATTTAAATCCTTGGGATAAAATTTCTCTTCCTTGGAGTCTTGATCGAAGGTGCTTACATGAAGGATATTAGTTTTATGTTAGTTGAGACATCAAACTTAACATGAGATCATACCTCGTTCTCAGTAAATAGTATTATTAATTAAAATATTCTAGATACGTTTGAAAAATTTTAATGAGAATCCAATATTTCTTTTTTTTTCATATATCGTAAGATATATTAATTGTTGTTTTTTATAAAATATTGTGCATTCTAACCTTTAATAATATTTAGATGGACAAAGGATCTGTAAAATACCAATCAAAAAGGGGTGTCTTTTCAGAGAAATTTAATACAAAGTGGATTTTTATTCCTTGAATGGGAAAAGAACATAATTGAGAATATTAAAATTGAAAATATTGTTGTCGGAATTGGATTATCATTTTGTAACTAAAAAAATGTTTAATTGGTTGATAAAATTTTTCATTATAACTATATTTCTCTAGTAAATGTTTGCATCTTAATAGTTTTGTTTGTTTGATAAAATTAGAGAAAGTAAGTATGATAATAAATAAGTATAATTCGTGCTGAATTGTTAGTTAAAATAAGATTAGCTTAATAAGAACATTGTGTATTTTGTTTGTTTATTTAAACATCTTTTCACAATTATCTACATATTTGAGGTTCTTTATGAAGAAAAAAGACTCTTTTTAATATTTTCACACAAATTTACATCACAAAGCAACATCTAGTAAATGGATAGTGAACTATAACACAATAACATTTAGGACTGAGGAATTTCAGAACAAAAATTGTCCACAAATCACTGAATAACATCCTAAAAATGTTTTATTTTATTTCACAGTTCATTTATCAGTCTTTAAATGATGATGATGGCCATGCACGTCAGGTTCGAAAAAAATATTTCAGAATTTGATTGATTCTGTTAATATCCATTTCATCTTCTGTTTATCTGAAAAAAAAATCAAAAGGTTTTGATTATTCTAGAAAAAAAAGTAAGATTATAATTAAATTACAACAGCAAAATGTGCGAATATAATGTTATTCCTAGTATCATGAAACAAATACAAAATGCAAGTATAAATAAATAAGTAAGTAATTAAATAATTCGAATTTATTATGTTTAAGTTCGAATTTATTAAGTTACGTCTTATTGTTACGTAAAATAATAAAACAGAAATCATGTATTTATAAAAGGTATCTTTTATTCTAATAAAATTTTTTAAATTTAAAAATCAAATTAATACTTATATAAGACAAGTTTACAAAATATATTTCAATTCCGTAAGCATATTGTTTGCAAGTATTGAATAATGTCCTTTCTAGAACATCCTATATGTATTTTATAATAATTATGTCAAATAATATATGCTTTTTAGGTATTTATATGTCCTAATATATTGATCACCTCACGCAAACTATTAAGAAAATACAGAATTTTATATTTTATTTTTAAGAAACAAGATTTATAGAATATAAGAATTATAATCAGTCCAATAAATTTAAACTCTTATGTGGTATGATCTTTTAATCTTTAATTCATCTGAAAAAAAATTTGAAAAGAAAACATTAGTTAGGATACAATTTAATTAAAATGCTGTTAATCTAGATTTATCTTTGAAAGCCGGAATAAATAATTTATTTGGATTTGATAAACCAAAATTTGATTAATGCTATTTAATTATACATGTTTCATCTAGATATTTTCGGATTTTTCCTTTGAGATTAAGAATGGTACTTTATAATAATTAATATTGCAAATAAAAATGAAATTAAAAAATAGTCTAATAACAATATATAATTATCGTTTTTTGTATTAACATAAAAGATTTCGAATAAATACAGTTCAGATGCATTCAGATTTTTGTATCTTAACGCAAAGCATATTTATGATTAGGTTCCCATTTAAGCTTTTAATATCATGCGAATATTAACAAAACATAATTTTATAAAAAGGTAATTTATTGTTAGAATTCAATTAATTTAATCAACTGATTTTTTTTAGATGATGCAGGTATTTCCAACTTTAATTTTAATTGTATTTATTGAAATTAATTTATTAAATTATATATTATTAAAGCAATAAATGCAAATACATTCTATCAATAGTTAATCTTTCATATGCTACTGACGTTTTAATGTTTTCTATAGAAATAAATTATTATAAAAATTTGAAAATTAATAGAAGTTAAATAGCATAAGAAAAGGATTTATTTATATCCTTTTGAAGAATTATTCAATTTATTATTTTTCTAAAGCAATAATATATGCTTTTAAATTTTACTATGAGACACGAGGATTATCATAATCAGTTGAACAGGTTAATTTTTAGAATTAAATTATATTTTATCGTGATGAATTATCGATTATAATTTTTAAATTAAAATTAAAAAATAAAGCTATAAGATTAGTTTTATTGTCGTAAAAATTAAAGCTTTTTCACTACTATGAAAGATGGGAAATATGTTAGATCTAATTTTGATGTTAAATAAACGTAAAGGAAATCGAAAATTTTAATCTTTAAGAATTACATTGTTTGTAAAGTTATTATATTCATCTTCTAACATGTTTTTTTACATTCATTTCATTGCTTTCTAGAAATGTTATCTTATTAATTTGTTCCATATGAAATAATTAATTTAACTGAGTCAATTTTCATGTCAAAAATCATTAAATCATGTCAAAATCATGTCAAAAATCATTAAATCATGTCAAAAATCATCGCGAAAGATTTTTTATCTCGAAATTTTCAGAAAAGATTTTTGTCTATCGTTAATATTAAATATATTTATTACGTACCTGAAACGCATAATTTTATGTTTATTACATTTCTTCTGATAGCGAAAGATTTTTTTACTTATTATTTTTTCAACTTTATGAACATTATTTCGAATTTCATTGACTTTCAGGATGATAAAAGTTTGCTTTTCTCTTATAATAAAATAATACTGAGAAATAAATTATATTTTTTAATCATTTAAATTTTTTTTATAATAAAGATATACATTTTACAAATATATCATAAAATTATTTGTTATTCATCAGCAATTAAAATAAATTTCGAAATAATATTTTTACTGGTTTATTTTAAATTTCTCACATATTGGTGAGATAACCTTTTAATGTTCCTTTAACCGTATAATTACTTTTCTAATTTATTAAGAAAAATTGAAAATAATATAAAGACTTAGGTATTGAAAAGACCTTATTATTTCGACGTTACATTTCAAAAACTATTATTTTCCTCAAACCTTTTGAATTATATGTTAAGAAAGATAAATGAAAGAAAATTATAGTACAAAAAAAGTACATGCCAATATTTATACCCAAAACTCTAAAATAAATGCATTTTTATTGATAATTAAGGTAGCAAAGAAGAGTTTTATGTCTCTTAGAGAAGAAAAATTGTTGTTTGGGTATTAATTTTGCCAAGTTTATTTCTTCCTTTATTTTTTATTTATTTATTTTGCTTTCTGGCTCACTGAAGAATAAAAAGAACTCTTTCAAAGAATAAAAATATACTTGCAGACTTTATATGAGAGGAACTAATATTAGGTTCTTCATTTTTTTGTTTACTTAACTGTCTTTTTATCAGTGGGTGCAAGTGAAGAATTTTTAAAATAATTACAAAAAAAAAATAATACATTTTAGTCGTTTTTCACCACTTCTATTACTTTAAGTTTTTCAGTATAAATAAGTTTTAAAACTGCCGATAAATCCAAACATCTTTCACTGATAATTTGTTGCATTTTGTCGCAATGTATAAGAAATAAGTTCAAAAGAATTCATTGCCATTCATGAGAAAAACTAATCGTTTCTCTCTATAATCAAAATATAATTAAATTTATGTTTATGCGACTTGAATTTTTAATTCAAACGATGTCTTTTATTTTGCGGATTTTTTTAATCATTAATATTTAAAACTATATATCTCTCCTACACACAAGCATAAACTTCCAGAGGAAAAAAAAATTACTTTAAATAATATAAATTGTATTGTGAGCATAATTAATGATGTTCTATATTATTATTTTACATATAATTAATTTTTATAAATTATTTACAAAATTTTTATACTTCAAATATTTTTTAAATTTATCAAAAAATTAAATTAAATAGTGAAAGTTTTTTTATTAAAAGCACATATTTTATATTTTTTTACAATGCAGAGTCATTCAGACCTTTTTTATCACATAAATAGTGAAAATAATAATTATTCAATAACAATTCTGAAGTTCTATACAAAAAGTATTTTTTAGAACAAATAATATAAAAGTGAAATTACAACAAGAAAATAACAAAATAATTTCTATTACAGATATATTTCTGTGCTTAAACACTTGAAGAACAGCTGTAATAATTTGCAAGATTTCGTTTTTTATTTATTTTTTATGTAAAATGCATTAACTTCAGAAATAAAGTATGCAAATTAGTTATTTTACATTTACTCTTTTCCCCAAAATTAACGAATTTTCATTTTTGTAAACAAAATAGAAAACGTGTAAAATTAACTATTATTTACTACTAATACCAATCATAAGTATATTTAGAAAATTGTCCATAATCATTCAACAAATAAGAAATTTTAGTCTAAAATAAAAGTGAGGAGCATTTAATTGCCATTTTTGAGAAGCTATTTGGCAAAGTATAGTATTTGGCAAAGTTGGTATTTTTATTATTCCAAGCCTTAATGGGAAAGATCAGAAATATGAAAATCACCCATTGATGGCGATTACGAGTATAATAGTTAGCATAATAATAAATCTAAACACAACAGATAATGCAATCAAATCTTTGCATTAGAAGAAAGTATTTATTCCAACATTACGACCAATTTTACTGATGCAGTTCTAATATCGCTTAAGGAAGTTATGTATTTAGTTTTTTACTTAACATATTTGAAGTTATATATGTTTAGTTTATAACAAAAATATATAACTTTTGAAAATATCACATCATCAAATTAATTTTTTCTTCATCTTGAAAATTTGAATTCATTATTGCTGCAAGTATTCCATCCAAGATTTTTTTTTCCTTTGTTGATGAGAGACAAGAAGATTAGGTTTATTACTTCATACTTCAGTAGACCTCGTTGCATGGCACGATTTTGATAAAATTTTTGAATTTTTATTGCATTTGAAATTAAGTGTAAATTTTAGAATCAGACAATTGTGAAACGCTTTAAACGCTTCCAGTTTTTAAAATCAGCTATTCTTTCCTCTTCTGCAATCGGATATATAAAAATAATGATAATTAATTGAAGAAATGTATAGTCGTCCTATGACTTCTAAAATAATATGGATTACGCTAAATTACGCTAAATTTGAAATTCAAAAATATTTGGCTTGACATTAAAATATAGTTTTGCCCTTTATAAGGTATAGTTATACACTTATTAAAAATTTTAGCAATCTCTAGTCCTGGTGGACTACAAGTGAATTTGAGAATAGGCCACAAAAAATTGCTAATAATCAATAATTGAGAGCTACGTCCATTTGAATGGAGAATTATATAAAAGAAGCTACGTCCATTTTAACACCCATAATTTACCCTCACTACTTTTCCATTCATGAAGCACGTCTTCATTTAATCAAAACCATATCGTTCCTGGAACACATGTAACCGAAATCAAAACATCATATTCAATAAGTGAGTGCCTGTTTTCTTAGACGAGTTGAACTCGACGGGTTTCATGCTTTGTTGACAATGCAACCTGTTCCTCTCTCTTATTCAGGCAACAATGACTTGCCATCCATAGCTGTCGTCAGGTATCTTCGGGAAAATGTATCAGGAAGCCTTAAGAATATTATTCCTTTTTCAATGGTGCATTGGGTTACCAGGAAAATAAGAGACATGCATTGCGGCAAAATCATCGAATATGTTTTCTGAGTTTAGTACGAAGTATAAAATTGTTTTTTGATGTTTTCTTGCTTGTTTTGGTAATGCAGGGGAATAGTTTCCGGGTTGCTTAAAGAATTTTAACAAGAGACATTCAAATGTTTATTTTTTGTCACAGGAAGTTGGAAGTTTTGATAGAAATTCTGAAATCATGAGTTATGTGTGTTGTACAAATTTAGATTTACGTTACAGTGCTTCCATTTTAAGCGGAAGGGAATTGGAATTGAAAAAAACTATTCAATAAAGGTGAGAATCTAAAATAGAATTTTACTAGTATGAATTCATCTACATCTTAATATATTCTTCATGATTCAAATACTATTTTTGTAATTCTGTTTCAGAGAATGCAGAGGAAAAAGCTGACTATTAACTAAATTTTAACATAAATGTCGCCAAATTTCAGCAAATGCAGAAATATAATTAAAATCTCATATTTTAAGTGATACATCTGAAAGTGTGAAATTAATTATAAGTGAAATTAATAATAAAAGTGCGAAATTAATAATAAATCATTTTTTTTTTATTTTAGAGAAATGATTTAAATTTAAATAATTTTTTTCCTCATTCAGGAAAAAAATACTTTATTTTGTTATTTCTTTATATCTGATCAATGAAATATTATTTCTTTATGTCTGATAAATGAAGAAAAAGTGATTAAAATTTCGAATTCCTACATTCAACTGTTAAAAGACCAAAATTCAATTAAAATCTTTAAAAAAATGTCAGAATTAAATTAAAATGAAAAGTGGACCTAAAATAAAGGATTATTGAGAATTGATGATATAAAAGAGCCAATGAAATTTGATGTATAATAAAAGAAAGCTACAGCAGTAAAATTTTTATTATCAACTACTAATTATTAGTACTTGTAATTGAATTCTCATTAACGAAGTTCTTAATAATTACAAATGGTTTAATTGACAAACAACATATAAGTAGATGTTAAAAAAGCATTAGTTGAAACTTTAATGATTAAAACAATCATGTTCCTCAAAGTTTAATCATCACAACTAATAAATAGTTGAAATTTTAATGATTAAAAAATCATGTTCCTCAAAGTTTAATCATCACAACTAATAAATAGTTGAAATTTTAATGATTAAAAAATCATGTTCCTCAAATTTTAATCATCACCTCTGATAAATGCATTTTATAAGTGAATATCGATTATGTAAATTCGTAACAATTTCACACAATAGAATCAAATAAATAACAAAGATTATTTTTGAGCATAACTCATAATTAATAAGAATTTTCCTACAATTATTTAAAGGAAATAGTTGAGAAAAAGTCGTAATATCAAGATAATAAAAAACACAAAAAATTAAAAAAAAATTCAATTAAAAAATTAAAAAATTCAAGTAGCATACTGGAAATTAATAAAAATAGCAATTACCATTCACGTGATGTTAAAGAAAATAAAAGCTCAATCTATGTCATGCATTTATCGTAACACATTTATACCTTCTTTTTTCTTATTTGTGTCTATGAAAATTTCTTTAATTTCAAAACTCTATTATAGTTTTAATTGACTAAATTTTTAGTATGGACACGTATAGTGTAAACATTCATTTCAACGTAATTGACAGCGGAAAATGAATAACGAAAACAAGATAATGAAATGCAGAAAATTTTTAAATGACAATGCAATAAAGAAACAAATTAAATTTAGTAAATGACATCGAATTAATGAGTTCCCCAAGTAATTTTTTTTTCTGGATTTAATCTTAGTTATAAATATCTAAATACATTCAACGGATGTTTTTTGTCTAATAAGGAAATAATTAAAAAATTGATTTTTGTATTTATGAGGGTAAAAAAGAATTTAATTGAGTGATCTTTTTTAAATTGCCTGAGACAGCAGAATAACGAACACTTTTTACCATAAATGTATAAAGTTAATTAATAAAGAGTGTTAAATTCTTTTACAATATGGAAAACATATGGCAATCGTATTTTTTATTCTTCATCGTCTGGTTATTGTGATGAATCAATTTTGTTATTTATATTTAGTTGGTGAATTCCATTCCATATAAAAATTAGAATTATGATAGGAATAGGAAAAGTAATTAATAATGAATCATTTGGAAAGAGGAATTAAGCTATTTTAACTCACGAAATGCTTTCTTAAAAATATGATGAAACTATTTCTAATATAAAAAATATGTTTTTCCATTTATAAATAAAAAAACATCATTTATAAACGGCTAAAACATTATTAAATTCATACACTAAATTATTTAACAATAATGCGTCATGGAAATATAGAAAAATTCAATAATATATTTTCATTGTAGTAAATTGCAATAACAAGATAGCTTTATCTATTAATGAGCATATCAACCTACGCAGCTTTATTAAAATTATTTTATTACATTTACTTACTATATTATACCAATTAATCATACATATTTAATTTTCCAATTATATATATGCAAATTTTAGCAGAAAAGGATTTAAGTTATAGTTACTTTTAATCCAACAGTTAAAATATTTACGAAATTCATTGTCATAAAAATTAATCCATGAGACATTTCAAATTGATACAAATAATGTTAATTACTATATCCAATTGTTGACCATATTATTCTAAAAGCTATTTCAGAAATTTTTGAAATAAAAACGAAATTTATTATTATTTTGTAATACATATATAAATGGGAAACTATTGTGCAACAATTACAGAAGGAATAAAAGTTTAATAATTTAAAGATATCGTGGTTTTGTTATAAAATTAGAAAGTATCTATCATTTTTTTAGTTCTTGAATATATTCTAACGAACTATAACTTAGTGAACAAAAAAGAACTATCTCCATTTCGTTACACAACAAATGAGACAGAATGCATTAAAAAGATTCAGAAAATCGCAGTATTAGATGCTTCTGTGATGTTATAAAAACAAATTCATAAAAAATTATCTTATTCAATTGAAGTAAGTTTACAAATTCATAAATGCTCAGTTAAAATAAATAAATATTAAAAGCCAATAAAAACTGCAAGGAAAAATATTATTTAAACCAAAGCAAAGTTATTTTGGTTATTATTGCCTATGGTAATTATTACCAATCGTCCATGAGGTTAATCATAATTTCTATGGGTATATTCATTCTAAAATTTAAGAATATTTTTCTCTTTAATCTTAAAATACATTTTTCCTCAGCTGTAAATTATTTTCTATAAAAAATGTACAATTATTTTTTTAAAAATTCGAAAGAGTTTCTGATATACACAAACTAAATTTTCTTGTACCAGAAATTTTGATCCAATATATATTTCCTAAGATTTCAAAAACCGTGTTAAATTCTAAGTTTTTAAAAATTCCTTTAAATCAGCCATTTATTGATACGCAGAAATATTTTTATCTGCTCCATTTATTTCAGAAAAACCCAATAATAACAAAAGAAACGGTAGGATTTTTAAAATATAAACCCTTTATAAAGGTTTTGATCAGACATTGATTTTAAAATGAAAGAAAAAAAAATCAATGACTAATAGTGAAACATGGAAATCTGAGCCCCGGAGCGTTTTATCTGCTGCAGAATGGCAGTAAGTTATCGTTCTACATAAACGAAAGACTACTCTAAACCCAGTTTTATTTGTAGTCAAGACAGAAACAAGTCGCAGAAATATGGTTTCGAAGATTTTCTTGACATTTTCGATTTACTTGCGGAATTCTCTTTTCATCAGTTCCGGAAATGTTTCGAAAAACAGGATGAAGGACCTAGGGCGCTCTACTAAAACGGCTCAGACCAGACAAAAAATAAATTTGAAACTTATTTTAAAACTAATATTCACTCCCTTTCAAAATCTTTAATACGTGAGAGTGCTTGGTGAAATCTTTGGATACTTCGTTGAAATCCAATATTTTTATGCTGAAAAGATGCAGTACGTTTTGGTAACGATTGATTAGATTGCGGAGATTGGTGTGTCTAGGCCCTATCATAGCATGCTTTAGCATAAATTTGCAAAAACTGCCTATTCTCGTTTATGTACAGATTGAAGAATGAATGCTACGATAGAAATTATTTTCTAATAAAAGGTATAGATATTTTTTCTATGCCTCTATCGGTTTTTTTTAAAGATATTTTCATTTTATATCTGAAATTAAAAATATTTCTCTACATAAGAGTATCGCCTTATTATTCAGAGAGCTGTGAATCAATTTGCACAAAATAGCCTCTCGCTTTTAAACTGTTTATATAATATTTACTTTTTATCTTAACATAAAGTAAATATTTCGGAATTTTATTTTTAGGTGTTGTTTTGATATTAATACCAAATTTAAAACAAATTATATGTTACATAACCACAATTAATTGAAAACAGCATGTAACATTATAAAAATTCGTCAAGTTAATCATTCTTAAATAGAATATAATGCTTTCATTACACTAAACATTAACTTATTGTCAGCTTCATATGAAATTGTGTAGTTCGAAAATTTAATAAATGTATAGAGTTTTTTAAGAATTTTGCAATTATAAAAATATGTACGTGATTAGCATTTTTGCAATGTCTCTAAACTTAAATTAATTTGTAAGCATAAAAATACTTGTGTAGTACATTTCTAAGCTGTTAATTCAACAATTACTAGATCATTTAAAAAAGGCTTCATTAATTTTTTTCCCTAAAAATCAGTAAATACCTAGTAAAATTTTGAAACATTAATTAAAATCGCATTTGGGTCAAATAAAATATTTAATCAATTCAGTTTTTATTTGGAAAATTAAATTTTTTCATAATTTAATTTCAGAAATAAATTTCCTTCTAACTTGAAAATTTAGTTCTTTCCTTTAAAAAAAAGTGAAATTTGCTAATCGCAAAATGAAAGAGAAATAATTTAAACTGAAGTCTAACAATGCATTTTATCCTTTTTATTATTTTTCAGAAACAAACCTTAAGTCATTATCGAAACTACAAATTTGATTCAACAGAATCGCTCGTAAAGTTAACTTATTTTTATTCTGAAGTGATAAAACCAATTTAATGTTGTAATTTCAATCAAAAGGAGAAAAGAAAATACACAAATGTAAAAAAAGCTCTTTGATTTTCTATTATTGAAAGAAAAGTTACTTTCCTTTCAAAATGATGCTATATTATTATCCTCTTTATGTAATTCCGACACCAGAATTTACAAACAAGGAATATTTTATTCAAAACAAAGAAAAATCAAAGCACCGGGCAATGACAAAACTGTCATACCCTTAAGCTATACCCGTGAACCAGGAAAAGCAATCCTCTCCATTTTTATCAGAGGATATCTGGTCTAAATTAATTAACCGAAAATTCAAAGGTATTCTTCCAACAAGTGGGTGTATATTGTTTTAATTAGGTCCTTCATTTTTAAGTGGCTCTAAATTAGAAAGTCAAATACATTGTTGTTTTTCCTTTTCTTCAGGTTTTGAGACGTTCTCCTGAAACTGGGTACCGTGGATCTGAAGCAAATGTGGCTCTTAATAGAATGGTTTTAAATCGAGTCTAATTAAACATCAGTGGAGAATTTCATTTGTTTGTAAATTGCCACCACCTGATACCTCGAGAGAAGAAAGGGACACTTGAGGACAATAATTGGAAAATATAGCTGCGGGTGCGGAGTTTGAAAGAATCTGCAGCTGGAAGTGGATCCATAAGCAAAAATTCCTTACCTTTAAAAAATTTGTTTTTATTATTGATAGGGTTATACAAAATTAAACAACAGTAAATCTATTTTTATAGTAATACAATATTAATTAAATTTGTTTATATAGTTATATAGTAAATCTGTTTATACAGTTATATAGTAAATCTGTAGTTATACAATTTTAAAAAGCTTTAAATATAAAGCTAGAAGTAATGTTTTTTCTGCTTTTCAAGACATATTTACACTATATTTACATTGTTACAATAAGCAAAAAATTAAATTTTCTCAAATATATTATGAAATATATGAATATAAAAATGATATATAATATTTCTTAAATGAAATTATCTCCAATATGTTTCAATCTCTATCTAGTTAGGATACTTAACTGCTCTTGTTGAGATTCAGGTCTATTTGCATTTTTGTGATATGCAGAAAATTAATTATCTATGCTAAAACATGTTCTACTATAAGGAGAGTTTGGAAGAGCAGATTTAAAATTTGCTATTTTTTCGAAATTATACGTAATTTCTTAACATTTTTGTGATTAAGGATTTAAAAAATATATTTCATAACTCACCAGGGTCCTAAATCGTATGATTTTCTGAAAAATAAGTTAGTAGTAATGCTATTTTTTTTTGAGCTGCAAAGTGAAACTATTTTTTATAAGAATCATACAAAGCATTTATTATATTTAAATTTATCACACTTTATAAAGAACTTGTACACTTAAAAAATTAGTTGGACTTTGATATCAATTAATAAAATAAAAATTAATTTTGTTTTATTATTTATTTACCACTCCAAAAATCAAAGATATATCTTAAGTCTCAATGATACAGATTTTTTTATTGAAAATCTAAGTTATCACAATGTTAGTTCAATTTTTTTTTATTTATAAAGAATTCCGAGAAAATCTACAAAACGAATTTCATATACATTCATTTCATTTCTTTTGCATATTTACAAGATGAAACCTTTTCTTATAAGAAACATTCAAAGCTTTTATTATTGTTAAACTTTTCACCCTTAACAAGAAATTTTTACAAGAAAATAATTATTCGGGCTTTGATATCAATAAATGAAATAAAAATTCATTTTATTTTATTAAACATTCACCACTCCAAAAACAAAAAAATATATATATCTTAATCATCAATAACAAAGATTTTTGTAAAAGAATCTAAGCTATCGCAAGCTCAGTTAAATTATTTTTATTTAAAAAAACTCTGAGAAAAATTACATAAGGAGTTTCATTTGCATATTTTCTAAAATCTATCTAAATAATAAACATTATTCAATAATGAAATAATAAAACATCAAATTATCTCTAAACATCCGAGTAAAAGATATTTATAAAAAAATACTGCAAAACAGAAAACAACGAATGCTTCTAAAAATTTTGTTAAATGAAATAGGAAGCATACGAATTGCTCATGTGACGTTTTGTTCAATAAAGACAAATATTCTTTTAATTCCAAAATGTGCAATAGCTCTTACTTCGACAAAAATACAAAAAAATGCCTTTAGAAAAAGGAGAAACAAAGCTTTGCTTTAAAGGAAAATATATTACATTAGAGCATGTTAATTTCTTAACTAAATCAATATTAATTTAGGAGCTAAAAGGATTTTGTTTGTTTGGAATTCCAAAAGAAAATATTTTCTAACGAATGTTGAATATACTGCAATGGGAATAGGTTTAATATTTATTGGTTGAAGGGAATGAAAATGCAATTAAAATCGATATAAAGACTAAGCTAAACTAAACCTTTTTTTTCCTTAAAATCTTTATTTCTCATATGCGTTTCGTCAAAAATGACTTGTTAGAATAAATTAATGATCTATAAACACAATAGAAATTATACATTTCTCTATGGATATTGTATTAAAAGGCAAATAATCAAGTAATTTCAAACAGAAAGAGTAAATGAATAGGCAGCCCATTAACATTTATTTTAAATACTAGCATTGTGGAATATCGTTGATTAGCAAAATATTCTGGAAATGTGTTGGAATTATATTTAAAAATGCCTTTAGGAAATGGATAAACAAAGTTTTGCTTTAAAGGAAAACATATTACATTAGAACATGTTAATATCTTAACTAAATCAATATTAATTTAGAAGCTAACAGAATTTTGTTTGTTTGGAATTCCAAAAGAAAATGTTTTCTAACGAATGTCGAATATACTGCAATGGGAATAGGTTTAAAATTTATTGGTTGAAAGGAATGAAAATGCAAATAAAATCGATTTAAAGACTAAGCTAAACAAAATCTTTTTTTTTTCTTTAAAATCTTTATTTATCATATCCGTTTCGTCAAAAATAACTTGTTAGAATAAATTAATGATCTATAAACCCAATAGAAATTATGCATTTCTCAATGGATATTGTATTAAAAGGCAAATAATCAAGTAATTTCAAACAGAAAGCATAAATGAATAGGCAGCGCATTAATATTTATTTTAAATACTTACATTGTGGAATATCTTTGATTAGTAAAGTATTCTGGAAATGTGTTGGTATTCTATTTTTTTATTTCCATTCGATTAATATGTCAAATTTTTCCTCTCAAAAAATGTATTAAAATTATATTTATTTAGATACAATCTATATGAAAAATTAATGGAATAAGTGATTCTCATCTAAAGAGACATATATAAAGATGGAGTTAAAAAAACTGCAGTTCATCTATCTATACTTATAATAAAGCTCAATGTGTGTGTGTGTGTGGGTGTTGGCGCTCTACAGGCCAGGTCATTTGACATACAGCTACCAAATTTGGTACATGTATACCTTAGAGGTCGGGAATGTGCACCTGGAGTCCCTTTTTTTGAAATTTTAATTAAAATTTTAATTATTAATTAAAAACTAACTTTCCCGCCAAAATAATCTTCCATTTTCCCCAACGCCAAATGATTTAGGCTTTAGTTCTTTTTTTCTCCCAACAGTAATGAGGCTAGGGTTAAGATTTTTCGGCGGATTATTTCAAACGATTCTGTTTATTTTCTTAATGTTTTATGAATTTAAAATTAAACATTGTTAATTAATCCATGTTTCAGATTCATTCTGAAGTACTTTTGAATTAAAATAACACAGAATAAAGGAAATTAAAAATGTATAATCTGCATAGCGTTACCCCAACTGGCGTAGAAAAATTCACGCATTTGCGTTAACGTAACTGGCGAAGAAAATTCACGCATTTGCGTTACCGTAAAAGTCGAAGAAAATTCACGCATGCGCACTGTGTTCTGATTGTTGGCATGGCAACCATTATCAACGGACGATTTAAATTACTTTTAGGTTAGTTGTATGCTTTTGTAAGTAAATTGTATTTATGTTAGTTATATATTTTTTGTATATGCTTATAGTTTTAAGTACATCGTTTTTTAAGTAGTTTTTTTTAACCTGTTTTCAATGATTTAAATTATTTTTAGGCTAATTGCATGCTTTTGTAATTAAATTATATTTATGTTAGTTATATATTTTTTGATATATGCTTATAGTTTTAAGTACATCGTTTTTTAAGTAGTTTTTTTAAACCTGTTTTCGACCGATTATTTTAAACGATTCATTTTATTTTCTTAGTGTTTGATGCATTTAAAATGAAACATTGTTAATGAATCGATAAGTTCATGATGAATCTGAGAAAATTTTGTTGACAAATTCTTGAGATATTATATAAATTAAGAAAGATATTCTTTAGTGCCCATAAAGTTTAAACGCTCAGTGACTCTATTATCAGTAATCATATTATTAAAAAAAATGCTTTGTTTCAGTAAAAAATATTATTATATTAATTGCAGATTAATCCTTTACACTTTAATTTAAAGCATAAATTCTACGAGGGGTAACAGAAAATGAGAGAGATACATATCACGTTGTGACTGAAGGCCTTTATAATATTATGAGTGAATTATATGACTATCAAAATTTGAAGTTTTAAAATATTTTGCTGAAGAATCTATTAAAGTTGGAATTGCATAAAATATTTAATTATTAAAATTTTAACGAACATTAATATTGGCGAACCGGCTGGTCGCCAAAGGCGGCTAGTATCAATATAAAAACTGTCATTAAATTCATACTGAATTATAAACCAACTGAAAATATTTTTCAAATTAAATTAAGATGTTTTCAATTAAAAAGCGACAATTATATATATTAAGTACAGCTCTAAATCGTTAGTTTTATTTAATTACTTGTTTAAAGGATTCCTTCTCATTTCAAAATGTGAGCAGGAATTTTAATTTTATAATTAGTTTGGCTTTCATTTTGTAATATTTGACTTTTGTTTAATCATTTATCTTATGTATTCACATTAATAAATTACAATTCTAAAAAAAGAATTTTAAAATTTACGATCTTATGAAAATGCATTAAAATTTTCTTAAACACATCTCAGGCAACCCACTTAATAACTTGCAAGGGTGAAATCAGAAGCTCATAAATTTTAAATTGCTTTTAGATGTTACAATTTTAAGTTACAAATATATTTTTGCTAATCGCTAAAATTATTTGTGTTATTAGTTCAAACTGGTGAGTCATAAACAGCACAAGCTAAACTGAAATGACCTAAAACTTGAACTTCGCTCTGTATGATCATCTCATTCAAATTGATTGTAAAGGTTCTATTCCAGTTCAAAATAAAAAAAAAATCTGTATAAAGGCAATTCTTAATAAATTAGTCAGTCTAGATGGCCATTCATTTCCTTTATATGATAATCATCTAATTCTCGAAAACACATTAAAAAGATAGGTACAATACTTGCTGTTTATTAAATAAAGCTACAGAGTGTAAGACGTTACACATAAAATATGGACGCTAATCTCCACAGAATTCTTCTTTAAAAGAAATGAGGGCATTACCTTCTCCCGCTCAGTTGCATCCTCTCCCGGAAGGATCCAAGATCGGGGGACTTTCCTCTGTAGTGCAAAATGTAGTCGGGCAAGTCCACTCCCATGGCTAAGCAAAGATAAAATAAATAACATTGATTAAAGAAATAAATATTTTAATTTAACTTCACAATGCAATATAATGATTATTTGTTTGCAGTAATTATTTCATAACTTAGGTTGGCAGTAGTCTCATGGTGAATTATCATCAAAAATATATTTTCTAATATATATAAGAAAAAAAACAAATGGCAGTGTGAGATCTAGTGTTCTTGGATTGTGAATTTATAGACGAAGAAACTTTGTTTTCATGGAAAAAAACGAGTGTAAATATTTTTTAATTAAAATTTCAATGAAAATATTTTGGAACACTATTTATTTCAATTAACCAATCAAGAAAAAAACTATTTTGTTTATTAATAATTACTCAAAAAGTTATGATTTATAGCAAATGTGATCAATCAAATTTTTATTTTATCAGAGGAAAATTAAACTTTATGGCATTTTTGGAAAATTAGTTCCATTTTAAAACCCATTAACACTTCTATTGTATAATATATAACAAATAAATCTGGAAATATTTGATCTGTTTCGAATATATTTTTGATTTCAATAGATTTATGATCTGACTCTTAAGTACAATATAATTTAAATTTCCTTACATATTTCTTTTTTTATAATATTTATCAATTTTATTATCATTCTAAGAGAGTTATACCGTCAATCTCAAATTGCGAATTAATTTAGAATATATTGAGATAATTAGTTGTCTGCAAAAAGTTCGAAAAAAAAAACATATTAGCTACGATACATATCTTCATCAACATATTTTCTTTTATGGGGGATTATATCTTTTATTTCAATATAATTACTCTTTTATTTTTATAATAGTAGTATACATTTTGTTTCAAGTAATGGTAATTGCGATTAATGTTGTTAAATTTTAATACAATATTTCTGCATTAGAATAGAAATTCATGAATACAAATTTCACTTCAATTTCCTTCTCATACCGTAAGATAACCATAAAAATAAAAATAAAACTTTTAAATCTTACGTAATAAAGATAATCATTTTTAATGAAGTATTAATAATATTAATAGTGAGTCATAATTTCACGCTAAAATATTAATATTTGAAATTTTTGAATGATAAAATGTTAGCAGACTTTTGAAATTCTGAAAGTTGAATCCAAAATTTTTAATTGTTCCATTGATTGTATTTATCTATTCCATTATATATTCCATTCCATTCCAGCGTATTTATACAGTAATATAATAATTCGAACTTCAAGATTTAAAAATTTATACAGAAAATTCAAAGGGCAAAATATATATATATATTATTTTGCATTATAGAAAATACTTAAAATCTAAAAAAAAATTCACAAGCAACTCGGTTTAAATTTCTCAGTAGAAGAAAGAGTTTGTAATGTCAATAGTTAAATATTTTGCAAGGAAAAGGAATTTAGACTTTAATTAAGTTGCACTTTGTTAAAAATAATAACGTTTCATCAACCTTCATAGAATTGCTTGTAAAATCATTTTATAGTCAATTGAATAAACATAAAGTATTTTTTAATAAAATAACTATACGTTTTTAAATGAACAAAGGATTTGCTTATCAATTTTCTAGATTGTTTAGATATTTAATTCTGAAAAATGAAATATTCTGATGGAAATTTTTCTACTAATAAAACCCAAAAAAGTCTCAAAGTAGCTTAACAATTATATAATAATTCGAAAAAGAAAAAAAATATATCATAAAAGCTTATTTTAATAACTTATTTTTCTGGACAAAAACTAAGCCACAAAATCTTTTAAGTTTCAACGCAGCAAGTAATTTTTATACTTTATAATGAAATACACCATTCCGTTGAGTATTGCTTAAGAACTGAATTCATTCTAAGCTCAGGTTTTCCAGATTAAAATTAATATTCATCATTTTTCTAATTCATAACATCGCCAAACATGAATAATCGTTCTTTTCAATCAATAAGGAATTAAGTTACTTTTCTTAAAGGTTTAAAAAATTCAATTATACTCTGAATAATAATCGAAACGCACTTCAAACAGCAAAAGGGAAGCTCTTTACATGGGCAAAGAATGTCATTTTTGCTCTTCTAAATCCCCGATATCCTTTTCATAAGCAGAGTAAATATCTCTTCAGTATTTGTCTCAGCTGCTACAAGAAATCAATTCCTCACTGATTCAAAATCAAGCCGTGTATTAAACTGTTATGTAAATTAAGGAGAATCATCAAGTTTGAAAAATTCAATGATCAGTCCCTCGTGAAGAAAGCTATTGAGCCAAGACTGAAAGCAAGCAGCTTTGTGTACTTATCTGCTGAAGTTATTAAAAGCGGATAAAAATATTTAAAGAAATTGTAAAGAGAAGTTCAAAGAATTAAATTACTTTTAGGGAAGAAGTCTACCTTTAGAGGGTAATCGAAAGAGGTATGTATTTGAAATGTAATTAAAGCGACACAGGACTGGTAGTTAATTAAAAGGATCCAATACTTTTCCTGAGAATTTCTATAATAAAATATTAATTTATGTTAAAATTTAAATGGGCTTTTTACTGTTTACATTTTGTTTATTTTGTAAGCTAACATTTTATTGAAGAAATGAATTATTAATTTTTTAGGAAGAGAGAAAGTTATTTAAAAAGATATTATTATGAGCAATAGCATTTTGTATTGGCTACGATGGCCTTGTGGCTGAGACTCAGTTTCGCAAACAATGGAGGTAGGTTCGGAAACTGCCATGAAAAGTTTCATGGAAATTCCATGGAAAACAAACCATGGAAAATTATCCATGTATGAAGGTGTAATTATCATTTAATTCAAGTATGATCTATTCTCCTGTTTTTGTGTGATCTTCAATTTTGGTCAAGCGAATGGAAGGTCAACTTCATCAGCCTATGTTTCAAAATTATTATTGTCAACTCTTATAACACTCGTGCAGTTTCAAAACGGAAATAATATAACTAAAATATATAAGATGTATTTTATTTTTCGCATAAATAATAATTTACTTATTTAATTAGACTTCAAATTTTCAAAGAAATTAATTTAATAATTTGATTGAAACAAAAGATATCATCATAATTATCTATACAGAGGGAAAATAAATATGTTTTTTAACACTATTCAGTTGGAGAAATGGAGCATTTATCCAAAATTATGAGTTCAAATCTTAACAGAGAAAAGAAGGATTATTTTACATTTCTTGTAAAAGGATTTGAAAGATCATCGTATGATCCAAATTTATTTCCTTGCTGTAATCTTTGTTTAAATTTTTATTATTCTGATTTCATTTAAAATTAAATCATTGAAAAATAATTTAAGTAAGGATTTTATTTCGGGGGAAAAATAAATAGCAATACAAAAGCAACTTCAATTGAAATGTAACTTTTTTTTAACAACCTAATCCAAAATGTGTCTAATCCAGTATATCATTTATTAATATTAAAACCTTACGGATCGACAATGAGAGCATATCCTCTAGAATTAATATTAATAACTTTGACAAACAACTTAAATTATATTTGATTATTCTGCAAAGAAGCTTCAATTAAACAAAAAGTATGAGTGTTTAAAACAAACACATGCCTTGAAATCACATTAGTACCAATTATACTGGACATGAAAACTTCAAATCTCTTCTAATGGTTTTTAAAAAGTTTCAATTTTACAAGGTTTGTAAATTCAAATCCAGAGTATAGACAAATACTTCTGTTAACAATGAAAAAGTAACGTTTCATTTAGAACTTGTAATTGCCAAACACAAAATATATAAAAGAACTAGTTAATTATAAATTAATTCAGGAAATTTTAATTAATAATGTTACAAAGATTTAAGAGTCACAAGCTGTTATTAAATAAAGTAGATACAATGCATGTATTTAAAATGAAATTAAAAAATATTTTCTTCATAAATTCTAAGTATCAAACTTCAGCATGTTAGTGAAATAAATAGAAATTTCATATTAACTCTTTATATCTATATCCAATGCCTTGGATAAAAAGAACAAAAGAAAAAATTAAACCTTGGTTTGAAAGTTTTTTTTAAAGTAAGTTATAAATACAACGCAGTATTTTATTTTATCTATAGTTATTATAGAATGACCAACTAAGAACATTCAATAATTTATTTTTATATAGACATTCCAACGTTCGGATTGAAACCATGGAGACAACATATTTATATATATCGCTAATTCTAGACCATTGGAATTTCTTATTCTTTCACCGATTATTTCTTAAAAAATTCTAAAAGTTCTGATCCGTAGTTTTAAACTATTCTTGGCTTAACTTTTTTTAATACAACTTTCCTCTACAAGAAAAATAA
Organism: Argiope bruennichi; assembly: GCF_947563725.1. Taxonomy (NCBI): domain Eukaryota; kingdom Metazoa; phylum Arthropoda; class Arachnida; order Araneae; family Araneidae; genus Argiope; species Argiope bruennichi. The sequence goes on along the minus strand of NC_079154.1, from coordinate 90,537,761 downwards.
CTGCTTTTAGTTCTCCAAACATCCAATTTTTGCGTGTCCCTAAAAGATTACTTAACGTTGATAATATATTTAATGTCAGAGGGAACTTAGTTTAGATATCTTTCGTGTGGGCTTAATATTATCAGCCAACTCAAGTAACTAACTTACCTAAAAGCTGTAGTAGATAATACGTTAAAACAGCCACTGTTACTAGAAAAGAATAAAAATTCGAACAATGTTTTCCTTTGTATTATTAGTAAATTATTTTAAAGTATTATGAACTAATTCTTACTGAGATTTGCGCCTTTACTTAGAAAACATTTTGATGAAACAAGGTAAGGTTTCCCCGCTTTCTCTATAAAATTAACGAGTTGCATTGGTAGCATTTATAATTCCCTTATTTACTGACTGCATAGATTCATAGTACATATTGATGATAGAACTTCATGTGAAGTAAAATGTTCTAAATGAGAGTCATTTTTATGCATCTGTTGTATGTAGAAATATGATATTAATGATTTACAAAAAAATTAATTTAGAAATTATGAAAAGTTATATTTGACAGAGTAGACTTGCAAAATTCCTCTAATTAATAAAAAATGAATTTATCGGGAACTAATTATAAGACCGAATTATCAACAAGTTTCTCTTCCAAGAATGGAACATTTGAAGCACTGTGCACAAATTAGTGTGACTGTGCATGAATAATTCTTTAACAAGAATTTCTTTATATTGTGACTGAGATCATATATTATGTGCTTCGTATAAGCGCATGTTCCTAAAGCAATGCTTTCTCTATCTTGAAATTTTCAAAGGAACAAGAATGAAAAACTTATGACTTTATTTGGGTTTGAATGACAATTATTTTAAATACTAAAAAAAATAATGAGCAGAAAACAGGAGTTAAAATACTAGTAAGTCCTCATTCTTTAATTTATCGCAACATAGAATATGCAGTCATTTTTTAAAATTAAGCTTGTCAGAATAATCAAATGTTTGATTATATTTGTATAGTTTTAGTTATAGCAACTTCTTAATATGCGGTTTTATGACACACTTTTGGTTTGGTTTGGTTATATTAACGTCCCGTTTGAAGCAACACTAGGGCTATTTTGGGACGGACCTCGTAATTTTGAACCACGGTCAGATGACGAGGACGACACCTGAGCTGGCACCCCACTCTCCACACTAGCGGGAGGACTTTTGGTCATGACAGATTTAACGTGCAACAGGCCCCCTTACACGACGGTTCTTCAGTGGAATCGGGTCACGAACCTGAAGCCCTCCGGTTCCGAAGCTGAGACTTTACCATCAGGCCACCGCGGCCCGATACACTTTTGGGGGAATTTTTCAATTTTGAATTGTCATCAGATGATGAGGATGACTTCTAAGCAGCCCTTCTATAAATTTCGAATGCACACCAGCTAGAGTACTCTAGAAACGATATTGAATTAAAGTTACATAAAACCAAATAAACACTTTATTTTAATGTTAGGGGATTTTATACTTAAAGCTACACAGTTCCCACAGGGAAGAAACTTCATTAATAATCCAATGTAGATCCACTATAATAAAAGAAATTATGTAGAAAAAAATTATTTTTTAAAAAATAAATATATTTTTGTGTATAAATCCAGATCATAATTTAAACCATTATGGAGAAAACACAAACAATTATTTATTGTGTACAAAGTCAAGCAGGAATTTTATTCGAACTTATTATTTGGCAATTTAGAAAAAATATTTAATCTGCCCAATAGAAATTTATTAGATTTTAAGTGATGTAAAAATATTTCAAGAATTTTATTTAAATTATGCAGATGGCTTTAAAGTATATAAAATAGTTTTCAAATATAAAAAGTCACGTATTCCAATTTTTTTTAAAACAACTATTTAACCCTTTAAAGGACCATTTTTTTCTAGTCATATTATGTTAAAATATCTTTAGGCTTGATATTAGAATAAGAAAGGGATTCATTTAGCTTATTAGATACATTTAATTTGATTAATTAATTAATTTGGCTAATTAATAATTAACTATCAAATCAAGACACATCATTTTGTGTAAAATAAAGAACTAAAGCATCTAAGTTTCTGCCTTTCTAAAAAAATTTGTCAGAACTTATGCCAACATACATAAATTCATACAAAGATTGATAAATTTGGTGCGAAGCATACTTCCCACGGCTCTAGAAAGGGTTAAACAAGAATAAAATAATAATTTTATCTACTAAAATTTTAACTGATGAAACAAAATTGAATTGAAAATGTTTCCTCATAAAAGTAACTTCTTATCTATTTATATTAATTCCCCACTTTTAAAAATATCTTTACATTTTCTGCAACAGTTTTTTAACAAATTTAAAAGGAGTGTTACCATCTAAATAACTTCATGATCTTATCAGTGTCATTTTTCTAACGATCCATTAGCAACTAACTCCAGGGAATTTCAATATCATCTTGAAGGCTTTGGGATTGCATTGATGGGGACTTTCTTTCGAAAAGTAACAACGCCTTCTAAGGCTCAATTTTATATCAATTTTTACTCTGACACCGTGTTGATGACATCTGGATCATATTCTTTTGGGGGTCTTTTCCCAGTAATACGACACTTTATTCACTTTCTTTTTTTCTGAAACATTTTTCCGTTGAAGTGTAGGTTCGTTGGTTTTGTTCTTATCATAGCAAAGAAGAGATATTTGCACCTTAGAATACGCGTGGGCTTTTGTACTAAAAGTAAGCTTTGCATGGGGATTGTTCATGTATTTCTTTCTACTGTTAGTTGACCTCATAGAAACTTGGTAACTTTTTTTTGCCAAAAAAAATTATGCGTATTCCTAATCATTATAACTAATTTGAATAGTGTTTTTTAATGGAAATATGTAACATTATTTATATAATATTCCTGATTTCAGAATAATATATTTTTATAAAGCTGTTTGAATATTAGTTTTTCGTGCATTCTTTGAGAAGTTATATTTATTTTTCTGTTGCATTTGCATTTTATGTTTTATAGCAATTTTACATCATTAAATGCTGCTTTCTCAAACTCTAAATTCAATCTCCGTAAGAAAGGCTTCATGAATTAAAATCTAACATAACTTTATGAACAAATTTGGTGTAATAAATTCAGCATCTTTTACAGTTTTTGAACAATTAAATATGAAATATGCTTTTTTAAAAGGACTTTAGAGTTGTTTTAATGTTTCTTATCATGAAAAAATTAAAATTTTATATTATTTATAAATTAAATCCTAGCACTTAAAGATTAAAGATAGAAATAAAGCCCATTACTTAGTTCAAGAGCGAGCTAATATGCGTTTTAATTTCTTTACAAAATTTTGAACAAATAATTTGATTATTTTCCAAAATAATTATTTTGTTTGATAATTCTTTTTTGTAAAAAAAATCCTATATTCAAAATACTTTTAGTTTTAACTGAAATAATTTTGTTTCATAGCATTTTTCGCAGTCCATTTTATCCAAATATATAAAAATATAATAATTTTAAAACATTTTTTTTCAAAAAATTTGTTCCGAACATAGTCGTATTCGCTGCATTTTGTTTCAAAAACAATATTTTAATAAAAAAAATATGCTTTTCAAGAGAAGGCAAGTTTTCTTATTTTGATTAAGAGTGATTTTTTTATATATTTCTTAAGAGTTTTTTTTTTAAATAATTGGTCGATTATATTGTTTTAAGTTTTTTATTCGTATTAAGAAAAGGCATACTATAGAAATTCAAATTTTTGAGCTGCATGACAAAAAATAAATATCAAAGGATCAAGGAATTTTTAAATTGTAAGTGATGAATCTTATAAAAATATTTCTTTAGTGATTTAACATTACATGCAAATCAATTAATTTCAATAATAACTTCTGTTGTTATTTACAATATTTTTTTCTAAAATGCACGGTGTCTTCTTGATAACGATTTTAAGCAAAAAATTTGGGCGGATTGTTTAAATGGCTAGTGAGGGAGCGCTTGTTAGCAGAGGTTCAAAATTCATGATTCCCATTTCACGTGAGATTACAAATGCAACTTAATGCAACTTGTTAAAGCTAATTCAAATACTCTTTTTATTTTCCATAAATTCGAAAATTCTTTAGGATGTTTTCTGGTAAATTCTTATACTTAACGGAACCGTAATGTTTGATCATATAATTTTCTTTTTTTAATTGATTATACATTCTTTGGTCTGCTTTATAATCTAAGGAAAATGAAATATGTAATAGCTATTAAATATCATTATATATTTTATTATAAACCTGTATGTTAAATTTTCATGTCAGTTTGTTCTTATGGAACAAATGGCCATGAAACGCGTGACGGGTCACTAACTATATGCGTGATGCGATATGGTTAAAATTAGCACTTGCTTCAAAAACTCAAATTAATTGTCTATAGGCGATAAAATAGTCACAGTTTGTGAATATTATTTTTTTCTGAAGTGATACGATATTTTCGTCATTTAATATAAGATTCAAAAAATAGAAAAGTAAGCATCTTCAGGTATTTTATTTTAATTTCGTTCCTTAATTTTTCACCACAACATATTTCGATATTTGAAGATTTCTTGATTATCCCATTTTTGTAGAGATTTCTTAACATAGTTTTGGCTTCGTGTTATTATTCGCCCTTTCATCAAACGTAAGATTAAGCAAAGGAAAGATCATCAATTATTTTTCTGTATTTTGTTTAAATTTTGTTTGTTATTCAAGACAACTAGTTGCTTAATCGATGATTTTTTGGATGACTTTATTCTCGTAGTGATTTGTTGTTATAATTTTGACTCTTTAATTTGTATTTTATTTTTCTGTTATAATTACATATAATTATATTATATAATTTTTCTGTTATCTGTTATTTCTTTTGTTTTCTGTTATTTCTAATTTTGATTCTTTAATTTTTTCTTTATTTTCTTTACTTTTTGGTTCTTTATTTGATCTTATCAAAGATCAAGGATCAAGAGAAAAAGTAATCAAAAAAGCTTTGTAATATTTTTATGCTTGAAAATCTTTCTGAGTTGTGGTTTAATTGCAATCATCAACATTGCAAGAAGAGCTTCCTACAAGCCATATCTTCATTCTAAAACCCATCATTAATCGAAAAAGTGGAAGCATTTCCAAATTTAAATTCCCAAATCAGTTTCCTATCAACTAATAACATTAGTTTGAAACGGACTGTTGAATGAACAAATCAATTCTTTATCAAATTTAAAATCCGAGATTAACTTCCAAACACACATAACATTGATTTGAAATGGGCTCTTAAGCAAACACATTAAACCTTTTTTGAATTTCATTACCGATATTAACTTCCTAACAACCCTGCCATGACTTTAGAGCTGTCCATGGCAACTTTCCAACGAATATAGAATACTTTCATATATAAGTCTGCGATTTAAAACAGGCAGTTAACCACACAAATTGAAGCATTTAGAAAATTAAATTGCAACCTCAATTTTCTAATAACTCATATCATTGATTTGAAATGTATTAACCAAACAAATCAAGACATTTTTTAAAGACACTATCAAGACATTTAACGAGTTTCTTATAAATTTTTTCTGTTATTCTATTTGGAGATATTCCCCATCACATTTCCAAAGGCAGGTCCAGTCTGGAGGATCTCCCCCGCGACTGTCAACCGCCAATCAATGGTCATGAATCTTCCTCCATCAAAACGATCCGCAAACCCCCCAGACGAAACTCCACTCAATGTCCTTCATAAAATTCACCACATTGCCCTGCTATGGCTTCTGATCTGTCTATAGCGACTTTCCAACGACTCAAGTATTCTTTCACATGTAAGGCTGCGATTACGATTCTTCTCTTTTCCTTTACATGTTTGCTTTGAAGATTTAAAGCATTACAGACTTCAAAATGGAATTCTTGGAAGGATCTCGCCGTAAAGCTCCTCTGCCCTTTTCAGCGTGTTTCTTGCGTTTTATGGCTTTCAAAAATACTCTTAACGTTCATTTAATCACATAATAAAATTTCAGATACCTCATTAAAGAAATTTAAGGAGACTTGGATCGTTAGTCCGAATTATCAAGTTAATCCACATAACGTTTTAAGCTTAATTCAATAGTTTATATTATTTTTAAAAACTTTACTCTTAATTATAGTAACGACAACATTCATACAAAAAAAAAACTGTAAGTTATTGTTACAGCAAGTACAAGTATAAATCCAGTAACTAAAGTAACGAAAATATTGTTATAGAAGATATTTCAAAATATTTTTGAAAATTTATCGAAAACAGAGAAAAAAATATTTCGGGAATAAAGTTGGTATTGGTGTAATTTTTTTATTTCGTTTTAAAGAGGTACAAAAAGTTATTTTTCTGCAATAATATAAGCTGAACCTATTGAGGCGAATATTAAAATTGTAAAAGGAAAAACTATCCTTTTTGAAGTTTAGATTAGTATAAACATACTTTTTTGCATGAAAATGTCTTGAATTAATAACTTATTAAATAAATTTCATGGCCTATTCAAATTTGATAATTTTCAAACACAGTACTATTTGACACTGATTAACAGTTGAATTCGAATTTCTGTAGGAGCTTGACAAGTTTTTCTTTTATACCCTCTTTTTCATGTGCAACATTAATATACTTTATTGTGCTCATAACATTTCCGTCCCAAAATAGTAGTCACTGGATTTATATTAAGAGCAGCGTTGCCAGAATGTCTTTAAAACGTGATATTTCTTTGATTCATACAGAAAATTTATTTTTTTCTCTTAATTATTTTATTCCGTTTTAAGAATCACAGCTATCGAATATTTTCCTATCAAATCGTAAAATAATACAGAAGAAATTTATAGGTAAAGAAAAATAAAAACATGGTGAATAAAAATATTTATTTAAAATTTAATATAAAACTTCATTTGTTTCATATGACATGGTTTATATAGTTCATATAAGAAGAGGTTTAATATCAAGTATTAATTGAAACGAGTAAATAAAGAGATACTTGTGGGATGCATAGTAAGTTAAAAATCAAAACCATGCAATAATCCTATCAATAATTATAATAAAATTAATTGAAGTTTTTTTTCTTTTTTATATTTTATTATTTAAAATATGTGATGTTTTTTTATCGAAAAGATCGCGACAGATTTTCATGATATAACTATATTGTATCATTTATAATATTTTTAATGTTTGCTGTAAGGACGTTTATTACATGTTAAACTTTCTAAATATATATTATGAGTAGACATTTATCATAAATCATAGCATATAAAGTTAATACAGAAGTGAATTGAAAGCATCAATTAAGACATCAAAAAATGCATCTAACAACAAACAAATAATGAATAACTAAAAATGATGTATGAAACTAGTAACATTTATTTATTTCTAGAAAACGAATCCATATTTATGTTAAATAAACCACCTACACGGCCTGCACCATTAATCACGCTCGATATTGATCTGTTGGCGAGACTACTTTTCAAGCGTGATTACCCTCATTGTGAGAGTTAAGTTCATCTCATCATTCAATTTAGTTGACCAACCGAAGGGATTTATTAAAAACTTGCATCCCAAACACATGCTAAGTTCCGAAAAGATCCCACAATATGGAAATTTCTTTTAGGGTTACGTAATCATGACAAAGAAAAGTGCTTTATCAAGGAGGTACAATAACTGTTATTATTATCTAAGCAAGAACTTCAGTGGACACGAATAGGTTCTTTAACTTTGCTTTTTCAAGGAAAATAATGTATATTGGCAGTAATTGTAATAATGAATACTACCAGTTGTATTGCAAGTAATAAATATTATGAACAATAATGCATTTTCTTAAAACACTTATTTCAAATGAATTAGAATTAATTTTTGACATATCAGACATTATTTTATAGTTATTGCTAATTAAAATCTTACAGAAATTTTTCTCCAATACCGTAAATTAAGTATTTATCGTAAAGTAAAAGTTAAAATATTTTTTCTCTCAGTGGCAATTACAGTTTGAAAATTTAAAAAAAATTAATAAATAAATAAAATTCGAATACTTAACATTTTCGTTTTTTACTTTATGTAACAATGAAAAGAAAAAATTATAACATTTAATTCTCTTTTACATTATATCTTAGAAAGCATAGAAAAGAAAGAATTATAACTTTTAACTATCTCTTATAATATAACTTAGAGAGAATAGAAAAGAAAAAATTATAACTTTTAACTATCTCTTATAATATAACTTAGAGAGAATAGAAAAGAAAAAATTATAACTTTTAACTATCTCTTATAATATAACTTAGAGAGAATAGAAAAGAAAAAATTATAACTTTCAACTATCTCTTACATTATAACAGAAAGAATTATAACCTAACCACTCTTAAGAACTTTCTCATGCTGGGAAAAAAATCATCTTCGAAATTATGTTTTATTGCCTAGCTGCAAACATGATGATTCAAAAATTTACTTTATTATAATATTTATATCAAAATTGAAGATTTCCATATAATTTCAGTTGCAGTCCTTTTAGATGAAGACTGCTCCTTTAAAAGTATGTGAAACCACAACTCAAGAATCCAAGAATTGCATATTAATATAAAATGTTAGATCGAATCCATGTACTCGTAATCTGTTACTGGGTATGTGCAGGTGATAGTTTAAAAACGCATTAGGCAGGATAAATTAAACTAATAACATTGTAACATAATAAAATTGTAAATCTATCCAGTTATGAACATAATTCATTATATTCGATTTTCTTTGTTATTCTACGAAATTTAACACAAAATGTGCTAGGTAGGATAAATTAAACTAGCCATAGATTTTGGTTCAATCAGAACTATATTTATCTAATTTACAATGATTTTGCTATATAATTTAGAGCATTTGGAGGCAACAGTTTATTTCATAATGTGTTCTCAAATTTAATCATGTAAATAATTTTCGTCAATTAAATTTTATAACATTTTAAAATTTCTTGAATAATTAATTCTTAATGTGTTCATTTAACCTTTTTAAGATTAGATATGTTCAATTTTTAAATTCTTAATATTATTAATATTTTAGGATTTTTTAATGTTTTAAAGGTAAATTATTTTTATTCTTTACTTCTTTGATGTCCATACTATATTATGGGCCTTGTAATTAAAATTTTTCAGTAGTGTGAACTTTCATTAAATTCATAAAAGTTTATTGATAAATGAAATATTTTTTACAGGATGACCATAAATTTCGCTTAAAATTTATATTTTTAGTTATACATATATATAGCACAACAAAAAATAAAAATAATTTTTTTAAATAGAAAACGCCATTTTTTTTATGAAACTGAAACAAAAATAAGACTACAAAGCAGAGATCATTTGCTATATTTTTAGCCAAGATTTTTATTTTAGCTGCCAATAAGAAAATGGAAAGAGAGAGAGATTCTGAGAACATGAATGAAGTCCAATCCAGGGAAAAAAATAAGGAATAAAAATAAAGATTAACATATCTAAAATTTCATTTATAAAGCATACTTCATCTGGCAATGGAATTTAAAATGAAGGAATGATTGCAAAACTAAGATTGCAATTTTGATAGTGGCAATAAAGAATACGAAGTCAGTTCATCAAAAATAGCTGAAAACTGCTTTTGTTTTTGATTAGACATTACAAACGTAATCATCATTTTAATAAATATGTAGAGCGAATACGTATTGAGCGTATGATAAAAGGAATATTGGAAAATTAATTCAGTGCACTCATTACACAAAGACCTTAATAAGTAATGAAAATCTTTTTTTCAAAAAATATTATGACAAAAAGAGAACGTATTTTGGGTAACATCAAATGCACGGTATTTTAAAATAGAAAAAAAAAATGCTTTATTTTCTTCTTCCATAATAAAGTGAATTTTTAGAATAGTACGTGGAGACAATTTTATAATTTCAAAAAATATAAACAAACCTAGAGCAGTTTAAATATCAATTTCCATTTCAGATGATTTTCAGAGCCAACGATAAATAGTTTCAAATATCATTATAATATTTTTGCAGAATTTTGTCTTAGAATTTTAAAACTATTTAAGAAAATCAATTTAAGACTCTTGGTTTTGTTTTATTGTGTTAAAATCCGCAAATTAGCTATGACATACTTATTTATTTTCTTGATTCCTTCAATTCTCTCTAGTGGATGTAAAATATGTCACATATTACAAATTTAATAATTTTCTTTCACATTTTACAATCTTAGAGAATTTTTGAAAAAAGATGCAATGTTGAAAAAGGTTGATAAAAGATATCTTTAAATAAGTAGAATCATAATTTCGCACATACTACTTATGTTACTGAGTTATTTATCTAATTAGGCTGTTAGATAAATGTATTATTATTTTTATTATATTATTTTATAATGTTGAGGATATAATGGAATAATATATAGGATTTTTATTGAAAATAATTATATTGAATAAAGAAAGATGCGTTTGTAGTTTTAAGATTTGAATTGACTATAAATTTTCATCAAAATACAGGACAAATAACAGAAAGCAGCTTTTGCTTTCATATTAAATAGAACAAATGTTTCTTAGAAATCTTACTAATAATGATTAAACAAAGAGAAAAGACGAAGTTTTTAAGAATTTTTCTCCTTATAAATCAGTCAGAAATTAATTCATAAAATTACGAAACATTTTTATTAAAGTTTATTTTTTACTTTGTTCGAATTTTTTATCTATCAAATATGCGTAATTGTTTCTTTTCACATCAATGTTATCAAAACTTTATAACTACAAAGAACAAATATTATTTCTGATATAAACAGCAAATTTTAGTTATAATATTGTAAATATTTTCTTAATTATTAATCAGCAAAGAGATTTTTATAAAGCTTTTGGGCGCTAAAAGATATTCTAATGAGAATTAACATAAAAATAACATAATATAAAATAACATAAATAAGCTAAATAACATAAAAAGAAATGAAACATCATAAGTAGCATTATAAAAATAGAATTTTCACAGTTACAATAAATCAATTCCCAGGAATTCTAAATCTTTCGTTAATAACCTTAAGAAGCAACGTAGTGATTCAGTAATGTAGACTAAATGCTACATTTTATAAAGTAAGCAATTGAATTAAATTTAAATACATTCTTTTAAGTAAAATATAAGCTTTATTATTTTTTTATCATTCTAACGTAGTAATGTTTTATTGAAATTTCTTACTAAAAATTCCTCAAATAATAACTATAAAAATGCAACTTTTAATCTCATTATGTACTTTTAGAGTTATATAATGGAATAGCTAAATGCTGAAAATACTTTATGATCTCTTTTTACTTGATATCATTATAATTGAATATATATAACGATAAAATGGATAAATCAAATCTCTTAAAATGTATTCTGTGAATAAATCTCTGCATAGAGTCCATCGTACTTAATAAAATTGCAAAATACTTTTAGGAATTATTAATCTATTATATCAGATAAGCTTTATTTAAATTTATAATAATATTTCCGAATCATGCTGGAAAAGTTTTTTTTCTCCTTTAATACTTAATTTAATTTTTTCAGTAATATATTTACAGACAAATGCATTAAGTCTCAGCAGTCGATCAAAAATAATAAATTACACATTTTTCTCTTGCTCATCAAGCAAAAATGTAAATTAATCACAAATGTAGTTATTTAAAAATTTTATATTAACTGATTCATAATTTATTTTATATTAGTGTAGTTTTTATGAGTGTTGATGCTAATATTTCAACTTAAAGGACTTAATGATTCGATTCATTCTGAGACCATTTCAACATCTTCCGTTACTTAAATCGCTCAAATACGGCAAATTATTTTCCCGGTAGCATTTGAAATGTAATTTTTTATTATACATTTTAGTTGTGTTAGAAGCATAAATTAAAAATAATTGGATAAAATATTGCTTGGTTTTTAAAAACAATAGATATGAATCTTCAATTTATTTTAATTATCCATTTCTGACTGTGCCCAATTAATCCTTGAAATTTCGTTGCTAATTCAATGCATTTTGTTTTAATTGTATTAGAATCTTTTATTTTTTTTATTTACTTTTAAATAATTCCTGAACTTGATAAAGGGTTCCATAATAACATTATAAATTTTTGTAGATGTTTGTAGGAGTATGTGATGACTTTTATAAAAGAATATTTTTATTCGATTGTCAACAAAGATGAGTTCCTCATTTGAAGTGCAAAGAAAAACAAATCAGTGAAGTGCAAAAAAAAAAAAAAATGTTCTTTGCACTTCATAAATAGCATATTCATTAAATATGCAATTATATGTATAATAGTTTCATATTTAATGAATTTAAATCACTTAACAAGGTGATAATTATTACCAGATGAAAAACATTTTATTAATCAACGATATCATTATCACCAACTTAAATATGTTTTATATTCAGAGAATTTGCTTTATTTGCACTGATTTTCTATTCATAATAGTAAAGATTATATTTATAATTTGTAACAAAAAAATATTGATAATTTATTATATTTAAATAAATATGATATATAGTATTATTAATTTCTTAAAGAAATCTTATTTTTTTTATCCCTTCATATTCCATTCATGTTTAAATGTAATACAGGAACTGAGTTTGTGTCTTAACAATATGACAACATTTTCTGTCGCATATATAAAAACCGAAGAACATTTTTTTCCAATACTAAACAGTGGAGAAAAGTTGAAATAAATTATTTTTAATTATGACAACATTTCCTGCCACATTTACAAAAACGCGAAGAACATTATTTCGATACTTAGCAGTAGTGGAAAATTGAAATAAATTATTCTTAATTATTAACTAAAATAATTAAATTGTTATTATAATTAATTAAATAAATTCGTCTGAGGTTACTTTGCCCCCAAACTTATCTAGCGATATAAAAATAAAATTAAGATGTTTATGTTAAGTTATTCAGGATGTAAATTGTTAAGCATAAAAATTTGATTCCGATTTTAATACAATTGAAAATTTTCAATTATCCTACAAATTAGCAGATTTGCGAAGATTCTATATAACAAAACTCACTAAATGACTCTGAACTAAAACTGTAGATTTGAAAAAATGAACAAAAAATTTATTTGATTCAACCTTACCAAAAGCTATTTCACTTCCACCATAGAGACTTATGCTCTCTATCCTACAACCTTCACAATAACATGGACCCATTTGTAAAATTATGGATCTGCACAGCAGACAAAGCATGTTTCAACTTCTTATCCCTGTTCAAGTTCTTGGAATTGAAACCCAAAGTCTTCAGCTGTTCAAATGCCGAGGACAGGGGACTCACTTACCTACTCTTTTCTTGAGACCTCCTGTCACTTGCCTGCTGCTGGAGAGGGAGAGGGACTTGGGGCTCTCGTAGTCAGACGATTCCTCGGAGGAGACGGCGTCCAGAAGGTAGGGTCTGAGCAGCTCTTTGGAAATGGCCTGACCACTCCACAGCGGAAGATCCTGCTGGCAGCTGACCATCACGCTCTCCACGATCAGGACGGCCAGCCACGAGATCAGAACGAAACGCATCTGTAAGAGAAAAATCGATTGTTAAGTGGAAGTTGGTGAGAAAAAAATCAATCATACTTGATTTAAGTGTCTTCAGTCATATTATTTTTAAGTTATTTTATGAGTATAAAGATGTTACATAATATTATTCTATGCCTAAATCTGTACATGAATTTGAATAAATGTAAACCATCATCTCCACTTCATACTGTCTGGTACATTAAATATACAAAGAGAAAGTATCGCAATTGTAAAAAAAAAATCGATTTTCCAATTTAGACGAATCTTTACGTTTCAGATTACTTTGAACTAGAAGGAAGAAATTTAGCATGTGACTTACAACATTTTTTTAGATATTTGTCATATTTTGTGCCAGATCTATTCCGAAGAAATCTATTTATCTACCAGTTTGAGTACAAGTAAACAAGATAAATACAAAACCAAGTTAGGTAGATAAAAATTTTAATGCAGATTTAGAATTTGAAATGTAGATGTGCGCCAAATTTTGAGCCAAATCCGATTAGTGTTTCGCCAATTGTTTATTAATATTTTCTCACGCAATAACTTGAATAAATGAAATTTTTTTTATATAATCTTATAAATTTATGCAACTTTAATTCTCTCTTAATTCTCCAAAGTTGGATTCAGTCTGTCGAAAAAAAGGCATCCAAACCCCATTTTCGATTTCCTAGAATTTCTATATTAATTAAATGCCAGTGATTAATCGCCAAAGATAGCTAACTAGATTCACTCAAATATCTATATTCCCTAACTATTATTCGTCACTGTCATGTATACCATTCATGGCTTTGCCCAAGAGCCATAATTTTATACAAAGGAAGGCAGCTAACATCTTCATCAGAGAGTATGCAAAACAGGTTTGAGGGGATCACACCTGCTGGTTTCATTTATTTTTATTCATGTTCTGTAAATCTTCACCATGAAATAATGCTACAACATGCAACATCTTTTACTTGTATAGATAAAATAAGGTTTAGCTGGCATATTTTAAATTAATAAGTCATGCAACACTTTATTAATCTGTTTCGTACTCCAAACTTGCACAGAAATAAGGTCAATTTCTAAAACAATTTTTCAAACATTTGAATGAATCATAATAATTATTTAATGCGAAGAAAATTCTTGAAAGTCATTTCTCCCTTGTTTGATAATATTTTTTAATATTCTAGAATTATATCTTTGAAAAATCAGATATTAATTACAACTTATTTCTGATTGACATGTAAGTAGTTTAGCAAATCTAACGACGATAATTTATTTCTATAATAACATATTTAAGAACAATACCTGTAGAGTCAACGCTTCAAATAAATAAATCGTTTTAGATTTTAAAACATTATCCATTGAAACATATATCTTACAAATATTTAGTTTAGCAGTACTACAGATCTATTTTCGAACAATATTTGAAATCGTAAGTTGGATTTCGTAATAAGGGGGGGAAAAGGCCCTTGAATTTTCAATCATTTTCAAAATGTCTTCCCCACATTGGTAGAAAATTGTTTGATACTCGACGTGGAATTTATCTTTCTGAAAGCTCACATGGATAGTGGACATGGGATAGAAATGGTTTCAAAGTTGGAACTCTTTATTCTAGAGACTGAGACCTTATTACGTGACCACAGGATATTTATGAAACAACATCTCGACAAAACAAACATAATCTTAATACCCAAAGCTTATTTTCTAACTTATCATCTATATTGAAGTAAATATTTTTCAGAACTCAGGGGGCATAATTTTATTTCTTATTCTTTCAACACAATTCGTAATAAAATATTTACTAAACAAATATTTGAAAATATTGACAGCAAAGGATGAATTTTTTTTCTTTTATAAGCAATTAACTATTAAAAACATGTTTATATTTTCATAAAAAAAATCCCACGCGAATTCACAGATTTCGCTACAAGAAAAATCTGCATAATTCTTCATGCAAATCAATTTATCAAAGCTGTTTGAATCCTAAAGTCGTTACAATATATATTTATCAACAACACGAAGCAAGTTCGACATAAATATATTTCGAAAACAGATTGCATTGAAACATTCGCTTTCCGCACCGCTAAGCCTAATACTGTGTCGAATGCTCCATGATACATTTTACTCGGCATCGCTTTGGAGTAACGAAATTTGCAGCACGGAATTGATATATACAGCGGGTTGTTATGCATCTGCCTCAGAGACACGAGCTTTAAATATTCAAATGCGTTTACAGGAGGAATTTCGACTTTTGTCCCTAATCATGAGAGAAAGCTGCGATGTTTAATTTTGAAAGAGGATTCAGTTTTTCCTGCGAATTTGAGAAAAGCAATTGAATTTATCGATAGCTTCTTACTGTCATTTGTGATTTTGAGCTTAAAATGTTGTAGAATTGTTTTGTTGAAAATATTTTTGAAGTCTCAGTTTTCTTTATTTCCGCCTCGATAAATTATAAATATTCAAGATATTTTTAACTTTAAAAATAATTTTAAAGTGTAAATGATCCCATAAGTTTCGGATTGAAATATTACTCATCAAATTTGGAATTTTAAATATACGGTCATTGAAAAATCTGAAACTTGTTAAATGACATAATTTAAAAGCGCATCTTGATTATTATCTTAAACATGCCCAAAGAATATTTACAGTTAAGAATAATAATTATTTATTTTAATTCGACATTTTGTTCTTTCTTAATTATTGCATATTTACAGTTTCATTAAATATAAATTAACTTGCCTTTGAAATATATGCAATGATCGTATTTTTATATTTCAGAAAATTTAAAAATTTAACATCATTTGTAATTACAAAAGGGTAATTAATAAATAATATAGCTTAAAATGATAAATAGAATTCTTTCTAACTGTATATTTATCATGATAATTTTTATCTTTTCTATAACATCGTTTTTATAAAGATTTTTGCCCAAATGGTAGATGAGGTGGTAGAAAGGAACCACATAAAAAACACCGAACAAAAATAGTTCAAAGCTTCAGGAGCATTGATAAAAAGTATTTTTATGTGCATATTTGAAAGAAGACATGTAACGAATAGGAATTATACATTATAGCAAAGAAAAGGAATCAAAACCTTATAATGTATTTAAAAATTGCTTTTCCAAATAAAAATTTAAGATTGCATTTACATTAAAATAGTATTTAAATTTCTTACTTTTTATATATATTATGCATTCCTTTAGACGTTTGTCAATATAATGAAGTTAATAAAGCCTTTAAAAAATAGAAATAATAAATAAATAGGTTTGAACATATTTCGAATACCTTTTACTCAATTGAAAAGTCTAATCTGAAAGATAAGGGATCAGACAAAATTTCGGAGAACCAGAGTCTGTAGTTGTAAAATGTAGAGTTATTTGAAAATTAATTGTTTTATAGTACTAAATTATAACTGAAAAAGATTCTTTTTTAAGTACACTATGTTTTGACAAACATAAATTAATAAAATAACTTTACATGAGCAATAATCTATAATATATAATCGAATATTTCATATGTGAAATATGAAAGAGACAGCAAATCAATTTTTATTGATTAAAATTTATTCCTTTTCAAATTAGCTATTCACATCTGATAAAAATTGTAACACATTTCTAGCCACATATATTTTTTTAAGGATTCAAATAAGATGTGTGTATTTCTATACAATTTTAATTTAACTTACGAAATGGTTGAAGGGGAAAATGTGTTTAATTTAACTGAATTTTAAAATTATCTACCAATTTAGGTAAGACGCTAAGAGGTAAATTTATTGTAAATTAAAAAAAAAAATTATAAAATTTTCTATGGCACATATGATAGAAAAAAATTTAGTCATCAAAAAGTTTTATTTATTTGCTTGTTGTAAAATATTTACTTCAAGCAATGCAGGAATTGCTCCTCCGAATTTTAAAATTTATACCTATTTCACTCAGAAAGTTTTCTATCTTTGAATTATGAAGTAATTAGATTTTTTTTCAGTTCCTAAACATATTATATGGATGTAATATATTAATAAGAAAACACTGATCGAAATTTGTAAAATTGCATAAAATTTCCATTTATATATTTACAACTGAATGCCTGTATTTTTTACTTTTAAACATTTATATTTATACAAATTTTAACATTTCAATATATACAGCAAATGGCTTTGTTTGACATGGATATATATCTATTTAACAAATCTTATTTATTTATATTCTCCTTCAAAATGGATGTGATTTTTGTAAAAAAATATATCGGAATTTACTGTAGGCAGCATTTTAAGGCTATTATTACCATTAACATATGCATCTACCGCTTAAATGATATGATATTTTATTATATTTAGCAAAACACATTCGCTTGCAGCTAGGCTTAAAATGAATAGATCAAAAAGGAGATTCCCAAGAGAAACAATTTCTTTATACTAATGCATTCATGTATTTAAATTAAGCTTATTCATTTTGAAATAATAATAATTTTCTATTAAAACTACGCATCAAACTCTGTTTCTTTAAAAAGCTGAGTTACAAAATATATACCTTTTACTTACGAATGTCATTATGTAAGCTATTTAAAATATAATCAATGTGACACAAGAATGTTTTAAGATATTCTTGAAAGCGATTCATATAGCTATAATTGTGTTTTCTACCTTTAAAGGACAAAGAAAAATAAATAAATAAATTGAATCATAAAAGAAATAAGTTCTGTTGAAAATTATTTATGAAAAGCTAATGTAGTACATCGTTTTCTAACACGTCCTTTATTTTACGTTTTTACTGTTCTTTAACTGATTCATTATTTTTCCTTGTAATTCTGTAAAGGGTAAAATATAACTTCGCTCCTTTGCATTAAATGATAATTATCTACTTAAGCTCAAATTAATGAAAGACATAATATCAGAACAAAAAAGAACCAAAGCCAAGCTTATTAATATGTTCTTTATTTTTAAATCTTTTTTTGTCTTCAAGTACACTTTATGATCAAAATTAACCCTTGACCAGTGATATTAATTATTGCTTATATTATTAAAGAAATTTATTAAATTATTAGCAGAATTAATCTAATGAAATGCATTTTTGTTATGAAACTTATTGCAGTGAGCTAATCGTTAGATTTGGTGCTTTTTTGCAATTTGTCATACATTTATTACCCTTTGAAGCTTGTAAATTTAATTTATTTTATTTTCTTAAATAGTAGATTTTATTTGAGATTTTTATTGTTATTTCATTCTTTATAACAACATAAATGGCACTTCAGATGTTGGAACGTTTCCAAGAGGTATTTGTGTTTAAACTTATTTAATACTGTTACTTAATTGCAGTTTTAAAAAACTAAAAATTCAATAATACGATGTGCATATTAGATATATCATTCTAAGTAAAAGAATTAAAAAAAATTTCTATGGACAAAGGATACTACTTCGATTTTTACATGAGACTATCTTATGAAAGTATAGGCATTAATTTATGTAACATATACTCCTCCCCCATCTTTTTCATGATGTTATTTTCGCTTTATGAACCTGATTTTACTAAGGGAATCAAATACCAAACAGATACCGAATAGATATTTTACTAAGTATAAAATTATTCACCATGAATGCTGACAGTGTAAAATACTGAAAAAAGAGAGAAAATATTCCCCTTGCATTGTTCTGAGAATTTATAAGAAAGATTAGTTTATAGGAAAAAAGATATTAGTGTCAGCATCCCTCTCTAAACTTCCACTTCACACCAGCTGGAGGGAGTTTCATCCTGCAGATTTAGCCTGCACCAGCCCTTTATATCTTTCATGAGATCTTATCTCAACACACTACTCTTTAGACTTGAAGATTAGAATGACTCGAGGTCACGATGATATTCCTCACCGAAAAAATATTATATTTAGTTATAAATGAATTGGCACAGTTTCAAAAAAAAAAAAATGGTGTTAAAAGTTAGATTCATTGCCACTGTGGAACTGCAATACCATCAATATTTTCTGTGTATAATTAAAATCATTATTTAAATTTGCATGCTGAGTCTAAATGCAACAGTTATTAAGTTATTTAATAACTTTTACATTAATTTCTTTTAGAATTTTCCATATTCAGGTAAAAAGCAACAAAATGCGGTGTACTTATTTTTGAAGGAACAAAACTTCTAAATAATATCGATTTCTGCTGCTGCGCATACGTAATAATAGAACTCATTCGTTCCATATGTTATTTTGTAAATCAAAAAAGGAACTGCCCCGAAATTTGTGCTACTTTTCTTTCGAGAGTAGGTAAAAATATGATTTTAAATATTTTTCTGCCGTAGAAAATTTTTTGCGAACCTGAATTTAGAATCTAAATGAAAGTTTAAAAAATGATTTTAAACTTTTTTTCTACAGCAGGAAATTGTTTCAACAGCCTGAAACTTGAATATAAATAAAAAATAATTTTAGACTTATTTATAAATCATAATTAATTAATACTATTACTATTAAACTGGTAACTTTTTCAGGTTATAAAAACAAAAATAACATCCTAAAAAGGTATTAATTTTAACCATAAAGTTTCATGATTTTTATTGTTCAGCCGGAATTCTGCAAATCTTTATGAACAAGGATAAAAAAAAAACTAAAAAATAATAATCGAAAATATTCGTTTTAAAATTATATTTGAAATTAAAATTTATTAAAAATTTGTGGCTATTGTATTAAAGTTTCCATGTATCCTATCAAAATGTTCATTATTCTGTGGTGAAGCTTTATAAGCTAGATAACAGATACGAGACACGTGGAATTACTTCTGTCTTGTGGTCATGTTATTCGGCTACAAACCCAAACATTGCGAGTTCATTCCTCGCTATTGCCAATAGCAAAAATTCGTATGAGCTAATAATTGAATTATTCAAAATAATGCAGAAAAAATTATATCAGAAGGCATTACAGTACATTATAATAAATGTTAAAACATCTTATGATAACAATGCACGAACCACCAGTAATTGCGTTTATTGTACTTTATTCACAGATACCCTTAGAAATTTCTTAAGTAAGAAGACTAATAATTAATTTTCTTTAATTAGTAATTTTTATTAATAAAATAATTTTTTCTCTCTCAATAAAATAATTAATTTGAGCCCATGGTATTCACAGATAATAAATTTAATAAAGATATCCAGCGAATTAGAAATAGCAAGAAATATACACCCACTTTCTCCTGGATAAATACCAAAGCATTATTCAGAATCGTAATCAAATCCCTTAAAGAACACAACTGTGAAATTTTGTTGCGCGTCAAAGTTATTTTAATGGCCCTCCATAGCAAACAGCAACCGGTGCTCATTGGATCAAGGGGGAATTTCCAGCAGATGCCGGGATTCGCATGTAGAGGACAAATCGTTAATGACAAAATCTTCTCCCCAAGATCCGAGTAACCATCGGTATTAGAAAAGAGTGGAAATCCCTAATGGAAGACCATTCGTGGAATGCCGCTCTCTCGTCCGTACTGTCTAATTTGGACACATTTTTCCTGATTCCTCTCCTCCAAAGCAGCAAGTGTACTGGAAGAACATTTCCATCAAGATAAATAACATTGCGATACATTGACTAAAGAAACAACTAAACGAATCGCTGCTATTGTATGTGTGTGGGTTGCGGTGAGATTCGGTAATTCTTTTAACTAAAAAAAAGTTTTTCATACTGTTGTTTGAACTAAACATACGAAGAAAATCCTGAAATAGGAAAATAAAATGCGAATAATTGTATTATTGTAAATAAAGAAATAAAAAAGATATGAAATAAAATTTATGAAGAAATCTATCTTAAAAAAAATATTTTCGTACTATGCTTTGAACTAAGAAGAAAAGAATAATGAAATAAGAAATATCTTGATATTGTAAAAAAAGAATTACAATAATTATATTATTATATAAAAAGAAATAAAAAAAGTATGAAATAAAATTTATATAAGAAATCTATCTTAATAAAAGTTTTCGTACAATGCTTTGTACTAAATATTACGAAAAAAAATAATGAAATGAAGAAAATCCTGAAATAGATTATAAAAATGAATGTAAGTTATTGTATTATTGTATATAAATAAATAAAAAAATAATGTATAAAATAGAATTTATAGAAGAAATCTATCTTTAATAAACTCTCTGAAATTATGTTTTTCAAACCAATGCAAGATCGCGAGCAGGAATTTTGTGTCTATTACAAAAATTGACATTTCTTACTCTTTAAAGGAGCTTCAATATGTAATAAAATCAATATATTAAATTCATTTAAAAATGTCACTAAAATTTTATGATCGATCTTTTTCTTCAATTTTTTTTCCTGATTAACTTGTTTTACTATTTTCTACGATTTTTATATTCTCAAGGAATCTTGAATGATTTTTCTTCCTTAGTTTGATGAATAAGAAATTCGCAACCTTTACATGAAATAAATATGCTTTTAAAAATGATATATGATAGATATTAGCACTGGTTCTTACATTCTCAAAAAAAATTACTTGCGAAAAAATTCCTCTTTAATTACAACTGAAATTTCTGTAATTTTCAGTGTCGAGAACATCCCAGGTCGTTTATTCAAAAATTAAAATACTTGAATATGACATTTTTTATAAAAAATTGTCATTTAAAAAATTGGAATTGTTTATATACGAATATTAAAAACATTAGCAACGCAAGAATAATTCGATTTCTTTGCAAAACCTTTTATCATGCAGAAATCTTAAAATTCAAATACTATACAATTATTTTCATGAATTTTAGAAGCGAAATAACAAAATTCCGCCATTTTTCATTATATTTTACATATTTTTCAGAATTTATAATCCCTATATATATTCAAATATTTGTCTGTATATTACGAGATACTATATATTAACTTTCACATATTTCAGATTCAAATGAATTTAAAATTGAAACAAACGAAGTTTAACCACTTTCAGATCATTGGCCACTCTCAAAAGTTTCATTTCATTTCGGATATTCGCATTTTATATACATTCAGTTATTCGTTTATACATATTATGAGATATTATATAGTTATTTTCACATATTTGAGATTCAAATTAACCTTAAAGAGAATCAATGAAATATAGTTAATTTTAGATCACAAGTATCTCACTCCATTTCGAGTATTGACATTTTATATATATTCAGATGCTAGTCTGTATATATTAAAATAGTTCAAAACATTAGTAAAATATAATCCAAACCGAAAGTTCTTCGAATGAATAAACCTATAAATATCCATTTGTCTGTATAAATATAAACATATCACTTTTGTGAAGCATGTTTCTTGTCATTGCCTGTAAATCAATTTTTAAAATTTGTATTTTATTCTTTTATTATCTGTCAAAACTGAAAAGGCTTTTTTCCCCACAGAAGAAGTCAAAACGCAATTAATCTTTTTTTTTTTTATTTCTGTGCATAATAAACCCCAATGAAATTGTTCTTTGAACCGCGCTATGTAGCTATAAATAAACGAAGGAACCCACATTAATCTAATCTTTTTCGAGCTTCTTCAACAATAAAACATTTATTTTCCACTAAACCTTTCCCTGACATGCGGACTGATTTAGCCTTTTCAAGTTGCAGTGTAGTCGTACTGTCAATTTCTGTCTTTCCCCGGTATATTTCTTGACATTCTTTATAATTCTTCTAAAGCGATGGGATCTGCACTTGTACCCGCTTTATCTCAAGACACTAAATATCCGTTCAATGTTTTTTGAAGATATTTTCATCATATTTCTTAAGGTGTTGAGTAAAATTATGTTATTTTATTTTAGATTGGGATTGATATGCATAAAATAAGAAAATGTATACTTAAATCCAGTTGCTTTACATTAAAAGCAAAAATCTTTCGAATTTTAAAAGATATACCTTATATTGGGCTAATTTTAATATCTACAAAGTGTATTTGAATTAATTTTTTTAGATTTTTTCGAATTTTTACTACTAATTATATGAATCTTCGTGATTTATTCTTCGTGATAAATGAATACTGAAAATTTCAATTAAATATTTTATTAAATATTTTTTAACTTAGATTTAATTAATTCCTCAGCGACATATTTTTAAACTTCACATTTTATTAGAAATAAAACTCATTGCTTTTGACAAGCTATAGTATTTCATTTCTTCTTTTATATCGTTCGGTTCATTGTGTTAGACATTTTTTCTAATTTTGTGGCTATATTTTTAAACACTCAATTATATTGCTAGAAAGAGTAAAAGAGTATAAAAATGGACGTATTTAAAAACTTTTTCACTCAAGTTAAATTTTAATAGTAATTAGAGAGAAATTTCATTTCAATTCATATATGCATCATGAATGCATTTTTTTTTTTTTTTCTAATTTTAAGATGATGAAAGAAAATAATTTTTGTGCTATAATATTTTTGGTAGCTATGGTAAAAATTCTTTAAAATGTTTTTAATGTCTCATTAATTCAAATTTCAAATCCCAATATACCCCAGAAGTGCACATTGTCGCCTTCAATGGTATATATATATATATATATATATATATATATATATATATATATATATATATATATATATATATATATATATATATATATATATATATATATATATATATATATATATAGTAGGGCGTCAACGTACACGGGCAAACGTACTCATACATTCCTCATTATTATTAGTAAACATTTTTAAAAAAAATCTATATATTTTAAAATTAATAACATTGAAGATGAATTCATTTTATTTATTAATTGTGTTGCTGTCTTAAATTAGCAAGTTGTTGGATATATTCTAAGTACGGTAAGCAAAATGTCTGCCATCTCTTAGAAGAAATGGGGTCGTCCGCCGTAGGTCTACTGTTCAGAATAACCCTCTCAATATCTCGCATAGTACTCTATTTATTATTTGCATAATATATTATTCTACAGCCCCTTGCAAACATGTATTTGGTGTTAATTCACTCTGTATCTTTTGCAATATTCTTTGTGAAAATTTCGTATTCTTCAATTACGTTCTAATTTACTAAATCGAGTTATGTATGTATTCCACAATAATCAAATTCTCTTCTGAATATTAAAAAGCATTTTACGTTTCAGAGAAATAAGAATTCTTTTTTCTTCTTAATTGTTTTTAATAATTCATTTTATTTAGTATATGAAGTAGAGGAACCCGACTTATCCAAAGCTGATTTTTATATATTTCAACAATATATAAACATAGTAAATTCTATTTAAAAAATTATTTTTTATTAAATTATGCTTAATATATCTAAGGCACAGTATATAAAATTGAAATAGTCTTATTATCTGATTTCAGAACCAGTGCCTGTAATAAAAATGAAAAGTATTTTATTAAGTTCATTAAAAATATCTGTCCATAAATAATTGCTTCTAAATCGTGCATCCAATTTCAATTCATCAGTTTTTTTATGTATCTGTAATAAGCTTCCATAATTTTTAAGATAATAATATATAAGATAATATCTAAGATTTTGTTTATAACTAAATCATCAATAATAGCACTTTTATGAATGGAATAATTTTTAATAAAGTAAGCATAATTATTTATGAAAGAATTTTGGAATAAATTCAAACTAGCTTTCTTTATTAATCAATTTGGTTTCGAAATTTTTATATTTCTATGTATTATCCAATATTCTATCTTAAAATGCTAATAGAATTACCATTAGTGGTAAGTTTACAAATAATATCCAGAATGTAATATCGATACTGAATTTGAAAGAACGTGAAATTTTTATTTAATACGCGAATAATAAAACGCGAAAGAAAAGCCAATCAATCTGTCCTTATTAGGAAGAATTTATCTTCATACGGTATCAGTCTTAAAGATATATTGTGAAAAATAAATGAATTATTTTATATGAATGAAATTAAATGATAACAAGAAAAGATGAATAACTTATTTCTCGTATTAATTTTCCCATTTTTCATATTATCACTAGAAAATACTTTAGAAGAAAAAATTTTCAGAGAAAAGGCTCTAAAAATGTCTACGACAAATTCTCTTTATTCGTTGAGACCACATTAAATAATTATTTTGAATGCAAAAACTTATTCCTAACTTTTAAAAAACGCCGAGAATGACGAAATATGGAATTCAAGTTGAGAAAATTTCATTATAAATAATTATTCAATTGTTACGAATGCTATTCATAAATAAAATCTGATTCAAATGGGAATATCTTATATGCATAAATAATGTTTTCTTTACAATATTTTTTTATTTATAGGGATGTTTATTTTGTGTAAATTTTTCTGTTGTTTATATATTTCGTCAAAATTCAAATATAAGGATTGCTACTTCTGTGGATTTTTTTATGTATTTACAAATATGAAGCAAATGATAAAATATACTCCAGCTAATTGTGTTTACAGAGAATAAATTCTTTTCTTAAAATTTTTCGATAAAATTTCGCTATCATGCATGAAAATCATCTGAGAAACATCATCTATAATTTCTAGTAGCAGAAGTTATAAATTCTAATATTTATTTCAATTAATTTTGAAATGCATTTGATAAATTTTATTTTTTCCTCATTTAAAACTCAATAACAATTTTTTTTTCCAAACAAATTCAAAATATGTCTTTATAGATGAATTTAAAGAATTATTTCTATTGATATCAAAAGAAAAAGAAATTATTTAAATAAATTCTTAATCATTAATAAAATTAGTTTTGATAAGTAATAAATAAGGTTATTCAGCAGCATGTTTTCACGTTTAGGACTATGAGCATTTTTAATGTACGGGAAAGAATTGTTTCTGGTCAACAAAAATTCTAAATTTATGAAAGAAAAGCAACTAACTCTCTAAACTAAATGCATTCGTTTTATTTTTTTTATAAGAACTAAATTATGAAGTACATTTTTGTTAATAAAATAACCTTATGCAATGATAGAAAAATATGATACTTAATATCAAAATATCTGGTGTTTATAATTTTTGTTTGAATACGTAACAATTTCTTACCTATATGTGTAATTTTTTCGAAAACATTGCAAATCCTATGTTCAACAAACTTGCATTTAACGAGTTCTCTGTTAACAAAATTTTCTACAGAGCTTTAATTTAGAATGGCATTTACACGTTAATTACCAACCAATTTACGAAATAAAGTTAATTAGTTAAGTTTAATTATTTAGTTAACTAACTAATTCATTATGGAAAAAATCCTAGGTGTTTTTTTTTTAATTTTCACTTCTTATTTATTTATTTATTGAATCCTTTGCAACTTTTTATTTGTGAGAATTTGAGGAAAATCAACTAAATCAACTGCTATAAAACTGTTGTAAATGGAGCTACTGAAAGATGCGGTAGCTATTGAAAAATCTAAGAGCTGTGTAATTTTATCAACGTTGATGAAGACTGCGGTAGCTATTGAAAAATCTAAGAGCTGTCTAATTTTATCAACGTTGATGAAGACATTATGATATGCTGAATATTATGCTGAACATTATATGTCTCTAACTGCTAAGAAATATGAAATTAGGCAGCTAAGTATTACAGTTGGGCAACGATTCAAGTGATCGGATTGCTTACTACATAGTCATCATACCAAATCTAGGCATCACTTTTATCATTATAAATGTTATCGTTTTCAAGTTCAGTGAACAAGCTCAGGTCTTAAGTGGGTACACTGAATATATGCATAAGTGTGAGCATGTATACTATATAGAGCACATATATATATATATATGCATTCGTGTATTTATACTTATATGTGTATACGTGTTTATAGCTGGATATTATCATTTATTTTTATTTGAAATTGCAATATTTTTTAGAATCACTTTTACTTTTACTGCCTCTATTTCAAGGAATGTGGCCATCACAAGTATGTGGAAAGTTAATTAATGAACAAGAAACAGAATTCTTGCTTCCCTTAGAAGTAAAGAATTGGTAATGGATTTGAGTTGGCTCTATTTCCGATTATAAAGGGTACCTCATTGAGCAAGTGCCCTTGTACCGGGCCCGTCGTAGGTCATTGGATAACAACATACGCATAGTGTTCTTGTTCCCTCTAAGATGGCTCCCTTTATCTGGTGGGCCAAATATAAGTATTTGGAAAATTAATTACTGAACAAGTAACAGGACTCTTGCTTCCCCTAGGTGTAAAGCAATGGAAACTGGCTTGAGTTGACTCCATTTCCGATTATGTATTGTACCTCATAGAGCAGGGGGTTCTTTACCAGACCCGACGAAGGCCATTGAATAAGTTCCGTTATGGTGGTTCGTCCATTATATTTTACCAAATGACCCGGCTGGATGTATACATTTACGAGGACTATCACATATGGTTAGTTTTACTATATATTAAACTATGCATAGTAACATTCATTTGACTAGTGCGCAGAGCTAAAAGTAAACTGTTATTTAGACGAGATTATTAAATTAAAATATATCTTGTTTAACTAAGCATAATTAAAAATAACCTTATATTCATAAAAACAGAATAAGTTTTTATGAATGAATTTGAAAGTCTGTATAACAGCTATTAAAAACATTTAACCTTGATTATTTAAAACTTTAAAGCCTAATATTTCATCAATTTTTAGACTCATTCCTTTAAAAGTCAGTATACCAACGACTCAGTCATTACTAACTTTAATAGTTCATGAATATGAAAGCAACTCCAATGGTCTTTCGTCCACAGAGTGCGATGGAAAGAACAAATCACAAAAACAAACGCATACTCAATTACCATTTATAAGACTGAAAATTGTTAGTCACATCATTATAACTTTGCAGAAAAGTGCTTGGCAAGATTAACATCAGGAAGCAAGTGATTTCACGACTGAAAACGATAACATGTTGAAGTTTAAGTAATTGGATTGTTTAAGTTCGATTAATTCAGATCATTCTCATTAACAGTTGTCCTTTATTTAAGAACTTCAGAAAATCATATACTCAAGAGAGGCTTTCCAAACTGAAGTTTGTAACGTTGGTAATTAAGATAAAGCTAGAAATGGTTTTAATCGAGAAATTTTGAATTACTATTATGTTTATTATCTATAGAAAAGATATTTTCTCCATAATGGACTTGTCTTGATATTTTGCAACCTTAAATGTCTAATTCAGTTTGAAAATTTATAATATATGACATACATATATATTTTTCATAATTTCATATTCACTGTCCTTTAAAATAATATTTTAGAAACCAAACATAAAAAAATCTAAAAACACTGTAAAAGTTGTTTAATGAAAAATTCTCTTATCTGTTTTCAAGAATTACATAAAGAAATGAGAAGTACATTTTTTTTCCTATAACAGGTTTCTTGTAATTTGAAAACATAATAATTTTTCAAATGCAGTGGTTATTTAAAATTAATAAGGATTTTTTTTCCTGTTATGCAATGCAAAATTAATTTAAATACATTTTTTATAATGATAATTAATCACTTTATGGTGATAAAATATTATTACAACAGAAATTAAATCCAAAAAATTAATAGATTCCAAGATTATTCTTTGAATTATATATCAAAGACATATAACATCTTTTGACATCTAATTTATTTAGCCTGCCATTCTTGCAATTGCTTTGCAGTGCAAATTCTCTCATAATAAATAAAAAAGATATGAAACAATCCACGGCTCCTTTTTAACTCTTTTACTTTTTCCTGGATAAAATATCATTGATAATCTGCACTTAAATGTTTCAAATCTTAAATAATTAAGTTCTACATGAATATGAAGTGAAAAACAAAATAATCAAATAACTAGCTGGTTATCGAAAAAAATATATAAGAAGAAATACTTGAAATTGAAGCTTTATTTTATACACTACTTATTCCAGTTATAACATAAATAATATTTTAAAAAACATTCAGATCTCATGATAAATATGAAATAAACATTACTCCAACATTAAAATATAATAACTTTACCCAATACAATGATATATTAAAATACAATAATGTTAACAAACGAGGCTTTCTATTAAGTAATTTTTTCGCTGCATAAATGAATGCCTTCAATTTAACACGAACACATGGGAATACAAAAAGTGATGCTTTCGCGGCAGAAAATCTTCTGAAACTAGGTTATTTAATAATTGTTCGTTTAAAAATTTATTAAATGGCATTATGATGTCATATGTTAAAAAAATTTCTTTACATATATATTTAAGTGACTTCAAGACTATTTTTGACAAGTCATTAGTCTCTCTCCTACGAGTAAAAATTCTTAAATTCGAAAGTCGAATTTCTTTTGTGTCATTCACATACCTATTTATTTACTTACTGTGCGAAATCTTTGAAAAAAATAGAAAATTAAAAAAAAAATGCTCAATTAATTCAACTCACTTAATTCAACTTCAAAACTCAATTAATTCAACTTCAAAACTCAATTAATTCAACTTCAAAACTCAATTAATTCAACGTTCTTTCCCCCCAAAAATGCTAATTATTTATTTAGTGATATTAAAAGATATATGTGTAAAAAAGTGAGATTTTGATTTTCAAAATTAATTTCATAAAGTGAAACTTTTCAGAATTGATGCGCACTATTGTTCATGACAAGATACTATTTTACTTCAATTTGCTACTTTTGTACGATTAATGTCTTATTTAGAGGTTATATAATTTGAGCTTATCTTTTAATATGAAAACTTTGTAAGATGACGATTAAGAAATATGAATAAATGTCTTACTCTCCTAACGCTCGTGCAACATCAATAAGTTCGCCCCATGATTACAGCTTTCACGAACATCAGGCTTACATACTTTGGTATAGTTGGGTCTTAAATTTGGAATCCTGTATTTACTAAACCAAAATAGAACCAGGACACCATGCTTAGCTAAAATTTGCATAAACCATACAAAAAGCAACTTAACCACATAACTTGGATCAAGTGTTAAACTATTACTCGCCAACAGTATTAATGTAAAATTTCATTTAAGCGTATTTTAATAAAATACCCGGTTATAAATCCATCATACATAATTTTTTCCTGATATTTTATTTTCATTAACGTATACATTGAAACTGTACATTTCAGTAACTGTACTTTTTCAAAACTTTACATTTGAGCTTTTACTATCAATAAAATTTGATTCCGAGATTCATACTTATAGATATATTTAAGCATATTTATAGATTTTAACTATTTTAGTGCACAATTTACAGCTTGAAAGTTTTGATTAAATTTTATTAATGAATATGAAAATTGATATAGATGTTTAATTTATCGTCCTTTTCGCAAAATTAAAATTAGATTATTAGCTTCTCAATATTTTTTGTACCATAAAATCCATAAGCTGATCCTAATTATATTAAACTCTCTGGTAATACCGAATCATTTTTTTAAATATTTTTTCTTAATACATTCACCAGAGAAACTCGTGAAATAAAAGTACCAAAATCCAAGATCATTCAAATCCACAATGTATGAAAGTTACTGAATAACTTTATTTCGAGATTCGCTTGAGATAAGAAAAAAGAATAGATAAAGTCTTTATATGCTTCAGAGTAGACCATGAAATGTTTTATGGTAAACTGCATTTTTTTTTGTCCATCAGAGGATCAGGGGTAATCATGTTTGCATGGAAATCGCATTAAAGCTCTGCAAAGGGCAGAAAGAGAGCCGTATTTGTTCTTAGAAACTTTGTATTGTCAAGCAGTTTTATACATTGAAAATGCTATAGATGAAAGTTTTTTCGATTATCGTCTTCTAGGTCCACTTGATATGAGATTAGGATTTTATAGGAGAAAATTCTGCAGGTACTTTCAGTAACTTTAATCGAGCGTTATATCAAAGATACAATTATATTGCGAAAGGCGCTTTGAAAGTGCATTTTTGCCTTGAAATGCAACAAAAGAAAGAGGATTTGTTTATTAAAATACTGAAAAAATTAAAAAAATAAAATTCCTCAAATAAATAATCGCTTTTCCTCTGTCTTTGCATTTAGAAAGATAAATAAATGATAGATGTAAAATTCAAATAAGCAATATCACTTGTCTCAATCCAAATATTTGAAATCTATATTATTAGTTCTTTGATTCTCACAATTAGTTAATTCTTTTTGAAATTCATTTTATTAGGAAAGAAATTAATATATTTATAGAATCCAAAGAAATAATTATTTCAAAACTTAAAATTTTTCAGTGATATAACAGAAGGGATATATAAAATTTTAGAAAGTTACCAAATGTTCTTAATAAAAAAATCATTTTTATTTTTTCACTTTATGATAATAAAATATTTTATATTGCTATTTCTAAAAAAAATTATAAAACATTTTTCGATATAAAGGGTTTAAAATCCTATGTAAGCCATTTATCTGTCGGTCTCCATTTTTTGGGAAAATAAAATACTGCCATTGATCCATTTTAAGCACAACAAATTTGGAAGTTGTGCACTTTTTGTTTTAATAATATTCTGACATTAAATTTCATAACAACTTAAGGGAGATTTGAAATAATCTAAAACAAAAAGCTACGAAAATGACTGGAAATGGGAGTTCATTTTATGATATGGAAGCAATTAAACTATGCAGCAAATGACATCCTCATATCATAAACCTTTTCAACCGAAACATTCATAGCATATTACTCTTGGGCCTTTATTCACCACTTTTAGGTTACGGCCTTTGGTATGCATAATGTTTAGAGTCCCAAAGGTTATATAGCAAGATAATGAGCTTATCTATGTGTGTATGCTATTTTTTTTATTCATAAACGTAATGAACTATAAAAATGAGATTTAAAAAAAATCGTTAACGCAAGTAAAAAGCCCTATTTAAAAGCTGCAGAAATGTGAAACTAAAACTTTTATAGTTAAATAACTATACGATTAGCAACTAAAATTGCTTGCTTAATTTTAAAAAAACTGCATCAAAAAAAGGGAGTCATTGATTTTCTTACCAATTTTTTTTCGGAAATGAAGAACTCCTTTCTTTTTGTAAGTACTACAACGTGAAAAGTTCTCTAAAAACAGTTTAATTTTATTTATTAATAAATTTCTGCTAAGCCTAATTAGAATAACGGATGTTTTCATTTGTATTGATTTTTGAATAAGTCCTTATATTATCAATTAATAAATCAACAAAAATCAGCTTGTGGATTGCAATTCTTTAGAAAATGGAGAAAAAATAAGAAAATTGGAAAAAAAATAGAAATTGGACCAATGTAAGAAAACTTGTAATTTTTCATTACGTAAACGAAACATAACCCTTAATTAATAAAAAAAGTTTTAAAACTCATAAATTTCGCAGTTACTAAAATTTTAGAATTTATTAACGTGTAAGAGACTGACATCATTTAAAAATTAAATACCTAGGAAGAAGTCAAACTATACTAAGAAAATACACAAGAGGTCTCGATTAAAGATGATTTGGAAATTTGGATAATAAGACATCAAATACAGCTGCATAGAATATATATAGTTGGCGTGTTATTTACAGCCCAATTCATGATACATCTAACATAGCTAGTTTCTGTATATACAAAGAAAAAAAAGCTTTTTCGATCATAATGTAAAAAAAAAATAATTACAAGAAAGCTACTATACTAATAATAATGAAAAATATCTTCTTAGATACTCATGCGACTGAAACAGTGTTATGACTCTTCTATTGAAATTTATGCTTAGTACAATTTTTATTGAAAAAAATTAGGATGATTTTTATCATAAGTTTCATTATTTAGATCTCCCTATGAATTATAGAATTAAGTAATACCCCTCCCCCCCCCAATTTTGCAGGAAAGCATCCAACAACCAGAATATAGCTAGCAATAAAAATGACGAAAAATATAATGATTAATAGGATAATTGAGATTATAAAACCATTATTAGAACACAACGATTACATAAAAGTCAACAATAAGTCATCATAAAAGAGTATAATAAGTAAAACCGCTTTAACCCCCAATAAATTTATGAGGTGGGTGGACGTGATTTAAGAACTAAATAAAAATCTTCCCTCTTAATCAGATTAGCTCCCTTCATTTCCATAACGGAAATGAGTTATGTTTGAATTGCCGGTTCATTTCATTATCCTGTTTATCCTGTCAGGAATATATTAAATAACCCATCCGAAATATAGTAGCATGCACCATATTTTATCAATGAAGTGGTCCGCAACATTTTAGGAACCTGCAGAAATCTGAGTTAATTCAATAATAAGCAGGAAGCTATTTACAGCATTTCAGAAGAATTTCTATTGCTAAGTTTAATCATTTAATGCACTCCAATTTCACAATAAGTTGTATAGGGAATATATATATGGTTTACTATTACTATACATATATGGTTTACGATCAGTTCTAGAATTTATCAAATGAAATTTCTTAGAGGGGTTTTCTATATGTATAAAAAATTTTAGAGAACCATTGTAAATCTTTTTATGAAAGTTCAGAAATTTAATAGATTTATCAAGAAGAATTTTTTTTTGGAATTTTCTAAAATTTTGTATAAATTCTGCCTTTTATTTTTGTTAATAACTAATTAATTGAATAAAAATCGTTAACTGAAATTTTTTCAGCAGATTATTTAGAAGTATAGTCTTAATTCTGTTTAAAATGTTTTATTAACAAATCAATTATTATATGATATATATCGATTCAAATAAAATGAAGATTTTCAATTTTCATTAATAAAATTCTAGTTCGAATTCTATTAATGATAAATAATTTTGGCATTATGGAACTGAAACAAAGAACACGTTTGATATTTGATTACATTGTTTTCAGACAAAAGAAATTATAATCAAATATCTCTCTCTTAGTTGTTCTAGAATGCTATTGAATTTCAGAGCACATTTCTCTCGCTTTTGTAATCCCAAGCATTTAACATTTGAAATGGTAAAAGTCTAATGTATTAATGCTGAAAGAAGTGTTCTTCACTATAATTCTCCATTAATAATTAAAATGAATGTGCGTATGTGTCAGTTCTCTGAAGGGCAGATCATTGGCTTTAGAGCTACCAAATTTTGTACATATAATTTTTGGAAGGTAAAAATTTAAATCTTGAGCATTTTTTGAATTTTAATTATAATTTTAAATAATTAAAAATTAAAAATTCCTGATGTCTTTTTGGGATATCTTTCGATAATATTATTGGTTAAATAAGATATAATTATAATTATTGGTACTTATATATATATAATATTATTGGTATTTTCTTTTGCATGTTTCATAAAATTTTCGCGTGTTGCAAAAATTATATAAAAATTATCCTCAGTTTTTACTTTAAAAGTTTATTCTTAATATCAGTCAAGTCAATCTAAATATTTGTTTCTAATTTTCTTATTGTTTGTTATAACATATAATTTGTAGCATTAATTCTTCTTTTTATAATTAAATGCAAATGATTTTCAATAATGATTTTTCTAATTCTTTCGGTTTCTTTTCTTGTTTTATAAAATTAAAGAAGTTTCTTTTTACAAAATGGATCATAATTTTCAAAATCATTTGTCTCCATAGTCTAATTTTAAGGTCTATCTATAAGCCATGTTTTTACCACTACAAGATAAGATAATCTTAACAAAATGCTACGATATTTATTTATATTTATTATGATATAAAATTAAAACTGAATTATATTACGTGAAAGCATTGTAACAGAAACGAGAAATATTTATTACCATAATGTAAAATATCTTAATTAAATCTCATATATTTAAAAGAGTAATTTTGATTTACCATCTTTCAATGCTGTACATGTAACTTTTTATTCTTATTAATATACGTGGAAACTATTTGGTACATCTTTATTTCGTATATGTAATAAAATTTACTTGGAACATAAATACAATTCCTGTGCAATGTTTCCTTTTATATTTTTCAACTCATTTTGTAGCAATCAATGTTTTCATATGTCCAA
The DNA here is from genome assembly GCF_947563725.1 of Argiope bruennichi. NCBI lineage: Eukaryota > Metazoa > Arthropoda > Arachnida > Araneae > Araneidae > Argiope > Argiope bruennichi. The sequence goes on along the minus strand of NC_079154.1, from coordinate 90,502,475 downwards.
AAAGTGAAACAGTTGCAAAGTTTGTTTGACATAAATTAATTAAAACCGTTAATATGATGGACAAAACAGTAGGACGCCGAAAGCCTGTGGAGACTGCTGAGATTAGCTGTCCTCTATCCTATCTATTTTCACTTAATTTTATTTTCTATATTTATGTCTCGTTTATAAACTTCACGAGGACAATTGAAAACCGAATTCATCAATTTGTATGGTAGTAAAATAAAAAATACATAATAAAAACCGGTATTCTTCTCAATTATAGCATATTTATTTAAGGAAATTTATCAAAATTGGGCTACTATCACATAACTTATAGAATAGTATATGATTTTTTAAACATTACATATTTCTTAAGTATAAAGCTGTTTCTTTAAATTGACTGCAATTGGAACTTCAAAACCTGTAATCTATATATGCTATGTAAAATTTGAAGAAAATTATGTATTCATCCATAAAATGGCTTTAAAATATTTTTAAGGTATAAAGATTGCGAAAGTCAGAAGTATTTTTCATACAAATCCATCAGTTGTAATGAAAATTACACTATGAAATATCATCTTTTAGCTATTGTTTTTTTAAATTGGAAAATAAATTTTAATTGTTAAAAAATGCATTTTGTATATTTTTTCACTATTATTATTTTTTTTATCTTTCAGTACTTTTTTCTTCCTAGTTTGATAATCTAATCTAAATCTCTGAAATGGAAAAGAACATTTTTTAAATTATAAAGGCTTTATGTTATCATTTATTGCATTTTTAAAATAGAAAAAAATAAAAATAAAAATTATTTCAATGATGACTTGCATTATAGGTCTGATATAATATTATTAGAACATAATTTTCTGGGATACTTAAAACACCGTCACACAAAATCACATTACAAATTTCTAATAAATATGGCAAACTACTTAAAAGGATTTCTAAGAAAATATTAATGCTAAACGTAGAGAATGAAATATTTTGTCAAACACATGTATTTTTTTACCTGATAATTTAGAGATTCGTGTTTCCAATTAACTAATGATTCCCGTTTTGGTTCAAAATGAATCTCTAATTTTAATCTGCTCTGATATTCTGATTTTACTAAAATTCCAGACCATAGATTAGACCAGGAAGAAATAACTGTTCATATGATAAAGGTTTATTCAATTTTTTAAAATAGATATGTTCATTTTTTTTAAATTAGAATAGAATGATTCATATCTTAAAAAATAAAAATGTATTCATCAATATCATAAAACATAAAAATGTTCTTCAATTGGGTTTAGTTATCAGAAACAGATATAATCTCACTGATTCTTAGCAAAGATCAGTCATATTTTCTGATACATTTTTTGAAATAATGTATCTTAATAAATAATTAAAGATAAATTTAAGAAACAGTATTATATAAAAGCTGTTAAATGATCAAATAAGGTTTTTTTTTTACAAAACCCAACTATTTACCTCTTTAATTTGCGTCTGCCAAAACAGAAATAAATTAATTCACTGAAATTTAATTTCACAGTAAAATACACCATAATTAATAGAAGTTTTTATCACAACAAATATTAAATTAGACAGAATTATAAACTTGGTATTATATTGTACCCTTTAAACAAATAATTAAAATTCCCGTCGAAATATTCGTTTGCGAATGTAAAATGATAAATATTATATTGGAAATAACAAATTAATTTTAAATTTAAAACATAACACAATGAATAGATAAATATTGTCATATTAACTGATATTCATTTATAAATGTTATCACAGCTACCATTTTACGCAAATAATTTTAAATTAATTTTCAAATTTAGAGCTCTTTTATGAGGTTAAAAATTTCATATTCTGTTTACCTAATTTAGTCCTTGTATCCACTTTTTCTTTCTATTCTTTAACTTTGAGTTTTTCACCTTTCTATTGAATTATTCAGTGAATTCATATCTTAAACAAATATTACAGAACAATTGTTTCCTTAGACATATCCGTATAAAAGTGTTAGCTTTCATTGTAATGCTAATAATAAAATATTTCCTCTAGAGCTTAAGTTGAAAGGAACTAACAAGTTTCGTTTGAAGAAACGCACCTTCTTTACGTAGTAAAAGAGAATAATTATTTATTTTCTAATTACAGCAAGTGTAGCCTGTTTGACTTAGTTCCTGGAATAACAACAAAATAATTAATGAATAACAAACGCATCCCAAGAGATAAATGGCTCCGGATGTGAGCAAATCAGTGACAAGAAAGAATCTCAATACACATCGACAAATGCTAAATGAGATTTCACCTGTAAAAAAAAATTGGAGAACATTTCTAAAAATAAGAAATGGGTTTTGTTGCTCATTGCAAGCATATTATTTGTGACAGTAAAATTTATCATATTTATTTAAGACAGTACTACTGAAGTAAATTTTGAAATCAGTGCCATTTGGAAGATTTTGTTTTGAATTTTGAGTCAAATGCAGAAATACTCACACTTATATTCAAATCAGCTAAATCTATAGATAATTAAATTTTAAGAATATTTACAGTATTTATACGATAGCTTATTCTTCTATATCATCTCTAAAATATATTTTAAACAGCTATAGGATAAAAATATATTTTTTTACAAATTCTTTTCAGGAATTTAAATATTTCTTCTCAGAATCAAGTATAAAAGCTTATTTCAAATTCATGAAGAGAAAATTCAAGATTATTTGAGAAAATTTCAATATTTTAAATGCAGAAAGATTTGTTACTTGCAGAAAAAACTAACAAATTTTTTATATTATTATATTCTCATTTCAAAGGAAACAAAATAAATAGTAGACAGATTTTATGAAAAGTGAAAATAATACATATTTGTAAATATCCGCTTTTAAAAAGCTAAAAAAAAAAGATAAGGCAAATTTTTTTCTCCGGTTTCATAATTTATGAACATTTCTTGAGCCAAAATTTTGTGAACATTTAATGATATGAAAGAAAGTTTAATAATGAATGCAAGAACGGTTTACCTTCAAATTATTTTTTCAGGTTTTCCTTTATTAATTCAATAATGTAAAAGAATATTTATTCCACATGAGAGTAATAGCACAATTCTTAAGCCTCGTCGAAAAAAGGTTTTAAAAAGAAAATAAATTTTCCATGGACCGTTTCGTAACATGATTTTGATAAGTTCATATTAAAAACTCAAATAAATTTTTTACCATATTTATCTATTATTAATTTACATATCTATTATTTCTGCATAAAAAATGACTTATTTAGGTTACTTTCAAAGCTATTTTCTAATGGAATGAATTTTCCATAATGTTATTTTATTATTCTACGTGTATATAAATTAAACTAAAAATATTCAATTATATACAATCATGCAAAAAATATTTTGAGTGTCTTAAAAATATGCTCATTTTTTTGCATAATTTTCATATAGTTTTTATCTTGAAATCTATCTAAATTTAAAATAATTTTTTGAAAATATTATTTGATAAGCTGCGTCCATATCTTAAAAATATCGAAAACAAATTTTTAACTATGTAACATATCTAAATTTTTCTCATAAAAATATTAAACCCTTGCAAAAACTGAATGAAAATATCATGAATTTAACTGAATTTGTACATTTTTCAACCCAACCGTATTTCTAGATAATAATTGAATAATATGTTATATATTCAAAGAATTTTGAGAATACTATAAATCAGAAAATCTGACCCTTGAATGGTGATATAAAATCAGGAATATTTTTTTTTCCTAAGTTTTTCCTAATTTTAAGTTTTGAAATTCTGCATTGCATATGTTTGTCAAAATCTTAAACTTGATAGTAAATAAATGCTTATGAAAACTTCTTCGAAAAAGTCACTGACAATAATTTTAATGTTCCTCATATCGTTAAATAATTTCCCATCTAAAATCAATTTCAAATGTTGATGAGATCTTTTATTATTATTATTATTTATTGAATATCAGATATTAGAAAAAAAATGAAAATATTTTTAACTTGACTCAAATAAATGTATTTCTGAAATAACAATACATTTTATCACTACAATAACGGCATTGAAAAGAGCTATAGATGTGAAAAACGTTAGGACTTACGAAAAAGAACGTCAATTCTTTGTGGAAATAGAAAATAAAATTAACACTGGCTTCATGTTCCGAGAAGAGATCTAAGAATCAAATAAATGCATTTTAGGATTTGCTGAGCTTAATACAACGTAATGGAATCAACAAACGGCAAAGAGTCGAGAGAATAATTCTGTCTTTTAGACAAAGATTTCATTCCTTTAAGCAGTCTTGCAAAGTTCAGACTTTTATAGAAATCGCTGCATAGTTGTTAACTATATATTTGAATTATTCAGTTGCACTACAGTTTATTAACTTAAGTCTAAGTCAGAAGCTCTTTGACTGGCTTTCTAGTCATAGCCAGTAAGTATTCTACTAATGTATCTCATTTACAACACAATTACACACCATCCATTTTAAAATACCTCACCGGAAAAACACTTTTGTTGAATATTCGATCTGTGAAGCCCTATAAATTAAGAACAGCGTCATCCAGCTTTGAATTCATTATAAGAATGAAAGTTAATGTAAGACATAAAGTGACACTTTAAACTGAATTTTACAAATTTAGTTTAAGTTCCTGTGATGCTTATAATCTGTTAAATACTTAATTACTTAACGCTTCAGTGATACAAGTTAAATGTATGATAGCAAATTACTTTGAAGTGTTGTGAAATCGTTTATTGAATTATAAAGTGTGCTTTATTATCTGCTTTCATATGAATCAGTGTTTTCAGTTCAACAGTAAAGTAACCATTTGTTTTTCTAATTTGTAGAATTAAGATAATAAGGTGACTAAATTGGGAACTCAGGATTAGACAAAACTGTGAGCTCTCATTATTTAAAGAATAGAGTTAATATTTTGCTGTTTTAATTATTGTACATATTAACCATAACTATATTGTACATTTTCATTAAATATAGTGTTAAATGAATTTTAAAAAAATAGTAGAAATTATTGTTGCCACTATGTTAACACAATTGTGCAGAAGAAAGGATGCATTTATTTTATTTTATTTAGTCTTGGTTGTTGATTCGCTTTAGAAGATATCAATACAAGAAAACGACTGGGATTGCTATATTGAGATGAATACATTTGGCAACACATCATTTTTAAAATTCACCAGTTAATCTAAATTGTGAATTTGATTTCATTCTATTTTCTAAACACTAGTAAATCTTATTTGAAGTCATCCAAATTGTTATAGCCTATTAATAACAGGGGGGAATATAGTCTGGACGATTGCGTCAGTTGGTGTGCTCGGCAGAGAAAACAATTTGACTTAGAGCTATCAAATTTTATATAAATATTGTTTGGAGAATGAAAATGTTAATTTAGAGCTATTTTTGATATTTTAATTTATTAAAATAAAGAGAGTACTGATAGGTTTTCTTCAAAATATTCACGATTTCAATATTACATACTAATAATTTTTATGCCGTTTTAACATTTAAGAAATATCGTTTTTTACTAATTCCATTACTGTAATTTTTTTCCATCAAATTTTACTATTTTTTTTAATTTGCAAAACATGCAACAATAGTTTTTATTTATGGTATGAAATTTAATCTGATTTCACTGATTCACTAAATAGTAAGTAAACTGCATTTCTTTCATTTTGAAAGCTAAGGGAAACAGATTTATGTTCATATTTTCAAATTCTGTAGAAATATCTTTATGAATTTTTGTTAACTGATTGCATTTCATTCATTTATAAACATAATCCATTAAGGTATTTATAACAAGAAATAAATATTTTATATTGAACGATTTTATTTGCGATTCTTTCATCGTTATTTGCATATTTCAATATAACTAACATGCTGAGGCACGAGCTTACACCAACTATGTCACACCAATTTAATATTGGAATCAACTGCATTTGAGGTATAAGAAAGCGAAGCTACAACTCCGCGTTAGAAAATTTGCACTTAAATGTTAGTTAATGCAGACAATAAAATTTTCATTAAATTTGGATAAATGTCTCCATTAAGATGTTTCATGCGAACAAAACAATAGAATAGTTGAAAGGCAAGTGAAATATCGCTACTAATATCAATCTCAATTTGGAGCTTCAAAATACTTTGCTGAAAGAAACGTAAGTATCAAATTATGTATTAAAGAATTAATAGAAATCGAAATTTGCCAGTATTCTAAGCAAATCAGTACGTCGCCAAAATCAAGTAATAATAAATAGTAATAGATTTTTGTTCTAATTTTTAAAAATAGTATTCAAAAAAATTAATTTCAATGACTAAGAATTTTTACTTTTTGTTGAAAAAAAGTTTTATGAACATTTACCAAAATGTTAAATTATGTCAATTATTTCTTACAATTTATGAAAATACTTCGAAGAACATGTACTAAATTTTATTGCTGAATTTCACTTTATGTTTCAGTCTTTGAAAAAAAAAACATTTTTTATGGAACAGGTGAAATTAAATATATGATCACTTAAATAATTTTTTGTTAACGATTAGGGTTTTACAAAAATTTACCTTTCGAAAATTAGTTTTTAACTAAAATACATTACTGTAAATATTATTTTTAGAATTTCAAACGGATTTTTAAAAATTATAATTCTTTTATTTCTTACAATGCAATTTCAAAAGATGAAATTAACAATCAAAATGCAACTGAAATATGTGTGGTTTTGATTTCTGGTAAAGCATTTAATCATTAATTTTTATAATGATTCGAAATTCCGATAAAATATTTTTTTAATTGAAGATTTATTTTTATATTAATATATTGATTGAAAATATGCAAGAAAAATTAAATTAAGATATCAAAAACTGTACAGCTCTTTTTAATATATTCATTAAGTGTTCACACAAAATTTCTTAATATAAAACACATCATTCTTACTCAATTTTTAATTTCTTAAATGCTTATATATGTCTTAATGTGATTCTTTACAAAAAAAAAAATACCTAATTTCTATGGTTTCTCCCCTGATAATTTCTATGAGGTTATAAAGATTCTTTTAATTCAGTGAATACTAAATCACATTAATTTATGCACATAATGCAATAAATGCAAAAGAAACTGCTTAGTTCATATTTTCATTCGGAAAATATTTTCTCCATTTTTTAAGTAAATGCTTAATTAAATATTAATATAAGGCATTTAAACGTGTCATGGCATTCTTTATTTAAGATACTTCATTTTTAATATTCATATTTAAAATTGTTTAAAAATAACTTAAACTTACTTTAAATTTAGATTATTGTCGACATTTAAACTTAAAAGAAATGTCGAATAAATATTTTCTCTGAAATTAATACTTAATGACTTTTTATTGTCTATTTTAATAGAATATTACTTGATTTAGTTAAATTATCTTTGGTATAATCTCAACACTATTTTTCTATATTAGAAGAATTATTCAAATCCTTTTATATACTTAACAAATGAAGATATTATTTATTCGATAAATATGAGATATTTTGTAAGAAGCGAAAGGATTATTTTGACAGGAATTTCTGCATATTATATTATTCTGACTCGAAATATTATATAATTTAACATGGAAATTTGAAATACGAAGAGTTTGCATTTTTTATGCAAAACTGACTACTACTGTGATTACATTAACCAAGTATATTTTTGGAATTGTAGAAAAATTCCTTCAACATTTTTTAAATTGATAACTGAAACAAAGTCAGTGTGCCGTAATTCTGAAGAATATGTATGAAAATATTCGGTTGCATCTAAAGTTCTATATCACACATATTTTCATAAATATTCTAATTTCTCTCTTATTTGCTATAAATCCTAATGGATAAACTTTTGCACTCGTGCTAGTTTAAATAAGGTGTAAATAATGTATTATTATAATTTTACAGATTAACTGAGAAACTACGGTAAATTCTTACAAATATGAAGAACGAATAAGCATATGAATGACTTAAATATGAATGCTGTTATGAATGTTATAAATAATTATGCTTTCGCAAATCTCAAGAAATAATCATGTTAGAATTTTGAAATTTGAAGGCGTCGACTCCTGGATTTTGGTCTAAAAGTATGCATATAGAGTAGCTAAAGTTTTTCTTTTAAAGTGTTCCATTCGTAGAGTTAAAACGTTCCATCATCTGCGAGCATTTTCTTAATAGATGGGTAAATTCTTTAACCCTTTCAGGGCCGTGGGAAGTATGCTTCCCACTAAATTTATCAATCTTTGTATGACATTATGTAGGTTGGCATAAGTTCTGACAAATTTTTTTAGTAAGTCAGAAACTTAGATGCTTCAGTTCTTTATCTCAGACAAAATGATGTGTCTTGATTTGTTACTTAATTATTAATTAACCAAATGAATTAATTAATCAAATTAAATTTATCTAATAAGCTAAATGAATCCCTTTTCTTATTCTAATTTCAAGCCTAAAAATATTTTAACATAATATGACTAGAAAAAAATGGCCCTTTAAAGAGTTAACAGACGATTTGGTTCTTTTAGATAGGATTTGTTTCAGAGACGGCACAGTTATCATGCTTCAAAGTTTAAAGTATTTTGTATCATTTGAAAGATCAAATCTTTTTATTATTCAATGGACAGATTAATTCTCCCATACAGCAACAGGATACGTGGATGATTGCCATTTACCCACGCCTATCAATTTTATGTGATTTTATTCTGCAGAGAGGAAACCTGCAGCAAGGAATTTTTTTTTATACTTTGATCTTTGCTAAGGGAGTTTTCAACTTTCTTTTCCTTTCATTTCATCCCAATTTTGGTGAAATGAAAACCGACTATCACATGCGCAAAACTGCTGGCGATTTACATATTTGGACGTAGAAATCGTGCTGCTTATAAAAGAGCGAGTAAAAGGAATAGATATTCTAAATAAAGTCGAAAAGGATGACAGATTTAATCTTACAAAAAAAAATTTTAGAAAGAAAGAAAAATTTATTTCTTTTTCAAAATATTCGTTTTGAAATGAAAAACATGATACATTGTTCAGCCATATTTAAACTGTTAATTTTATCGTCAAAACTATATTTAATTTTATCATCAAAATTATATTTAATTTTATCATTTAAAAGTAAATACTTTTTTTTATTTCGGGGAAAATTTCTCAATTTTATGATGAGAAGTTGAAGTACCTTAATCTATGCAAATCTGTGATATATAATTTGGTTCATTCAATCATATCTTAAGATCACCACTTTATGATGTTGTGTTCTACAGAATTTTATAATAAGAGAGAGATTCTACCGAATGTAGTACGTTAAACAAATGTTATGTACTAAAGGCGTCATTCTACCCTTTCGGTTCTAAACAGTTTAGACACTAATTAGAAATATAGCTGTTTCCGCAATACGCTAATGGAATTCTCCAATTAGGTATCGATTAAATCAGTCAGATATCAGAACTACTCAGAGGAGAAAGCTTTTTTCTGTAATAATAATTTTTTTCTATAGGCTGGTAATTTTAGTAGTGCGTTTTCATATCTAAAATATCATGTTAATTTACTAAAGTCACATACTTCAACTCTATGACAAAGAGAATTTGAAAAATATTTTTATAAAATTTATAATATTTTTTTATATTTTAAAAATTTATCTTTTGTTGAATTTTACTGAAATTTATCATGCTACCTTTCTAAAAACAGAGTTGTAGAAATTAGCATTTATTTTTTATTATTCATATTATGAATGAATTGCTCAAAATTGTTTATAAATGTGAATTTTTCATTAAATAAATTTTATAAATAATTTTATTAAATAATAATGAATAATATTACTTTCAAAATTAAAGATACAATAGATATGTAAAATTTAGTGTATGTAGAATAGTTTCCAAAATTATTTTTAAAAATTCATTTAATCATTATTTTATTAAAAACTTAAAAGCCAAATCTTACAAATCTTATTCATACAATTATACATGAAATAATTATGACTTATCATATTTCAATTAAATATAACGATACAGACAAATAAAAAAATTTGAAACTGCTACAGAATATTTCAAAACAATCACGAATTTTTAACAGTTAAAAACAATTTTTTGTATTTTTTTTGTAAAGTATCATTGCTACTAAATTTTGAATACAAAGATTTAATCTATAACTCAACCGGTATGCTTTAGTAAAAATCTCACTAAAGACATTTCTGCTCAAAATGGGAAAAAAACAATGCTTTTTCTAAATGGATTTAGATGCTACCAAATGGATTTAGATACTACATAATGGATTTAGATACTATCAAATGGATTTGGATACCTAATGGATTTAAATACTATCAAATGGATTTGGATACCAAATGGATTTAGATACTATCAAATGGATTTGGATACCTAATGGATTTAAATACTATCAAATGGATTTGGATACCAAATGGATTTAGATACTATCAAATGGATTTGGATAACAAATGGATTTAGATTTTTTAACTTCGTCATGAAAACTTGCTGAACTATTCAGATGCATTTCCTTTACATGTATTGTGATTAAATTGTTTTAGATAAAATATCGACTTAATACTTTTTAATAATATTAATATTAACTATTTAATATTAAATTTAATTTTATAATGAGACTCGATTTATTTCTTTTATTACAAAATTAACAAATACAGCAAAATGAAAGTAAAAATACAGCAAATAAATACAGCAAAATTAACATAAAAAAATTGTTTAGGATTTTTTTAGAAAATAAATTGAAACATAATTTTTAGAATATCTTATTATTTATCTCTTTGCACAATATTAATTATTCTTAAATCCCTTGATATGTTAAGAATTTCAAAAATATGAATTTAACAACACTATTTTTAATTTTAATAACAAAATATTAAAAAATTTGAAAAATTTGAAAACAAATTTTCACAGACACAATTCAAAATTATTTTTTTCCGACTTTATATTAATTCTGGCACAAAATTAATTATATTAAATGCTTTCCTTTTCCAATGAATTCATTATTAAGAAAAATAAGTATTTAAGTGAAAGATTACCTCCATTTTTTTAAATATTGAAAATATATGACTGAATCTATATCTATATAATATCCATCAATTTTACCTCATAACAAAATGCTTATAATATGAAACGGAAATTAACTTTATCATTCTTCATAAATTTGAATTTAAATAATAATACTTTTATGATAAAGTCATTTTTAAAGTAAAAATAATGTGGATGCATTTTTAAAACACTTTTTCTAACATACAACGGTCAAGTTTTAACGACTATGCTTTAAAAAAATAAGTCTTCCTTTGAATTATTCATGTCCAAATATTTTCGAAACAATTGTTTCTTTGGTAAAAATTCCATGCAAGATTCACCACTTTCTTTTGACAAAAAAAAAATCATCCTTGGAAATTTTGTGAATTCGAATATAGTTGATTTGAGAAATTTTACAGTTTATAAAAATAGCTCAGAATGGTCATAAATTCAATCTTATATCAAAATAATAACAAATTAATTTTGAATCATTATTAATATTCGTAAAATGTTTAATTAAATTGTGATTTTTATTTAAAATTATTTTAAGTTTTTCTCTAAAAATAACGTCTGATAGAAATCTAGAAAGTTCATTCTTGGTCAATGTAATTGGCTTTTAACAATGAATAAACTAAATAATTCGTATGTAAAAATTACAAGAAAGGAAATAGATTCTTTTGTTGTTGCTTCATATTATCTAAAGCAAAATTTTCTATAATTTTTTTAAAGTAAAATAACAAATCTGATGTTTAATGAAGTAATCGCATTTCTATTTATATCAAAAATTTATAAATTTGATCAAATTTATTCCATTAAATATTTTAAAAATTTAGCACTAAATGCTTATTTTTAAAGAGATATGTATAGATATTTATTACAAATACTAACTTTCAATTTTCTTGCTATTAAATGCCTTAAATGGAAAACGAATTTATCGAAATTCAAATTTATTAGTATTATTTCATTCGAATTTTCATATTTCTTGTTCTTGAATTTATCAGTGTCAATTGAAATTTGTAATAATAAATATCGTAACTAACAATCATTATTTATGATAATAAATATCAAAATTTTGTGTATTGTTATTAATAAAAAGTTGGGGCTTTAACTCAATTCTCTAGAAAGGTCAAACTATTATTAATATTTCTTCTTGCAATACGTAAATTAAGATATTAAAAATTATTAATTAAAATATTGAAAATTAAGATTGTAAAGTAATTTTTCTCAATATGAATTTTTTATATTCCGTTTCATTTACTTCTTTTTCAAGTTTAGTACTTTCATAGATGTAAGCGGAAAAAAATGCGATAAAAAATTCACACAATATCAAAAATAAATTTCAGTAGAACTAATTTTAAAGAATAGAAAGAATATTTCTATAGAAATAAGTCTGTCGTCAAATATGATTCTTAATTGCGTTATTTTTTAAATAAATAGTTGCTTTAAATCTATTATTGTAGAATCTATTATTTTCAGGCTCAAAAAAAATTTACGGAATTATATTGAAGATCTAGAATTGTTCATTGATAGTTAAGTAGAATCTTATATAATTGAAACTCTCAGAGCCGTCCATTTTATTAATTAATAATTATTTATGAACATAAAATGCTGTAAATCAATTGTTCAGTAACTTCGGATCATTTAATTTTTAATTCTGAATTATCTTTAACAAAACATGAATTCCAATTTTTAAATCAAATTACAAATTTTGGATAAGAATGTTGGAATTACTCACCTTAGAACTGTTGGAATTTAGAAGTACAATTTTCTTTCGAAGAAATTAATATGGAACTTTTTTGGAAAATTTTTCGAAAAGATGTTTTTACCTAAAACGCCGATCAGTAAGTGAGGTTCACTGTCAACGAGTTTCGAATATATAGGATCTCTAGAACACCGCATGCCATTTTTACCGCGCATGGAGCACTTGGCTCTTTTTGTTAGTTTTCGGCGCCAACACACTCTGTCACGACGTAATAGCCCACGCTCCGCCAATCAGGAAAGAGATGTTTCCGGTGACCAATAGCATTCGCCTTCGCTGTAAAATTTCATCGTTTGGTAAGAATCGACTTTTTGTATGCTTTCGTTCTATAAATATTTTTCTTTTCTTTGTCGTTTTCAACAGGCCGAGAAAATTTACCGTTATATTTACTGATTATTATTGTTTTTTGAGAGCCACTTTTGCGGTTTTCCGCCGAAGAAAATATTGAATTTGATGTTTCGAGGTGTCTTTTTTGTCCAAACAAATAAACAATTGTTCTACAACCGAATTCCATTTCATAAAAAAATCACGGCGTTCCTTTATTTAGTTAGTTTTGGCAGAGAATTGGTGGAGGAGAAAAATTCCGCCGAAGGTTTTCGGTGGGAGGAATATTGTTGAATATTTCTGTTGTCTTTATAGTGAATATCGCGAATGAAAATAATTTAGCTTTTCAAGTTTATACCATCAATATTATTTTATCCACAAGGCAACTGAAATATAAAAGAATTAGAAAAACAATTCTTTAAAGTTCAGAATTATAGAATGACATTTTAATTGAGTAAATTTTTTATCAACAAAAAGTATTTTTCGCCTTCTTAATTAATGTAATTGATACTAAGATATACGTATCCATATATATTCTTACTTTTTTTGAACAAGGAAATATGTTTGTAATAATATTCCAGTTTGTTGTAAGGCATTTTATGATGTTATTTTAAAGAGTGGAAAAAGTGTTATTTTGTAACTTTAAGATAAGACAGATAGTTTATTATATGACTAATGCATTAAAGTAGTTAATCTTCAGTTTTAAATAACAATGGGTTTATTTTATAAGTTTATTGGAACCATGCTAATTTTTTTAAATTCATATGGTGCTAATTTATCAATGAATTGTTATTTAGATACACATCAAGTTAAAAAATATGTCTTGATAATTTTATTTTTAAAAATGCTTTTCAGTATTCTTATTGTAAATTCGAAACAAATGATGAAGGAATGGTGAATACATTTTTTAAAGAACAATTCACTAAGCAATAGATACACGTTGCGAATCAAAGAACAGACATTCAAATTAAATAAAAATAATTTTTTACTGTTCATCTCATTATGTTTCATACAAGTTCTGTTTTTGTGTTTGATTAAAAAATACCGTATTCTCTTGCTTGAGTGAAATGAAATAAAAATGTAGTCGTCTTTTCTCAGTTAAAAAATTAATCTCCAACTCTCTCTCTATATATATATTAAATAATAATATTATGTATTTATTATGTGCTGTATTAATCCTTTGTGTGTGTGTGTGTGTGTGTGTGTGTGTGTGTGTGTGTGTGTGTGTCTGTGTGTGTCTGTGTGTGTGTATGTGTGTGCGTGTGTGTGTGTGTATGTGTGTGTGTGTATGTGTATGTGTGTTTCGAACAATATTATGTGTTTTGATTTGACTATATTATTCGCCCTCAAAATTATTAAACTCTATAATGCTATAATCTAACTCTATAATGATATTAATAATATGATCTATCATATTTCAAAGATTATCGAAAACATTTTCATTTTAATTAAACAAAATTTAGACGAATTTAGACGAGTTAAAATGCAAAAGTGATTTAAAAATTAGAAGAAATATTATTTTTAGACTAGACAATGGCAAGAAACACAAATCTTAGTGTTTAAAAGTTTATGAAATATTTTGTTCTAGATTTTGTTGATAAGAATCTGACTTTTTTTGATAAGTTAATTTCCTGAACTAATTGGAACTCTGTAATTCTATCCATTCTTTAAGTACTAACTATCTACCGATAAATAACATGAAACTTTCAGTTGTTTTAGTATTATGAAGCATGAAAATAATTTTCAAATCTTTCTAAAAGAACATATTTTTTATTTTGTATTCCAGAAATTGCGAACCATACTTAGAAATTTAATATTATATTTCTGCGAAATACAAGCATTAGATTTTAATTTATGTAGTGTTTCGTAAAAAGTTTTACCATAGTTTAAATAAAAAATATGTATTTAAGCCACATTTGAAAAAGAAGTTGACTTGCGTCTTAAATTTAACCGCAAAGATTCACTAAAATAGTTTTGCTGGCTAGAGAAATAAAATATATCTATTTTATTTAATTATAATAACTCGTTATTTCGGAACAGGACTATTAATTATTGCTTTATTTCAAAGAAATTGCCGTTTCTTATGGCGACGTACATATCAATAACTTCTAAATTATTTTAAAACTTTATTGCTAACAGTGTTTCCATATAACGAAGATTTTCTCACTTTCTTGATTGATTCGACAGGAAATAAAGTTGCAATTTAAAAAAATTAGTATGGTTTATTTTTCTATTTAAAAAATAATCAATGAATTTTAAAATCAAATTTGATATTAAATATTCATTAAAATAAAAAAAATTATAATTTCTAAATTGCTTTGGTTTTAAAATCGTAAGAAATTCACTAGCTCACACCAGTTTCTATAAAAAAATTTATAAATAAAGCATAATTTTCATTATTTTTGATTACGCTGTGATGTAAACCTACTTACAAAGTTTTCTTAAGGAAAATCGTTTTCAAATTAAAATCCCATATATCATTATTTAAAATCACATTTTACGTATCCAACCGAAAATATTTTATCTCAACCTAGTTGTTTATTTAACAAAAAAAAAATGTCATATTTTTGAAAAATTAATGAAAACATTTAAATTTACTTCCTTATATTCAGTGCTATCAAAGCCAAAAGCTGATTGCACCGATTTAAATTTAAGCTAATAAAATAGTAAAATCGAATAAAAATAAATATTCTATGGATATCATATTATATGATAAAAGGGTGTATTCAGTCTTGTAGGATATTTTATAATATTATAGTTCGTATCAAATATAGTTTAATGAAAGTAAATGACTGCAATAAATAAATAAATTTGTCATGTTGTGTGTGATCATTTAAAATAATGATTTACTTGAAGATGTTATTGATTTTTACCGAATGATTAAAAAAAAAAGGTTTTCAATAAAAATTGCTAAAAAACATGCTTCTATCTATAACATCTGTTTTTATTTACGCTTAATATTAGTTTTCTTTAAATCTTATTATTAGCTTTTTTAATTATTAATTTTATATATTTAGTATATATTTACTTTTTGGAATTAAAGATGAATCTAAATATCTTTCTGGCAATAGTAATACCACCGCTAGGAAGCAGCTTTTACAAGTTCGAACAAAATCCGTTTCTCAATCTTAAAAGAACCGTCATACTTGAAAGTAAAAATCGAATCATCATCCAAAGACATAGCATTTATGTCAAATTAAAGTTCCAAAATGCAATAAACAGTCACAGATTCCCTTTTAAAAGTTCTAAAAAAAATTTCTCATCATTTTAAAACGAAATGTACTTTTATCGTGAATTCAATGAGAAATAGAACAAAAAGCAACTATAGTCAGTGACAAATTAAATTGATAACTCAGGGAAACCTGCTTAATTACTGTTGTAATTAAAAAGTATTCGAAATGCTTCTTTTTAAATAGAAAGATAGTAGATACCCTCTGAAAACTTTTATCAAAATTTTTTATGACTTTTATAAACCTCTAGAAACTTAAAACTATGTGAAATCAAACTATATTTAAAATTATTCATTTCAAATAGTTTTTTCAGTTGTCCTACAAACACCTTTAAGATATAGTTTATGAATCTTTTATTTTTAAAAAGAATGGGAACACGAAATAGATACACATTTATGAATCGATCTAAAAGTAAAGTTCACATCAGAGCAATCTTAACATTTGGTAGCTATATTTGTTCTTTCGCTTTAAGATGTCTCGTCCGTGTTCTTGTAAAAGATTTTTAGATTTATGAAATGCAGATGATTTAGCATTATTAGGTTCTTATCTAACGTTCCTTTTAGAACTCAAGTTTATTTAAACTTCTTGGTAAAAATGATGATTTCTTATGCCAAACTTTTATTTACTTTAAAAAGAACTTTTTTCATTTATCTCTCATTAAACTCTAATTCTCAATACATTTAAATATTTTCATCGTCGTTTATAAAAACAGTTTGAAATTTCTATGAAACAAAATTGGTAGAATACATTTAGCTTTTAAATATTTAAAAAAAACATAAAAAGTCAAATATCGCTCAATCCATAGGAGGAAGATGGTCAGACTTATGTTAAGAATTCAAAAAGTATTAATATAATCTTTTATCGAAAACCTCTTTTCTTTGTCAATAAAATAATAATATTGTTACAGATCTGTAATATTGCTTCCCAGCACAGTTAGTGCGATCAATGGAAAACCATTTTATGATCAACTCTATTGGATGCTGATCAGATGCCGAATCAGTAATCGCAGGAGTTGGCGATCATTTGGTGACTTCGTGACGAATTTGGCGTTAAATAGATAATACTAGAATCTCAGAATTTTGATGATAGAGCCAATAGGAACCGAGAAATGCTTGATTGTTCCAGAACCTTCTCTACCCGGCTCCGGGGACTATAAAAGGCCGGCAGTCTCAAGCCGAAGGGAGTCGTGTATTGAATCGAGGAAAGAGTCAATGGCGAATAGTTGGCTCAGTCCAGAGAAGAGCAAGCTTTTTGTGGAGCTCAAGCGATTGCTGAATTGAGCTGTGTGCCGAGTCCTGGTGTTTATTGTATTGTAGCCACCCGTGTAGTAATGAGTCAGTAGTTAGATAAGCTAAGGCGAGGAGACAGTATAGAATTGCAGCAGTTTAGAGAGACCGTAGAGAGTAGCTACGAAGATTCCCTCCACCTGCTGAATTCTGTCTGGCCGCTTTGTGTGCTGTGGTTGTTATTGCTACCTATTACTACTTGTAGACTGTTTGCTGTAGTGTGCTGCTGTGTGTTTCCTGTGTTCGTTTCGTCTGTAAATTTGTTGTCTGCGTATTCGTGTCTTCGTGTTTAGTAAGAATCGTCGTTCGTTATTGAGGCCTACTGATTGTTTTCATCCCATACAATGTCTTAGTGTCTTAATGCCTCGCTGATGAAAAAGTGCTTTAAAAGAATAGCTTAAAAAGAATAGGTGCTTTAAAAGGTATTCTTACAATTTAAATTCCATTAATTTAAACTCAAAAAATGGTGATGCCTTTTATATAGTCTAGAAAAAAATGTCTGAAACTGAAGTTCATGAAAATTAAACAATTCCACTAAAGTAATATTTGGATGAAACAGTAATTTATCCTTCGTAATGCCAAATATTTTTGACACATCTCTAATTTCAGTGTATTATCGGTAGAATATTTTAATTTATTCGGTACAATAAAATATAACCTAACCATACACTAAAACAGCATTTGCATATATCAACTATACACCCTCAACTTCATATAGTTAAATAGAAAACAGTTTGGCGCAAAGAATTAGAGATTTTGTTCTGCTCTCTACATTCCAGAAAGAGAAACTCTTAGATTCATGTCGAAGCTTTCTCTTATGTAGACTCAAGCCGGGAAAAGGTATTGAATCTTCTAGAAGAATCTATGAATCTCGGCTTCTAATAGAGATATTATCAAAATCTTTTATTTTCTTTTTCACAATAGTCACTTGATTTGTCGCCACTTCGCCATAATTGCTATAAAATCAGGTCAAGAGTTATTGATCTAGCATCCATTCAGCAGACTAATATTCTAGGAAGTAATATTGCAGATTAGTAGTAGCAATCTGATTCTGAACAAACTAAACCGATTATAACAAGGCATTATATTTAGTTTAAAAGATTCTCATATGTCTTTTTTTGTTTGTATAATAATTGTTAATACTTATATTTTGTTTTATCAATGGATATTGGAAAATAATTTGTTATTTTGTTAAATATTCTTTACAGTTTCCAAACTACTTTTGTGCTAAATTTATTATGATGGAGAACTTTTTTATGTTTCAGTTTGAGACTTCTTATCTTCATGGCAATTTTAAATATTGTTACGACTTCATACTTATTAGATAAATTACAATTCAGAAATTAAAATCCTGTTTATTAGTAACTCATTTCAATAAAATATTTTTCACTTATCCACGAGATTATCAAATTTTATCTTTATCTGATTTGTAAAAAAGCGCCTACTCATACGCCAGAAAAGAGTTAGAAGATACTTTTATTTTCGTGTTCGAAATTCTCTCCATGTCAATAGCCAGTTCTCATCAGTTACAATCTAGATTTTTTTCTTAGATTTCTTCCTGCTCATTTTATATCATATCACACTAAAATAAGCATCAGTAAATATCAGTATCTGGTCAGGACAGAAAATCTGTATTTAGCATTTATTGAATAGGCAGAAATTTATGTCTAGTTTAATTCTTACTTTTTCAATTAAGTAGTATATAGAAAATATTGTAATCATCAAAATCCACGAACTTGAAATTTTAACGAATCTGCACAGTCCGGTCATCCCTGATTCCGAAATTCACAATTTTAGTATTTTTAGCATGTTTGGTAAATCTGTTTGCCTATCAGTCAACACGATAGTTCGAAATTCATTTGAGTAAGACGGCTGAAATTTGATAAAAGGAATTACGATCAAACTTATAATCTGTGGAATTTTCAACCAAATTCAGTCACAGGAAGTCTTTTATCCAGCTGTTCGAGTACTCGATAACTGCAAAACTCAAAGAGCAAGATACATAAAATTTGGTACTCAAGTTTAGCGTCCAAAATACAGATATCAAATTTTGGAACAAAAACGTTACTAAGGTTGACCTTCTGTCAGTTTGTATTTCCACAAGCATGTAAATGCAATAATTCATAAATGCATAACTTAAACCAAAGAAATACGTTATGTGCCTGCAACAGTAGTTTCGTGTCAAACTTTGGTGCCAATCGACATTCAAAAAGGTGTAAAAAATACATATTTTCAAGTTAGACTCAGTAAAAATGCTATATTTGTGCCAAAGATATGTATTTTGTAATTATCATTCACTAATGGCATGTAAGGTATTCGCGGTCTTATTTAAAGTCCACAAATTTATGGGCAGGTGGGAAGGAGTATAAGTCCTTTCTTGTAGAGTAAGCAAGAAATTTTCAGAGACCTCTCTTACAGTTTTATCTTTATGATTAGCTTCTTACCGTTAGAAATAGAATATTTCTAACTTTTGTGTTTACACGAAAATAATAGCTTCAGATATATTCTTTTCTTTTGTGTTCCTTGTTCTCTGCATTATGTAGGTGAGGTAATTTTTTAATAAATTTATAATGGCTCCCTTTTCATGTAACAAATGTAGATTTTGCCATTGTTAAAAATAGTATTTCATATTTATATTAACATAATGTGATTTCTCTCATTTTAGTTGTAATAATTAATTATGCTACTTTTCCTTCTACCTCTACCACCATGTTTAAACGCCTACCTATTTAATATTTTGCTGCCCTTTGAGGAGTTTATATAAATGAGATGGAATGCATTGCATTAAATGATAATGCATCATTAAAATTCAATGAGGTTTCTAAAAAATACAATAAATTATTAAAATACTTCTAAAGATAAATCTTCCCTTGCCTACATTTTTTTTATTTTTTTCCTACGTATTAAGAAACGAATAATAAAATGTCACTGTTTATTAGTCACAACTAGAAATTGATTCCATATGGATTCTTTCCCATCAAAAGATTTATAATTTTATTTATAAAGAAATTTCATAGTTGATGAGTGGGCGTCGTTTTATCACCCTTGGAATTCTTTTTATTGAAATTATATTCCATTGCCTCATAAATGTTTATTTCCCATAATATGAATTTTATTCATATGGAATTGAAATGAATATATAATCATTTTCTCAAAACATTTAAGAATATAATTACATTCTGGTTTTATAACTATATTTTTCCGTTAGGTCATATTAAAAATTTATGAAAAGTAAGTGAATAATTTATACTTTGAAATTATTCCAGAAATAGGATTCGGAAATATTTATGGTACTAATTTTTAACCTCTGATATTCGAAACGATAAAATGTGAGATTCAAAAAAAAAAATGAACGAAATCAACAAGGCTAATTATTGAAGTCAAAACAATGAAAGGTAGATTCCCTTAACGCAAAACTATTTTATCACAAATGGTTGTTCCCAAAACAAGGTTTTGGAAATTTAAAAATTTATTATTGAAATGATTTGTGTAATATTTGTATACATATGAGAAAATAGGTAGTCCTATTGCCAACAAAATAATTCTAATGTACAGCAAAAGTTATTATTACCAAAATGTCAGTAATAAACAAAATTTCAAAATTACAAATATCATTATATTATTTTATTGAATCAGTAAGCAAATCAGTTTCAAACAAGATTAATGTTTTTTCAACTTTAAAGATACAATTACCCTGGTATAAAATAACAATAAATGAAATTTTATTGATAAGAATTATTCTGGAAAATTATTCCACCTATAGACTAAACATTAAAAGTTATAGATTTAAAACAGAATCCCAAACACAAAACATTTTGATGTTTTCGTATTCAAAGCATTCAAAAATACTGATTGCTAAACTTATTTTTATAATGAATTAAAAATGGAAAATATTTACTTAAATGTGAAATAATAATAATGTATAGCTAATAATTATTTGAATAATTCGTATCAATATTTCTTTGAAAACAATGCCACTTAATAAAGAAAATAATATAATAAACAATATAATAAGAAATTCTATTTAACAGTAACAATAACAATCTTTCATTGCATTCTTTATTCATGAAAACAAGTTTTATTTGGCATTTCACTGCACTAACCCAAGCCATTTTAATATGGGAAATTGTATGTGATTAAAGATATATCGTTTGAAAGAATAAACTTACTCTTGGGAGAATATTTTCTAGGTAATTTTTTGACAACAAATTAAAAATTTCTGTAAAATGGATTTGATAAAACATTATTCCATATTAAACATTTTTTAATTTAATCTGTTAAGTAAATATTTGTTACTTTGCTCTAAAAATTATTAAAATTATAAATGTGAGAAATGTTTTTCTGACAAATAAATTTTTATTGAAATTATTCTTATATTTGAAAATGGAACACGAATTTGTTTACTTTACTGTTAGTAGAGTGTGTTTGCATCCAAAAGAAGTGAAGGCATGAATATAAACACTGTAAGATAAGGTTTCGCTGTTAATTTCTACAAAAATTAAGTTAAAATTTCAGGAAAAATAAAAAATTTCATTATAAATGCGAATAGAAATATTTTAAAAATTATTTAGTTGTAATATAATTCACTTTAACTGTTTTTTTTAAAAAATGGCTTATGTAAATAAAATTTGTTAAATTATTTAAATATTTTTTTAAAAAATGGGATATGATCCAGTTTAATGGCAAAGGAAAAAGTATCTTAATGAAAACTGATTATATAAAGAGCAAATAAATAAACAACACCTTAAGCTTCTGCTTTGCCTGAAAATATGAACAAATATATGTTCATTTTTTTATCCCTCGAAACGCGGTTTTACCATCTCTTATACAAAATACTCAATTAAAAAATACTGTAGTAATAAATAAATAAAAGAAAAATAATAATAAAATAAATAATAAATAAATAATATATAAAAATAATAAAATAATAATAATAAAAAATACTACTTATAATAAGGCTCAGTGTGTGTGTGTGTGTGTGTTGGAGCTCTGTAGGCCAGACCATTGAGGCTACAGCTACCAAATTTGTCACTGTACTTTGGAGGCCGGGAATGTGTATCTCGGGGAGATTTTTTAAATTTTTGATTAAATTTTTAATTAATTAAAAATTAATCGTAATTTTGGAGTTTTTTTCTTTATAACTTCCGAAAATATTACAACACAAAATTGATTTTTACATCATATTGAAGTTCAAAAAATTATCTTTTCAATGACACTAATGCTTTAAAATATAAATTAAACTTCTATTTTTAACGAATTTTTACAAAATATTTTAACCATATTTTTCAACAATTTATTTCGCCCAAAATAAAATTTAACCTACACGTGCAAGTTATGAATCAATGGGAAAAAAATTAGCTTTTATCAACGTGTTGCCATCATATTGACAAAGGCTCAAATTAAAAAATAAATCAAATATTATTGAAAATTAAACATACAAAAGTGTAATTTCCAGAACGTGTGTCTATGAAATGAAATAAATATGAAAGAAACATTAAAGTTACATAAAGCAAAAATATTTAAATTTAATCGTGAAAATTTATAATCATTTAAGAAAATATGACAGAAATAAAATAGGTATCATTAAATATCTAATTTGTTATTTGTATAATCGAGTTTAAAATGTTTTTGTGTGATAATACGCTCTGACGTTATTGTACAAAAATTTTAATATTTAAATCGATTTTAAATTAATAAAAAATTGAAATCTCCTATTGCAAATTTCAAGTTATCATGTTAGAATACTATTATTTTTTAAATCCTTGTTTGTCTTAATTAATTTAAGTCTTTAACCAGTTTAAACAGGTTTAAAAAATCACGTGTATATCAGATTACGCATGCGTCGATAATTAGAAAACAGTGTTTTTTTTTTGTTTTATTTTTTTTCCCACCTCAAAATCTTTCTGTTTCCAAACTTTTATATAGAAACCTTTTTTTTTTTTCTTCTTTTTTTTTGTTGCTTGTATTGGTTTGGAATGATTGCATGACTATTGTATAGCACAAACATCAACTTTTAGAGGAGCGAGGCTTTTTTTTCTCCCCATCCCCATCTCAAAATCCTTCGAACTCCAAAACTTATTTTGCCAGCTAGAAAAATTCAGAATTTTATCTATCACATTAACAGAAGTTCAAATTAAAAAAATAATAAAATATTATTGCAAATTAAATATATAAAAGTGTCATTTTCAGCACGAAAATGATCTGTGAAAAATATTTGAAATATGATATTTTCGAAAAAGTAAATGGAGGAACAATTTTCTATAATCTTTTGCAATATCGATATTATTAATTCAATAAAACAGTTTAATTTTAGGCAAACATGGTTTAATATATATAGGATAATCACTCACATCAGCATCCATTAGCTACTTTGGGGTATACATCTGCTAACAAAATGGTCTAATTGAACTAAATAATTATATTTATGTAACTTCAGTCAATAAAGGCTCCGATGAATTACGAATTTTAAATTTTTACATAGTTTCTTGGCCTTTTGAATCATATTTTTAAAAAATATTCTTGAGACGCCAATATTTTAAATAAAAAGTGTTTAACAATAAAGTAAAAAAATCACTACGACTGATTAATTTATAAAATTTAAATATCACTCTTCTATAAAAATTGACGATTTTAAACCACTTCATTGACCGTCTTAAAAACGATATGCTAATCTTCTGCCAGAGTTGGCTTATAATTATGAAAATGTTGATTGTTCTAAAACTGATATACAAAAATTTCATAAATAGGTCAGGTTTGATCGCAGAAGATACAAACGTTTATTTATTTATTTAAAAATTGAAGTGTCAAACTTATATAGCAGAATATGATTCCTTAGGACAAAAGGACTGTGTAAAATTTAAACTTCATAATTTTTTCATAAGTACGTTTATTAATTGAAATAGAATAAAATATTTTTATTTACATCATTTAAATATTTTGAAGGTAAAACTAAAAACTCAATTTTACAATAAATCGGAGAAATTTTTATAGAATAATTCATAAAGATATTATATAAATTGCGAAAATTATTCTGCAGTGCACATACAACTTCAATGCCGAACGACTTTGCTTTCAATTCTCATATTTTAAAAAAGACCTGGCTGGTTTCAGTGAAAAAAATTTTATATTAATTGCAGTTTAACATTTCCATTCAAATTTAAAGTAGAAATTTATGGGTTGTGACAGAAAATTACAGAGAGAGATAAGTAGTACAATTAATGAACAGAACTGTTTAAGGCCTACATAATAGTATAAAAGAATTATATAGCTATCAAAATCTGAAGCTTAAACATATTTTGCAGAAAAAGCAATTAAGAGACCAAGTTAGATAAAGTATTTAATTGAAAATTTTAGCTATCATTAATACTGGCGAACCGGCTGATCGTCAAGTGTGGCTAGTCTAAAATAAATTCTACAACACTTGAGGTTTTGAATATTCTTGTCGTTTTAGGAAAAAAAAATATCTGAAAAACAGAGCTGCACTCGGCAATTTTTTTCCCGTAAAATCTTGTTTTTTTTTGTTTTTTTTTTAGAATATTTAGATACAAATCACATATTAATTACATGTGAATATTTTTTAATCTTACCTACATATGAATTGGTCAATTAAATAAAAAAAATCATGAATGTACTTAGTTTAACATGTTAAGTATATTTTTGAACTTACTCTTAGTTTTACCATGGTGAAATCGGGTTCGAGATGACGCTATGTGACCTTATCAGGATGAGAGCAAATAGAAAAAGAAAAATAGTTAGTTATAAAGAATGCTTTTTTTTGTGTGTAAAATCACGTTTTTTGAGGAAAGACACCTCTATAGATAAACTTAAAAGGCAAAAATATTAAATATAAATACATGAAAAAAGCAAAAAGCGCAACCAGAACTGAGGACCCGCAACACAAGTGGAAGTTGAATTTTCTTACTCTAATTATTAGTCATAAAAAAATTTGTGCGTAAAATTGCGTTTCTTTTTTTTTTTCAGGAAAGACACCTATAAAGATAAAGAGCAAAACCTTATCTAAATATAACATTTAATCCAAATTGTTAGAGCCGTTTCCGAGGTATATATATATATATATATATATATATATATATATATATATATATATATATATATATATATATATATATATATATATATATATATATATATATATATATATTTAGTTTGAAGTTGTAAGATTAATCTCAAACTCAAGCAAAGAAAATGTCTAACAGCATGATATCTTTATACCACTCTTAACGAATCAAGGACGAATTAATGTTCATTTAAAGCGAGTTTCAGATTTATTTGCTCAGCCTTACATACTTAGAAAGTGAGATGGAAACCTGTCTACTCAAAAACTTTGCAATATTCTATGTCCAATTCAAAAACTGGAAATTTAAAATCATAATTAGCGAATATTTATGGTGGTATGGTAAATTGGGTAGTTAAAATTTAACATTTTCAAATCTATAGCTTAAACTTAATATATATAATATATGAAACTAAAATAATGAAAATATGAAATAAGTATGAAAAAAATATATGATGAAATATATGAATATATGAAAAACATATATGAAACTAACTCAAATATATGAAACTTAATTGATACATTTATGAGATAAAATTGGATAATTGATAAAATTTCTGCATTACATTAATCTACTGCTTTCATCTCAAAACTATAAAATATCATGTTTTTGTGGTGATTTAAATAGCCATGAAGCATTATTCTATCCAGCCATAGCATGCTTTGTATCTAATATGACTGAACCAACTTGAATAATAATACGAGTAATATAAATGGTATGAATGTAAAACCCATTATATGCATACCATTACGAACATCTCAGACATAGATCCCTTACAAAGAAACCACTCCAATATCGTCGATTTCTCAACCTCATTCTTTAAGGAATTAATCCCCTCCCCATCAAGGAAAGGAGGATAGTGCTTCAAATGAGTTGAAACTTTCATTAAAAAACCATATTTCTGAAAGGGAGAATGAAGACAAAATTTTGAATTAATGTTCAATTCAAAATTACATCTTTACATTTCTCAGAAAATTCAACACTTCCAGATTATTTGCGCTCTTTCATTACACGTAAGTTTAATAGATTTCAGAAAAATCTTCTTATTAAGGACCTTCTATCAAAAATATCCCATACTTACAACTAAACTGTAATATGGTATTGTTATTATAAACGTTGAATTAATCGTGATTCACGCATCAGCAAGAGTTTTTAAGAAAAACAAAGCATTTTTTGGTTGTCGTGTTCACGGACAGACAGACGGGCGACATAATGTCCAAAAATGTGTTTTTCGAACTTTGTGATGTCTAAACTGAGAACATCAGCTAAACTTTCAGTTTGAATTTTTTTCACGATTACAAAACTTCCTCTATATTTCGTAAATGATAAAGAATAAAAATTCTTACTTGTTTAAAGTATAACCCTTTACATGACAAAGACATACAGAAAACTTATTTTTCATCAACTTTACATAATGGCTGCTTACTGTTGTTTTTAATATAAATTTTATCCATGATTTTACAAAGCCAACGAGAGATATATTAAGTCACTCAATTAGATGCAAGCATCATCTTGAGAGTCCAACTATGAAGTATATGTACAAAATTGTATTCAATTAATTTTAATATTTACTTGTTTAGTTCAATAACTCCATTATAGTACACTATTACGTTTTGCTTTTCATACCAAATAAAAATTGCTATATTTAAATTAACCGTAGTTTAAAATTTATTATTTTTGCAAAAAAAAGCAGATTAAAATTATAGTTTTGGAAACTTGGAACTCAGTTGTTGAAATTATAATTATCAGCCTTTTTACATTTATGAATCGATAAGGATAGGGATTGCAATACCGGACCAAAATTTCAATACCGGTATTCGGTATTTTTTAAATCTTAATACCAGAATACCGGTTTTAATACCGATATTAGAAATTTTGGAAAAAGAAAGAAAACACAGGTGTTTCTGTTTTTTATTTGCCAGTTTTATTAGAGAGTGTAAATATTACAAAAAAATAATTTGTAACTTATAAATTATAACAGTATGTAATCACAAAAAAGTAAAGAAACATCTTATTTATTTAAATCACAAAAAAAGTGTAAATATCACTATTCAGTTTGTGGTACTATTACAAATTTTTGAAATGCGATCTAAAAAAACGTAATGCATCAATTGTACTGTCATTAAGCCTGAAAAGTAATTTTGTGTAAAAATTACCAACTGTCGAAAACGCTCTTTCGGCATCTACGCTAATTGGTGGTACTGTTAGCAATGCGCGATATACTTTTTCTAAGTATTTACCTCTAAATCCTCATCTTCAAATAAATCGATTTCTCGTTGGATGGTTTTGGATATAGCTGATTTCTGTATTGTATTTTGGTTCGTTGAAATTTTTTTATTTATTGCTAATTCTAATTTTTGTTCAAGAGACAATTCTTTTTTACTATCGACAGTAGTGACATCATAATCTTCGATAATTGAACCGAATTCTGAATGTAGATAAGTTTGTGGGAAGAAAATCTTTAGAAACTTTACTCTAACTTAATCAGATTTGAATTGGTTATTTTCTTTTCTTCTTTTCATTTTCATTTTTAAAATCATTAGAATTATGTAAATACCATATGACATTTTCTATTTCGGTATGTCTTTCTTCTGTACGATTTTTCAATGTAATATAGTTGGAATCCAAAATTTCTATATCCACAGTATTTGGATTCTTCTGTTCTTTATATTTTTGGTATAATACATCTATTACTCCTAATTGAATTCCATGTGCATAGCACAACTGCTGATTTGCACCAAACAACTTTCCAACTTTTTTCATAATTGTTGCTCCATCAGTCGTTATGGATACAATATTTTCTTTCAGGGATAATCCATGTTTCGCTAATTTAGATTTAAGCACTTCATTAAGCCATTAATTAGCTAATTAATTTCGCCCGTTAGGGAGACATAAAAACTAAAACGTATACTATATTGCTATGTTCGCGATACCTGAACATATAGTGGAGACAATTTAAAAAAATTTCTAGTAAATACCGAAAAACCGGTATTTAAACTTGTGAATACCGGTATTACAAAATTGTACAAATGGCTCAAAATACCGGTATTCGGTATCCCGGTATACCGGTATTGCAATCCCTAGATAAGGATATCAAAAATATTTTTTTCAAAAGTTTATTCCCAGTTCTCAACAACTGGGAAATTTATTATATTTGGAAAAAAGCAAACTGATTATGATTTTTTGCAATATTGATTCTATTATTTAAATCATAATTAGCATTTTACATTTGTATATAGGTAAAGATATTAGTAATAGTCATTTTTTAGTTTGTCAATTTGTAATTTACAAAAATCAAATGAATTATGATTTGATCGATTACTATTTATCTCTGTAATTACTAGTCTTTTTACACTTATCAATTGATAATGTAATTTATAATATTATTGATTTTGAAAGATTGGCTGAAAATATAGATATGTCCTATTTCTTCATCTCGTCAACAACCGGCCACAATTTTGTCTCTTCAATTAATTAAGAATTCTTGAGAGTTTATAAAAATATCATACTTTACAAATCGTCTACAATGCCTAAATGAAGTTAAGCGCCCACCTTAAATCTTTCAACTATAATAAATGCAAAATATTTTTCAAATAACCACTTATTCGGAAAACTCAATCAACCGTGCAAAATATTCAAACTAATAAGGGTCATCGAATTTTCAAAATAACGGAGACATATTTGTTACTATAAATGCTAAAATATGCCTTAATTTTCTTTTTCAAATTAATTGAATTAAGTAAAATAAGCGTTTGGATGAATTAAGTATAAAAATCAATCGTTTCATTTTTAGGGGGGTAGTATTTAAAACCATGTTTTAAGAAAATAGGTCTATTATACTCCTTTACATACGAGAAGAATCTTTTAATATCTTTACTAGAGAAGCATTATAAGGTTTATATATTAAATATTAATCGTCTCTGGTGGCCAGCTGGTTCGGCAGTAATATTGTCAATATTTTTCCGAATTAATTATTATTTTTTAATTTAATTTAAATATCTTATGTGTAATCTTTTTATAATTCCTTCAGCAAGCATTTTAACCTTTTCTCCCCGACTTTTGCTTTGTTAAGCTTTTAAAACTAATATAAAAGTAGCTCTTTCTATGACACCTTATGTAAAAAGGATTTATTCAATAAGGAATAAAATCCTTTCTTCGGAACGTATATTCCTATTAGAACCGAAAGGATAAAGAATCAAGTGAGATAGACATAAATTCCTATTGTTAATCTTACTCCGTTTACTGTGCAAACAAACATTCTTCAAAGATTCAAGTCCCATGACATCATAATGAAAAGTTAAAACCATAAATTTGCAGGTAATCTATTTTCTAGATGAACGTTATTTTTCGCAGAACTTTAACTTCATTTATTTTCATTCCTAATGCAAATTGTGCAGTAATAAATACATATTTCTTACATACCATTGCAACAAAGTAAGAACGTCGTTTTAATATTTGATGAGGGAATGAAAACAATTTGAATTTTTAATAAGGAAAACTATTATTGAAA
This sequence comes from Argiope bruennichi, assembly GCF_947563725.1. Taxonomy (NCBI): domain Eukaryota; kingdom Metazoa; phylum Arthropoda; class Arachnida; order Araneae; family Araneidae; genus Argiope; species Argiope bruennichi. The sequence goes on along the minus strand of NC_079154.1, from coordinate 90,472,309 downwards.
ATTATGCAAAAAATCTTTTCAAAATGCAGAAAAAAAATAACTGTATGAACCGATGCCAAAATACTTTTCGTGTAACAATATTTTTTGAGAGTTAGTATAGAAGAACGCCATTTTTGAGAGTTAATATAAAAGAACGCCAAACTTTAGTTTAATTTTATTTAAATTCTTTCAAATCGCTGTGAAGTGCAAAATTTTATCTTCCAAATCATATACACACCAAATTTGATAACTCTAAGTCACACGATCTGGCCTGTCTAGAGCCAACGCAAAAACATTCTCACTTATTTTTAATGGAAATGGCATAAAGATAATTTTAAAAGAATAACATTAATTTCGGAATAATAAGGTAAATAGATTTTAACATTATCAAAAAAAAGAAGAAGACTTAACAGAGTAATTCCTCAGTAACAAAGAAAAAAATAAACAACTTTTTTTAGGAAGAAGATGAATAGTTTTATGGGCATTCCCAAAATAGCTACTGAGAAAGTGAAAAAGTAGAAAATGTTGAATATTTTGAAGTCTTATTTCCCCCAACAAGAGCACAATTTGTATCTTTACCGTGTCTGTAAGATAGGGAGATCATTTTATTCCTTCAAATCGGAATTCTTTAAAGAAAAGAATGCATCTGAATCCACAGAAACTATCTGATACAGACTAAAGAAACATCTCGAAATAGAAAGGGGGGACATGACTCAGAATTAAATGCAAATTCTCATGAAATAAAATAAGAACGGAGTAGGATTACATTCTGGTATCCTAAAAGTCTTATTTTTCACTGGATTTGCTGTCAACTTGAGAACTTGATTATGTTTTGGACTTACATTTACTTATGTATAAATAAATATCCATCTCTTTTTTTATGTTTGTATCTTGTGCAGCTATCAAGTGTTTTGTAAAGAAAATATCCATCATTTTTCGCTATTTGTACTTAATAAAGCTATCAAACGATTTGTAAACAAATATCCCTTTTTTTTTTTTTTCATTTTTGCTGTTTTCTGTTTTATGAAGTTGCCAAACGATTTGTAAACAAGTAAATATACATCATTGTTCTTTTTTGTTGCTTTATCTTATCAAACGATTTGTAAATCATTTTTTTCAGGTATGAATAGAACTAAATCAGCAGTTGTAAAAAATATTTCAACCAAAAAAATTATTTGATTGATACATAAAAAACAACATGGAATATATTTTATATGTTAAGTTAACTTTCACAGTTGTGAATATTTAACAGTTTTTCTCTCTTAGGTACAAATATATATGTATTCATTCGATTCATGATCTCTTAATACATAATTAATTTAACAAATTCTTTTATTTTCTTATAAATATTTTCATACAGGAAACTTAAAATATCACTACATTTAATTTCATATTTAAAACACGCCTTTATCATTTTGATTACAGCTTATTCTATTTTTCTTATTCCAATCCAGTTATAAAAAAAAACTTTGCAGTTTATCGCTAGTAAAATGAATAAATTATTAACAGAATTAATTATTTACTCATTTATTTCTGAAATTTTAATCTTTTTTATATTTTAATTGCATTGCTATACAATGAATTTTCAGAACAAAATTCATAATAAAAAAATTGCTCTGAATTAAAAATTAAAATTAAATTAATTAAATTAAATTAATTAAATTAAAAATTCTGTAGAAGTTTTAATATTTATTATGAAAAAAGACATTTAAATAAAATGTTAATAAAGTTCTTATTAAAGATCGTACAATTTATTTTTTTAGATTCGTTAAACGAATCCTGGATTTAGATACCTTATATCTTTTGTTGTTAAATTTTCATATATTTGCTTGCATCTAGGAGCATAAATTTTTTATCTGATGAAAAAACGAACAAATAAAGGTATGACATTAATGATATACTTCAAAGCTAAAAAACAATATTCCATGGCATAAAATTGGGAGCAAATGAAAAAGGATTAAAAAAAATAATACAATAATTATAATAATAATAATTAAAATATTTAAGAACTACAAAATATTTGATCACTGACAATATGGTTTTCTTGAGAAAAACTAATTTAGTGGGTTTTTTTCCTATCCGTATATTTTTGGCATTGTATTTTCCTTCAAAAATAACTTTGTTTAAAATTAACAGCTATATGAAGAAATTTTAAAAATCACTAAACTGATTGCAAAAGCCTATTGGAACATTTAAGAGTTATCATTTTAACTGAGCATCAAATAATTTAATTTCTGGAATAAGAAATCATATTCAAGCACTACGCCTATGAGGTTTTAACATTTCTTTATAAATCTTATGTTTATAAAGAACTACTTTCTTATAAGGTTAAATGGATTACGTGGGCATTTTATAGCAAAGATATATCACTATCTTAGTTTCGTTTTAAATAAATCACTTCATACATTGATAACTCTTATCTAATCCTTACTTCAACAAGTTTTTAGTATGCCTTTATAAATTTTAAAATGGCTAACAAATTTTAATTTCTCTAATTCTTAAAGGAATTATTACAGCTATTTATAAGATAGATATAAGATTTTCTTACCATTCTAATTTTATATTTATTCTATTTTTATAAGATTCTAATATATATATTCTATTTTTATACATAGTTCTAATTTTATAAGATTCTAATATATAATTCTATTTTTATAAGATTCTAATATATATATTTTATTTTTATATATAATTCTATTTTTATAAGATAGATATACGATTTTCTTATCATTCTAATTTTAAAAGCTTTTATATCATACATAGGTATTGCAATACCGGTATACCGGGATACCGAATACCGGTATTTTGAGTCATTTGTACAATTTTGTAATACCGGTATTCACAAGTTTAAATACCGGTTTTTCGGTATTTACTATAAATTTTTTAAATTGTCTCCACTATATGTTCAGGTATCGCGAAACATAGCAAAATAGTATACGTTTTTGTTTTTATGCCTCCCTAACGGGCGAAATTAATTAACAAATTAATGGCTTAATTAATTGCTTAAATCTAAATGAGCGAAACATGGATTATCTCTGAAAGAAGAAATCGTATCCATAATGACTGATGGAGCAACAGTTATGAAAAAAAAAGTTGGAAAGTTGATTGGTGCAAATCAGCAATTGCGCTATGCTCATGGAATTCAGTTAGGAATAATAGATGTATTATACCAAAAAATAAAGAACAGAAGAATCCAAATACTGTGGATATAGAAACTTCGGATTCCTACTTTGAAGACAGCAAGAGTGAGAGTGATATTGACAATGAAGATAATAACAATACATACTAACTGAAAATAAAACAGAATATATGTTAATATTAGATTTTAAAACACGTTGGCACCGTTTACTCCTAACAGCATACATCACACTAGAAAGCACACATCACTATCTGAAGATTATATATTACATGGAAAAATCGCACAGAAGAAAGGCATATCGAAATAGAAAATGTCTTATGGTATTTACATAATTATAATGATTTTTAAAATGAAGAAGAAGAAAAGAAAAGAACCAATTCAAATCTGATTAAGTTTATAGTAAATTTTCTTAACATTTTTTACTCACAAACCTATCCACATTCAAAAGAATTCTGTTCAGTTATCGAAGATTATGATGACACTAATGTCGATAGTGAAAAGGAATTGTCTCTTGAACAAAAATTAGAATTAGTGATAAATAAGAAAATTTCAACGAACCAAAATACAATACAGAAATCAGCTATATCCAAAACCGTCCGATAAGAAATCTATTTATTTGAAGGTGAGGGATTTAGAGATAAATACTTGGAAAAAGTATATCGCGCATTGCTAACAGTACCACCAACTAGTGTTAGATACCGAAAGAGCGTTTTTGACAGCTGGTAATTTTTGAACAAAATTTGAACAATTTTTGAACAAAATTACGTTTCATGCTTAATGACAGTATAATCGATGAATTATGTTTTTTAAGGTCACATTTCAAAAATTTGTATTAGTACCACAGACTGAATAGTGATATTTACACTTTTTTGTGATTTAAATAAATAAGTTGTTCCTTTACTTTTTTTGCGATTCTTTATATACTGTTATAATTTATAAGTTACAAATTATTTTTTGTGATATTTACCTTTTCTAATAAAACTGGCAACTAAAACAAAGAAACACCTGTGTTTTCTTTCTTTTTCTAAAATTTCTAATACCGGTATTAAAACCGGTATCCCGGTATTGAGATCTAAAAAATACCGAATACCGGTATTGTAATTTTGGTCCGGTATTGCAATCCCTAATCATACATTAAGAATTCCTATCTTACCGTCTTTGTTCATATAAGGTTTTAGTATTCCTTTATAAACCTTAACTTTTTACACTAATATTCTATTTTGTCTTTTGCTATTATAAAGAATTGTTTAGAATTATGAAAGAATTAAGTTCTATATCATAAATTAAGCCTAAAATAGAAAAACAAATATAAATGATAAGTTTATTAGGGTCATAAGAATTTAAATCCTTTTCAAGTAAACACCAAAAAAATATCATATTAATTGGGATAAGCACTCATAATCTTTGCGGTTATAACAATTTAAAAGAAAATAAGAAAATTCTAAAAACCCAACAATAGGTTATTAAATTGATATTTACCGAATAATGGAAAAGCTAGCTTTTTTACAACAACAGAAACAATTAACGCGACTCGTCGAAAATAGCCTTTTTAAGAAGATTAAAGATTTTGAAGCAGCAAAATGTTATCTTTCAACCACACGTGTCTGTCAAAACTGTTTAGGGATTTAAACAATGAACAAAAAAATCATAGATTAAAGATTTTCTAGCTCGCCTCCGCAGGTTTAAATGATGAGAAACAAATAATCGAACTCTAATATGAGGTAATAATAAGTCTTAACTTGTCATGTCGCTTTTAAAATGCCATGCAAACTTAATTAACTTCTCTTACTGGGTCACAACGTATCTGACCTGACATTCATGATAAAAAGAGATTAGTTTTGTAAAATAAATTGAAAAACGATTTTTTTCAACGCCCTAAGGAAAAATAAAGTAAATTGCTATGGGAAAATGACACGTTCCATCAGAAAATTTATTTGGAAGTTTTATTAAACTAATAAGAGTCATTAAATCTTATGAAATATCAAATAGCACCTTACAATGGTTGTGTATTCCTAGTTGTGTTTTGAAACAGTGCTTAAGATTTGGAAAATGCTTAAGTAAATATACTTAAAATAATTTTTGGAATGTAACAAAATGTTGTTCTTTGGTTCATTAATTTTTTTGTTGTTGTTGAAATCAGTTTTCTTTTTCTGAAATTCATTACAGGATGATACCACAAGCGCAGATTTATTGTAAAATTTAATTAGATTTATCGATGAATTTATGATTATATCCTGAAAGTAATGAGATATAGTATTGTCATCTAATGTATATAGGTATAGAAACTTTCTAAACTCAAGTGAATAAAAAAAGTTAGAGTTCAGTTTTTACAAATAAGAAATGTCATTTAAATTAAAAGTGAATAAAAAACACTTTTATGAACTAAACAAATATATTTTTAAGTTAAAATTTTATGGCGGAGAAATAGGATTAAATCAGAATATGGATTATAATTAGCACAAAATGTTATAAAAAATCATAACACATTTATTAATTGATATTTATTTACAATGTTGTGAATATTCTACAAATTTTGTATTATATTAAATTTTTGTATAAAAAATTATCGTTTGCAAAGGCAGATTTTATGCATTCTTTTATTATTTATATCGTATCTTAGATAACTAATTTTAATCAAATTGGAATTGTTTTTTTTTTGTAAAGTATATTTTTAATACATTATAAAAGATTCTTCTTATTTATTCATCATTCGACACTCAATATCTCTAAAACATCTTTTCTAAAATATCTCAGTATCTTCTATGCAACACTTTACTCACAAACATTTTTTACGCTTAACCAGATAATGCATTTTCAGAAACTTTTCAAAAATCAATCATTTCAAACTTTCTCATCATAAAAATATGCTTTTAGCATTTTTTTTCTTCGGTTTAAGAAACAATTTTAAGTTTCAAGCTTGCTTTTTATATTTGAAACTTAAACCGATTACCCTAAAAGACGATCGGAAACGTTGCCACTGACACTTCCTGCCTCCCCCAAGCACATAATCTGAGCAACTTTTCAGGCGACGGACGGACAAACACCATCCAGTCGCCTATGTCTAATAAAAATCAGAACGAGCTGTGGGTGGTCTTATGCAGTAAAATTGACAGCACCCACAGCATCAACGGCTTCTATGCTTCGCATAGAAATCATCCATTAATGCATTATTAACTGATACAGCCTTATATTTCAGAGGCTTTTAAAGGATTGTTTTCGGAACTAAGCCACTTTAGCCTAGCACTAATTGCTTGATGATTGATTGTCATAATAATGTAAAAATAATTCTTTTTGTTAATCCAGTTTTTAAATTTGCTTGAACAAAATTGTGATGGATGCTTTAAATTAGTTAATAAATTTTTGGTAGTCAATATGGGATGAAGCAATCTTTTCCATAGAACTTATTTATTTATTCAACTTTAGAATTTATTGTAAAATGATAGATAAGTTTAAAATAAATCTCAAAGAAGGTAAGAAATACTTTAAAATGCCTCTAAAATACTTTAATAATTACTTTCGTCATATAATAAATATTAAGTAAACTTATTATGCATAATACGTTTACAAAGAGCCTACAATCTATGCCTTATAATCCAGATACTGTTCATAATATAACTGGAAATCACAAAAGGAATTCTTCAACTTCCATGACTTGCATATAACTTCCATAACATTCATTGTAATAATAATTACTCAGCTTAAAATACGTTAATTTCATAAAAATTTCTAAAAGACAATAGAGATAATTACTAAGAAATTTTTTTAATTAATAAAAGTTTTGCAAAATTAGAAGTTCTATATATTATATTGTAAATATTTTTTAAAGTTGTAACAAAAAAGGATTATTCTTAATATTTATTAATATGAAATAGTTTACACACAAAAAAAAAACGCTTATTTTCTTTCAAATAATAGCATTTATTCACATTTTAAAGAACTAGATTTCTGATTAAGAGCACGTAAAAGTATTGTTTTTTTTGTTGTTTTTACAATGTTATATCAAATTCCTCTTTCATTATAAACCAATAATTATCATCTTTATTTTAGATATACCTTGTTGATGTTTTCATATTTCTATAATGAATTTCAAGTTTCCAAAAACAAAAGAAGAATGCAAATTAAGGAAAATATATATTTTATATTCAAACCGTATTCAGATAGAAATGAGATTAGTATAATTTAGTTTAAGTACTTAAACTAATCCTCAAATGCTTAAAATTTCTAAAAAAAATTGACTTAAAATTATTATTTGATTTTTTTTTAATAAATCACGCGAAAATTATTTTAAAAATTCATCTTTCGTTTGAAGTATGGTTTACAGCTAAGAAACAACTTGACATTTGACAATATAGTCTTGAAATGAGAAAAAAAAATTTTTGAACAGTGATAAGTATAGTAAATATATAAGATAAAAACCTTACTTTACAAGAAGTAACTTTTAATGTAAACATAACTTTTAATATGTAAAATAAAACATGTTATTCTCAAACATACAAATAAAATGAATGATATTAGAAGCTTATATATGGTCCATGCAATCAAAAGAGAAAAGCATCCAATTTGTTTTACTTCCTTTCATCATCTTACGTGCTGCCATTTACAAGTTGTAAATTGATTTATTAAGATTCTCAATAGTTATCCTTTTGGTAACAACAAGCGTTAGAACTTCTACCTTAATAATATTACCTTATAAATATCACCAGATCTTATTCTCGTAATATTCATAAGACAAATTGGATAGTTGTTTTAATTAAGGAAATGCTCGACATTTAAAAAATATTGTATATAAGTTTCAACCGTAATAATATTACCTTATATATATTGCGAGAGCTTATTCTTGCAATATTTATAAGACAAAATTGGATAGTTGTTTTAATATAGGAAACGCTCGGCTCGCTTTGGAGTCTTACGATGTAAGTACGAATTTCCTAATTTTGAATCGTGATAAGATGACGAGGATGGTACCTGAGCCTGTAACCTCTCAATGAAATTCTAAATCGTACCAGTGGGAATATGCTTCACCCTGATATCATGCATTAAACATTCACTAAGCATAATAATGAGGATTTTTAGAGGAATGTGATGGAAAACTAAGACTATACAGTTTCAAAAACCGAGACAGTGCCAATGGATCATCGAGGAGTAATACGAAGAGAAAAAATATTGTACATTAAAAAATAATTTAATTTAAGAATTCTCATATTATAAAATTCAAATTGACACGAAAATATTCTTAGAATAGATATTATTTGTGAATTGCTTCATGCGTGAATGCAAATGATGAAAAAAATTGTTCCAAAACTCTTCGTGGTGTGGAACATGAGAGACAATATAGAGCTACTAAATGTAATTACTTATTTCAAACTTAACTAAACGGATACCAAATTTTGCATGTAACTACCTCTTTAGTAACAAGAAAGTTTTTGTTCAAAGTTTTAACTTTTTATAAAATTTTTAAAAAATTATAGAAATTCTAAAATTTTCATTTATAACGACGGAGCAAATTAACATATTGTAACTAACTTTTACGCCATTTTAAAATTCTAAAAAATTGGTTTCTCAGGAATACTAATTTTATTTTCTCTCACTATTTTCTCCTATATTATTAGATTTTAAAAATACTTTTAAATGTATTCTATAACAAAACTTTTTTATCGCTTTAATTACTGCTTGTACATGAGATACAAAAATATGAAATACGTTTTTGTAAACACGTTATTACTGTTATAATTTTGCACCTCAAAATCTGCTGAATTTAAATCATATTATGACATCTTTTAACGAGAAAAGAATGATCAAAAACAGAAAAGAATTTATTCGTTGGCCATAATAATTTACGCTCATATAATCCTCTTAATTAAAAAAAAGAATTGTTAACAGATTCCCATTATTATGGTTTGTAATAAAAGCTAGCGATTCTACACAGAAAACTATAATTACTTGAAAATAATTATTTTTGGACTCAATCCATCCTGTTCTAAGGTATCGAAATAAAAGTAATTTTTTAAAATAATATAAAGACAGACAAATCAAGCCTACAGTATAACCATGCTACAATATATCAAAAATAGAAATTCGAATCTTATTTGAATCACTCTTTTAAACTTTTTAAGTGCGTGGTTTTTTTTTAAAGCATAAGGCCCGAAGAGATTATAAGTGTCCAATTGGAGATGATCAGAAATGGATGATTATTCGAATTTAAAATAGCTTTTCTATTAACCCACATATACTGTACGTTATTGTATGATATTAAACAATATTCACAATATTTCATAATATTAAATATTCGCAATGTTGTATAATATTGTTGAATATTAAATGATATAATATAATATCGCACAATATTGTATAATATTGTTTAATATTAAATGATATAATATAATATCGCACAATATTGTATAATATTGTGCAACAGGATGTGCTACCTGGGTTTAGACTTTAAAAATTCCAGTAATCTGAATAATAAATTGCCATCTGTTGTTGACTCTCCGCTTGAACTTATGACAAAAATAAATCTATTTATTGCCCTAATATTGAAATAGGACCGAATAATGCTACTGAATAGAGTTCTCATGAAACTAATGGTGAAACACTACTTGTTTTTAAACAACAACCCTTAATCATGTCCTTGCAGTCGATAAAACAAAGCAAAAAAAAAATATTAAAAGTCCATTTTGATTGGTAGATTGAAATCTTTTTATAATGAACTGTTAAGTATCTCCATCCATAATAAGTGCTTAGAGAAAAGCCAAAATTAAAAAATACGTTGATTTTTTTCCTTCTTCGTTTCAGAATTGAGTATTTTTAGATTTCTTTCCCCCCTATAACTTGATTCGTTTTAGTTTCTCATGATTTTTTAAATTTTTATTGGTTTCATCTTCTTAACACTGATAGGAAAAGCTTTTCTTTATAGCATTACATTTCACATTTTAAAGACATTGATTGCATTGTACCTTCTCCTTTTTAATGATCAGTTCTGTTTTATCACTTTATCTTTTAAAATTTTTACATGGAATTAGTTACTGAATAAATATACTATCACCATTTGTTTGGCACAATAAGGCAAAGCTGGACTCTGGTACCTTAAACCAAACATATGCCATGCGAATATTTTGAAGTAGAAATAAATGAATGTCGTTTAATAATCATCCATGTATCATAATTTTTCATGAATGTATCACAACTATATATTACTGAAGTCACATTTTTATGATTTCATGCAGAAAACATACGAGAATCATAATGGATGTTATAAAATTATCTAAATTTAATACTGCATTTTGGTTTTAAAAACATTAGTTTAATTTAAAAAGAATTCAAAATAACTCTTAAGTTCCTTTCTATTATCTGATTTATATATATTTTTTTAAATTGTTACAGTAATAAATAGTGTTGTCCAAACAGATTCTGATTTCCTAAATTTAAGAATGATACTGAAAAACAAGTTTTTTTTCAACAATATATTTAAATTCCTAATAAAAGCTTTTTTTTAAATAAAATATTTAATATTTATTAAAATATTGCATTTTTACTAGTTATATTTCTTTACCATTTATCTAAACTTATATAAATTGATTTTTTTATATCCCATTCTGTGTTTTTTAAAAATTCTTTCTAAAAATCAACATTATTTTTATTATATTTTTGAATTAATCGGAAATATCCTTGTAATTAACTTTTAATTAATCCTTTAATTAAATTTATGATTTGACAAGTACTTTTATAAACTTTTCAGAAAAGAACTAAAGCATTGTAAGCTCAGATGTTAAAATTTGATGATCTCAAAATTTATGATGATTTCCAGAGTATATTTATAAAAAGGTACATTTGAAAAAATTTAATTCGCCAACAACACTCATATATAACAAATTAATATGTAAAACTTATCTATTGTGGTGTTATTTTTCAAAATTTAGCAACCTCATGGAAATTCTTTATTACTTTGTTAAGTGCTCTAATGTTTAATTTTTCTTATTCTTGGCTGTGCTTTTTTGCAGAGTCATTTTCATAGCCATCCTTCAAGTCATTATGTGAAGCAAACAATACATGTCTTTGACAGATTCTTATTTTGTTTAGAAAATAAATTCTTATTTTGTTTAGAGGGGTAGGATAATCATCCTTAGTTTTTGACCACAAAAAAAAATGGATTATTTAAAATTTCAGAAAATTGAAGATTTACTTTTTGACGGTATGGGGAGCATAGAACTTGGAAATTCAGTTAATGTTTTTATAATTTCTTAGAGCTATCTTAAATATATCGAATAATTTGCAATTCATTATAAGCTAACGAACTACAAATCAGATTAATTTCCAAAGTTCATGATTTTTTTTTATCATCAATATTCTGAACTAAGCACCATGAGACAATACATTTATAGGTAATGAAATATCTACTTATTCAAAATAAAAGCAATGCAATTATCAATATAAATCAAATGTACTGCTCCAATTTAATTTCTGAATTCGTTTCACGTCTTTTGAATGAAACGGATTTGACGTCATACTGCATCGCATGACAACATACAATTAATTGACATTTACTACGACTATCCTAGTATGACGTCACTAAAACAGAATGCATTAACGTAAAGATAAAAAAACTTTTTCAATTGATGCATTAATATATTGAACTAAATGGCACATGAATGCTTGCGATAAACATTGCCTTATTATATTCTTAACGGATTTCATTCGACAGCAAAAACTTTTAGTTCTCAAAGAAAATACTTTTTATTTTTAAAGTAAGTATTTTTAGAAATCACTAAAGAAAATCTGTAGAAATAGAATTTTCTTAGTTTTTGAAGAGTAAATCAAAAAAAAAAACATAGCATTTCGTATCTATTAAGTATTGTATTTGAATACCTTTCTCCTTTGCATAACCCGAAAAGTACGAAATTATTCACAGGACTTATTCTTCGGGGAGCTTGAAAGCAGATATATTTTATCCACTCTTTCTGATGTTATTCACTTTAAAATTACTTCTACTTTGAATTCTTGTCATCCATTTAAGCGTTCTAAGAATCCTAACAAGAAAAATGCATATATCTGAATACTCTCAAGCATTTTAAAATTAAAAAAAAAGAACAACTTTTTGCAATTCAGACGATAATAAATTGGAAACCATTAAGAAATAAAGTAATGCCATTCAAATCAATGCTTATTTGCATTTGAAACAAATGGTCCTAGAGGAATCTTCTGAATTTGATAATGGACTTAAGTGCTTAATTTGGATATGTCTTTAAAGTTATTTAAGCTCAATTTACCGTAATTTATGAAACATTCTTTTAAAAAAATTTAAAGACCTCTGTTTCTAATTTTATTCTTAAACAAAACAATAAAAATGTGGAAAAACTGGTATTAAATGCATTTATGTTATTAAAAATTTATTTTTCATTTTTAAAAATTTGTTGAAATGATGACAGTGTTTACTATTTTTCTCCTTATTTTAAAATTATAATGAATGAAATATTTTGCGACATTTGTTTTTTAATATCTACCAATTAAGTTTGATAAAACTCTTGGATATCATTTTGTGACAGAAAAATGTTCATTTTCAGCTACAAAACAATTTTTACAACAATTTCTGTCAACATTCAATTTATGAAGACATTAAATTTATAAACTTGATTGTGATTAATAATAAGTGAATTTTCAGCAACATTAGACAGAGAAATTAATAGAATGTCGTAAATTATATAGCCTAAGGAATTAATTCGAATTTTAAATTAAAAATGTGTTTGCAGCATCTTTCTGATTGCTGTGATTTTCTGTAATCGTTTAATCTTTGGAAGACCTTCTAATTGTCTATTAGAAAATAAATGAAAAACAAAAATAAACTCTATATTTAAAATAACAGAAAAGTACCATCACTTCAACTACATATATATATATATATATATATATATATATATATATATATATATATATATATATATATATATATATATATATATATATATATACTAACAGCTTTTGGCGAATAGTTAGTTCGCAAAGATTAAAAATTTGGTTGTTTAAAATTTCGATTAAATATTTTGTTTAATTATATCTTAAGGTTTTCTCAGCAAAATATTTTTAAACAATAAATTTTGATAGACATCATTTAAGAAGTCTTTTAATGTTATGTTCAGTTATCTATGTATCTTTAATTATCTCTTGTATATCATCTATTATATTTTACATCTTACATATCATCTAAAATTTGAAGTTTAAATTGAAGCAAAAGTGATTAAGCTTCCTCTAATATTAAAAAAAATTTCTGAAATTAAACATACTTATTAGAAAATAACTATAAAGTAAAATCTTTTGTACTGAAACTTTGTAACTACAGAACACATTTTAAAATTTGCATTATATCTTAGCGATATATTCATCAGAAATTTCACTGATTCAATAAAAATTCTGTGTATAACAGTAAAAAAGATTTCGAACTATGAATAAGATTATGAAATTTTATACATCTTATTATATTGCATTAAAAAATAAAAGCTCTTAAAAATGGGCATACTTTAAAAAGTTTATCAATGCTTAGTTTTAATGCTAAGCGTAACTTGTAAGTAAAAGGAATTTTTTTTAAATTTATTATTTTCAGAAATTATAGGAGGAAACGTGAAAATTTTGTTTAGTTAGTAATTAATAAAATGTCAACTGAAATTTCAAAAAACTGTTTCCATTTTTATCCTCCAAAGCATATCTCTGCCAAATTTGGTAGCTCGGAGTCAAACAGTCTTTTCTGTAGAGAGCCAAGATAACATATATTCTATTTATAAAACGGTTCACTAGAAATGAAAGCTCATGAGTCCTAAATACGTCTGCAATAGTCATCTGTTCTCTTCATCTTTCTACTTCTGAAAGACACTATTACACTGTGCAATTCTGTAAGGGGAAAAATTTTAAATAGTACTTTCTTTTGTTGTGATAAAATGAAGTTCATCAAGGTTGGCTGTCTTGATTAAAATAATACTATGAATGTGCTGAACGAATATCTGGTTGTTGAAAATGTCAAAAAAATTTATTCAATGATTTATTTGTATACAGGTTATTTTAACACCAAAAAAATTCCCTCTATACCCCATATTAAAAGTAAAAACGCATTAAAAAAACAGGTTACTCTAATGATATCTAATAACAACACAGGGAGGAAAAGATACTTTAAATTATAAGATTTTATACGAAAGAGAGAAGTTTCGGCATTGGAGAAAAATACTTTTAGGGAAAATGTATGATGAGTGTGAACGTTGAGAAAGCCCAACATAATTAAATAAGAACGCTTTATTTTTCAAGAAAAGATGACTTTAATGTAACAAATCACAACCAGAGCATATATAAAAACAGCACTAGCAATAAACAGCAGTAAATCGCTATTAGATAACTGTAATGGCTAAAAGCGCTCAGGGAACTTGTTGGAGATAAAGACTCCAAAGAAAGACTTCGTTCAAATATTCTCTTTCAAATCAACTACACATTCTGAGGTCTTACCTCTCGTGTTTTTATAGCCTCCATGACAGGTCATTGAATGTTCTAGAACAAACGCTGGAACCGGAATCTTGATAGAGATAAGTTTCGTGAATTTTTGCTTTTGTCACCAAATTGTCTTTCAATTCGACTATTCACTCTGAGCTCTTATCTCTCGTGTTTATATAACTTTCTAAACAGAGTACTGAGTGTTCTACAACAAACGTTCGAACTCGAATCTTCATGGAGATATATTGAAAATTAGAGTAGTTTCATGAATCACTCACTGCTTTTGTTGTCAAACTCATCGTCAAATGATCACCTAATCACCAAGGCCAAGGGTCATAGACCTGGCATCCATTCAGTAGTAGTTTAAGCTATATGTAAAAAGTACTTCCGTACTATGAAACTAACAGAGCATGAGAGCAATATTATAAATTCGCAACATTGTAAGGGAACTTTTAAACAATCTTTTTCAACTGTTTTCTCATCTTTTAATTCGATATTTCTTAATATAAGCTTTAAGACCTCGTGTTTAGAATTATGAAAATCCCACATTTCATTTAGATTTCTCAATTTTTGTAAGCATATATAGAGAAGAAAATCATACATCCGATTTATATTTACATTGAGTTAAACTATTTTAAAAGTTATTTTAATTTTATATATGCCTTAAGAGAAAGTTGCTTTTTTAAAAATAATTTATAGATTATTTCCTAGGATAAAAGCATATTTACTCCGTTAATATACAAAAAGTTTTAAGTCTTGGTTTATATAAGACAAATTAAACTGTTTACATTTAAAGTATTTTTTATTTGATATAATCCCTAAAAAATAATTTCATTTAGAATATAAGATGCAAGTGTTATTTTAAACGTTAAAATATTTAGATATGATGTAAAAATAAATGGCTCCTAATAATTGTCTAATATTTGAAACCAATTACTCTCCTCAAATATAAAAAGATCATATTTGCATTTTCCAAACAGCTATTTAATACAATATTTACGATCATAAGAAAAAACGGAAATTCTGATAAGTTAAGTCAGAATAAAAAAGGATAAGAAAAGAGTATCATGTACAAGTCTTTCACAAGCATTTTCAGGCGGATTTGAAAAGAAAGAAATTTAGATCTTCTTCCAAAGATTGTCAGAGCACCAAAGGAAATGGTAACCATGACAACCGAAAAAAAACTATTAAAAACGACAAAGGTTTCTGTATATTCTCTAAGTAAAAATGCATATTCTTTGTAAACGTTTCCTGCATAGCCTCAAAATATAGAGTTTTAACTATGAATGAGGTATTTTTCTTTTTAAAAAAATGATGTTTTGACATTGCAATTGAGTAAAAAAAAAAAGATTTATTTAAAGACGCTTCAAAATATTCGAGCATTTTCATCAAAGTGCCAACAGTAAAATTTGCTGTTCACCTGTAGTGAAATATTTTGCAATATTTATCTGCAATGTATTTTTCAAATTTCAAATCATTCACCGAATAAAATATTAAAATGCAGTAGAAGAAAATAAATATTATTAGAAAGATATTTTTGAACTTTTTTATGAGAACGATATCTTATGACTTTATGTACCAAAAACAAATAACACCTATTCTTCAAAACAAAATTTCAAAGCAAATTTCACAGCATGATCCATATTTTATGAAATAATAGAACATGCTGTAATCTGTCATGTACTTATAATACAGTTTAAATCAAAAATTTCCTGCATCTTTATATAGTGTCTGTTTTGTAAAAATAATCATGAAATCTTTATTGGATAAGGTATATTTTCTAACTTAAAAATATATATATCCTTTCCTTTTGAAATTCAGACATATTTCCTATTCCTGAATTCCATATGCGAAATAAAGCAGATGGCATTCAATGGTGATGGAATAAAAACAAATAATTTATGAAATAGACGACCCTGGTAGCTAAGTATTTCGCTGGGAATTTGGATTGTATTTAAATTCAGTAAAATACCTTATATCTAAATTGGTGTTCATAATTTCCTCAACAACATATTTTTAATTACCAAATTGTGATAGCCAATAAATTCAAGTAACTTTAATAGCCTTACACATGTTTTGTTTATTGTGTACATGAACCTTTCCAATGCATTAAAATTCCATGAGATTACGGTGTCATTAAAACAGTTTAAAAATCTCGTACTCTATATACAAATGCGACTCTGCTTTCATTTAAATATTTAAACTGAGTGAAAAATAAGCAGTGAGAATCAGCTTTAAAAATTTCAAAGATGGAAGAAAATCATTCTTTTAAATATTTGATGAAACATTAAGAATGATTAGAATTTCATTGTAACAATTAAATTAATTATTCAAAATCACAAAAAAATGTTTTTACAAAATTATTAAAGTTTCGGGAGAAATTTTACATGACAACTAAATAGGTAGCGACAAAAAGAAAACTTTAAAAAAAATTGATGTTATAAAAATGATTCTTTATTTTAAAATGGTTTGAAAATCGATTTTGTGTAAGAATATTTTTGTGATCCATTGGTAGAAAAGGTCATAATATCGCTTAATTTTTTATTAATTAGAATTCTAATTAACATTTTCCAAAGACAATATTACCTCATTCCGAATAACATCAGTGTCAAATTTAACAATTTTCACTCGGAAAAGTAATCCGAAGCATAATTATTCACATAATACAAGGGCTTGTTTATTACTCCGAAAAACAAATATATATAATTGTTTTAAATTGAATTTCAATGAAAAATAATTCTACATCTTTTTTACTTTTATGTAGGCATTTTTAAGAATCAAAATTGAAAAATAAATAAATAAAACGTCAAAAAGATGAATGGTGAGTGAGATACACCATCCGAGTGCAAAAGGTTAATGTCTTATGTTTTACTCTGTCCTATAGATCAGCAACCATTTTTCTTCATTATTTGTAAAATTAAATTTTTACCACAGAGATAAAATGGCGTAGTTTTAAAATTATTCCTTTTTTTTATTCGTTTTTACACATTGTCTGACACAGTTTTTCTTATTTTGTGTAATTGGATACATGACATTTTTATTGTGGTTCTTTCGTCCTCATATTAACTAAATTTTACTGTATCTTGAATTCAAAATAATAGAGACTGTTCTCCAAGAGTTCCCAAAATCAATAAATGCTTGAAATTGCACAGTAATCCCGGACATCTTGCACCGAGGCACTACAGAAAGCAGACTTCCTTAAATTTTGTCTAAGAAATTTTAATTGAGAATTACTCAGAATATTAAAGTCAGATGAAGGTCTTCAAATTGATTAATATTTAATGACGAAGAAAATTAGATCATGGTGTTGCAGCCTTTCAGAAAATGATCAATGAATTAACGGAATTTTAATCGGAGAGCTGTTGAGATTTAACATCGCATTATTAAGTTAATCTTGTTTCAAATTTCTGTGTAAAAAGTTGCCTATGAGGTGATTAAAAGTGTCAATTCAATAGGTACTTAAGAGTTTTGCACTGCTTTCTTCCGATGTTCAATTATTCTTATCTGTATTATTTTAGCATTATCTAATTACTGAAATAAATTCTGGAGCAAGTCTCTTACTTCAATTTAGAAACAAGCAGTAATCATCAGTATTAAATGGGAAATAATATTGGATTTAAATTATTATTTTTTATTATCATTTTCTTATATAAGAACTATGCAAAAGGGAAATATTGCAATCTGGCAAATAAAAATATTGAAATATTGAATTGTAAAAAAAATATTTTAGTCGTGAAAATCATCTGTTAAAATTCGAGATTTTGACGTTGCAAACCTCTCAAAGGAAAAATTTATTTTGAAAGTTATGTCCATCTGTCTACCTACCTGTCTGTACGCTGATAAACTCAAAAACGTTTTCATTTAGATGTATGAAATTCAATAAGCGGTCTTTAAATCTAATTTTGCAGGTTTTTATCAAATTTTGAAAGAAATTTATTCACAAAAATTTGTCTAGCGGCCGGCGCATACAAGTTAAGATGATAATTAACAAACGGAAAGGAAGATGTGAATAATTAAAAGATTAAATATAATAAACATAAAGAATTAGCGAACAGATTTAGTATTTAAAATATATATCCGTATCAACTTTGAAGCCAAATGTATAATGCCGTAGATTGTCTGTCACTCTGTATTTTTGTACGCATGTACAGGCGTTAACTCAATAAACAATGAATTAGATAAATGAAATTCGGTACTAAAATTGCAACTACTCTTCTAGGGTCATGGCGAAATCCTGTTTGTCACAGGACATGGTCCATTTCCTTTCTTTCTTCGCCTTTCAACTTATGAAAAGTTAATTTTTCCTCCTGTGGAGACATCGACGATGCCGTCCACTTTGAGGCTTCCTGTCTTTTGATCCTTTTGCGGTACTCGAGAAAATCTTTATCTTCTCAAGAAAGTCTTTAGTATAAAAGAAACCTTATCAATTTATCATCAAAAAAGAATTATAAATATTGTTAAATTCTTAATTGATGATGAACAACTAACTACAATTAGAAATCCTATCAGTTTTATCGTGCAATGTATAAATATTCCCTTATTTTTATTCATAGCACATCCATAATTTTCCTCTGTACCTCATTTTTGTATAATTGCTATATTTCATTCATATTGTACACTACCATGAATATTTATTCAATATTCTTGTACTCCAGACATAACGCATTTCCATTTTTATCATTTTTGTCAATTTTATATATAATTCTTTTTTTTGTCATTTGAATGTATCTTTGCAACCAATTGCTGTGTATTTTCCTTTTTTAATAAAATCCACCGACATCAAGCCCTAATACAATTAGAATAATCCTATCAATTTTTCCGTGCAATGTATAAATATTCCCCGATTTTTTATTCATAGTACATCCTTAATTCTCCTCTGTACCTCATTTTTGTATAATTCCTATATCTTTTCACTCATATTGTACACTACCATGAATATTTATTCAATATTCTTGTACTCCAGACATAACGCATTTCTATTTTTATCATTTTTGTCAATTTTATATATATTTCTTTCTTTTTTTTTTTGTCATTTGAATGTATCTTTGCAACCAATTGCTGTGTATTTTCCTTCTTTAATAAAATCCACTGACATCAATACCAACTACAATTAGAATAATCCTATCAACTTTTCCGTGCAATGTATAAATATTCCCCGATTTTTATTCATAGCACATCCTTAATTCTCCTCTGTACCTCATTTTTGTATAATTGCTATATCTTTTCACTCCTATTGTACACTACCATGAATATTTATTCAATATTCTTGTACTGCATGCATAACGCATTTCCGTTTTTATCATTTTTGACAATTTTATATATAATCCTTTTGTGTGTGTGTGTCATTTGAATGTATTTTTGCAACTAATTGCTGTGTATTTTCCATTTTTAATAAAATCCACCGACATCAATACCAAATCGAAAATGGACTACATGATCGCTAGAAACGGAAGTGTAGTGTGGTGTTAAGATAGGATCTTGTAACTACAAATGTAGTTCGGAGTCAGTTTTTTTTATTTCGACCAGACCAAAAAAAAAAAAGAGTGTCCATAATATATAACCAGCTTTCTTTTATAATACATAACATTCTTTCTTTCTACTACAAAACATGTTAGACTCAAGTGTGGAATTTTTAAAATAAAAAACTGAGCTCTTGTAATATTTATGGCCCTATTTGAGATCTACAATTTTATTCGAAGGCAGGGGACGATAAAGCTTCACTGGAGAGTAAGTAAGAAAATTCCTTGAGGATCTCTTCTGATCTTTCATTCACAGAATAAAAAATGAAGAAATTTTTCAAAAAGATGTTGTCATATTTGAGGTAAAAGCAAACTTTATTTATTTAACTTAAATTTTTTTAAAAATTAGCAAATAAAACTAATGATTAAATAAATACGCTATTTCCATTGTCACATAGGTTCTTTTGTGTGGAACTCAATGACACACACAAGAAGTAGAGCTAAACCAATTTATTAACTCAACTCTGAACTCAGAACACAGTCACTCACAGATCTTCCGCTTTTTTACTAGCAAAGAAAGTTCCAGAATACTTTTCTGGAGACAGTAAGAAAAGTCCAGAACACTTGTCTGGTAAACTAAAGAAAGGTCCAGAATCTTCTGGAACATGAAATAAAAGAAAACATAAAATTAAAGAATTACATATTTACTCAAACTGTGAACTGTACTGTCTCCAGCGGGATTCGAAGTTACGATCTCTTGATTATGAGATCAGTGCTATGACCATTCGGCCCTGGTGAGTCGACTGCCTCTTTTCAATGCTGCACTATAAACAACTATAAATACGCTTGCCTTTGCGATGTATTTAATCAAATAATCTATATGTTTTTATCATGGTAAAACAATGTTGGAGTTGCTGTTAAATTTTATCGATTTACTGTTGGTATACATTATCTTGCAAGTCCTATTCCTTAGAAAAGTGATGTCAACATATAATGCATCTTTGAAGGGGAAGAATGTATGTGGAATCAGTTCTAATACTTAAACTGGAACAATTTACCCTAAACTTTTAAGCAAATATAAACCCGCTATTGGATCCATTAGTCAAACACCGAAATATTGCAAAATATAACTAAGATTCCACAATCTAAAAAAATAAAACAAATTACATAGTGAGATCAGAAATATTTAAATGTAAAAAGGTAAATAATTAGAAAAGGCACAACATGAAAGAAGAAAAGAAAATACTGAAACAAGCAACAAGTGATTAAAAATACATTAAACGTAAGTAAGTTTTTTAAAAATTATCCACACTTTAGTTAGAAAAGTATGACGGTTACTGATCACGCACATGTAGAGTTTTGTAATATTGCAAGCATGGGGGGAAATTTCTTATGAAATGACATGGAGGAACTTTCCTATTAATCTTGACTTCTGCAATATCTTTGAAAGGACGGATGAAGGTTCATGACCTTTGTGGTGAAAGCTTATAAGCCTCCAGTGAGTCGGAGGTGAGACGAACGATGTAGCTGTTGATTGATGATGTATTTAGCTGTTGAGTCTGTAGCCATTTGAGTAGCGCGTATGTGGTTGCAGTTGCTGCGTCAAGTGAGTCTGACGGCTTTGTGCAGCTGCGTCAAGTGAATCTGACGACTTTGGTTTGCTGTGGGCAGATGGCGCCACAACAGCTATACGAAAGTTGAAAGATCATCGTCCGAGGTTACCAATGTTGGCGATTTGAAATGAACGAGGATAGAACCTGGGACCGTCTGGTTCGCAGCCCAGTAACATGACCACAACACAAAAGCAATTGCTCGTGCAGCGCAGCTGTTAACTGGCTTATAAGCCTTCACCACACCTTCTTCACTTTATCTTCTTGATCCTAATTGTCATCTGCTTATTATTTTTCCAGATAATTTTTCTATCCTATTTCAAATTAGGTTTCATATCATTATCATTTTTTATATGTTTGTAAATTCTGTACATACGTATTTTTGTTTTATCTTTTGTAAATATTCTCGTATTTAATAAAATTCCCGTGACATATCTATCAAACCGTTTAATGACCAGAATGATTATAGATACTGGGGTATGAAATGACGTTCTGCGCTGTCATTTGTGCAGCCATGTTTAACCTTTAACACAACAAAGGAAAATGACATCAAACCTATCAGATTTCTATCATATCATCACTATCTACTACAAATTCCATACATGCATGGAATTTGTAGTAGATAACTTGCAGCCGAATTTCTTATTGGAACTATTTTTCTGACTATAATGGAGGTGATTTTCATCTTACCTATGTTCATTATCTATTTATATTTTTCTTTCATGAAAGTTTCAAATCAGTAAAAATAAATTAACACTACAGACATATAAATAAATTTTATTAGTCAATTCAACAGCCCTCTTTTGTTCTCTCTAGATCTCTTGACTGCCCTAAATTTTTTTTTCTATTGTCGTACTATTTTGATTACTGCAATTGCATCTTTTTTTTTTTTCCTAGGAAATTCAGTGTCAGGCTCTGCACTATCTTTCCCACAAATGGACTTGTTATTTAAAAAGCTACCTTTGATTCTGCGGCGTCCTGGCCTAGGGGTAGCACGTCCTCACCATGATCTAGGCGTTCCAGATTCGAGTCTTGGTTCGGGCATGGTTGTTCTCTTCCTTGTGTTCTCTTTGTGAGGTGCGTGAATGAGCCCTCCTGTAAAAAGTGGTTGTGTGTGTGTGTGTGTGTGTGTGTGTGTGTGTGTGTGTGTGTGTGTGTGTGTGTGTGTGTGTGTGTGTGTGTGTGTGTGTGTGTGTGTGTGTGTGTGTGTGTGTGTGTGTGTGTGTGTGTGTGTGTGTGTGTGTGCTATCTTCATTTGAGCTAGAAGTCAGACTTTTATCATCGGGTGCTCAGGGGTCTTTACCCTCAGAAGCTACTGCAGAAAAATTTGGCTTAAAATAGTCACAAAACAAAAAAAAAAGTGGTTCTATATACAATGACTTCTTAATAATCAGACCAATACTTTACCATTCTAACCACTTCAGTCGTCTGGAGTTCTCAGGAAAGCAAGTGACTGGATGCTGGAGAAAACATGTTGATATAAATGGTCTTGATGCAACTCAAACAATAGACTTCTCCTCTGATTTTCTAATATTCATTATAGCGTCTTTACATATGCAAATTATCGAACATTATATCTTATTCTAAAGCATTTTCTATAATTTGAATTGGTACCACTGATATAAAATATCGACGTTTGTACAGTTTTGTAAAATTTTGAGCAATGAAAGGTTTTGTTAGCTAGGTGCGATTTTGTAACTATATTTTCATGAAATCTTCTAGCTTAGCTTCTCCCTGATTATTGAGTGATTATCAATGCTATTCAGGCAATCCTCGGATTCAGCAACTGCCGGATTACTGACTACTCTCGTTAACCTGGAAACACACTGATCTGATATGTGCCGGATTATTGAATGTTTACTTTCATTAAAACGACAAATTTCTGATATAATACAAATCTTCTGATATAATATTTTTCGAATTACTACATGATTACAATATATACATCTCTTGATTAAAATCGAAAATAATGATTTTTAATATATCAATATTTAAGAGAATGGAACTTTTTATCAAAAACTTAATGGAAGAAAACTTCTATTTAAAAATAAAAGTTTTCTATAATTAATAAATTATAATTAATTTAGAAAAATAATATTTTGAACTTATAAATTGAAAGTTGGTAGAGTATATGTTAAAAAAAAGTAAAAGTTAGTGCTTAATATAATAAGATTAAATTTTATGCAGTTCATTAAAAACTCGATCTGAAATCATTAAGTTTAAGTCATTGAAAGGTTTTCTTTCTTAGGTTTAATGCGATTAGATTTTTAGATTCTTATAACAAAAATTCACAAGTTTATATTAGCAATTATTATTATATTAGCAATTTTCAGCAGGAAATTCAAATTTCTTTTAAGAAATGTTGCGACAGAATTTTGTTTTCAATTAAGAATTGATATTCTTCTGTAACATGCTCCTAATGGATAAATATTTTAGTTAGCTATGCAGAATTTTCCGTTTCTGTTCAACAGTGTCGAAGAGCTCTAAATAATTAGGTTGTTTCTAAACATTTGATATTAACAAGCACTTCAGCAGCTAGAAAATGAAATGCTTGAAAAAAGAAACGATTATAACTTAATTTGAGTTCTAATTTACAAAATAAAAAAAATGACACATTGTCTGCATGTATGTGAACCAAATAATAAAATAATTCAAAAAGGAATAATAATTAATAAATCTGGATTGCTTAAATAGTTTAATTTAGTTTAATTACATTTATATCTCAGTTTGGAGCAACACATAATCTAGCAATGTACAAATTTTATAATTTTGAAACGTGAGAAAATGAAGAGGGCAACACTTGAACCAGAACCCTTAAATCAACCTTCCACGCCACATGTGGAGGGCCTATATGGAATTTGAGATATATTTTGCTATCATAAAGACAAATCTGTTTGAAATTGAATCAAATTGGTCAACTAGGTCATTAACTAGCTTTTTATTCGTGCATGCGTAAACGCTATTATTTAAAAATGAGGCCAAACTAAATAAATGAAATATCATAAATATATATTTGTTCTAAAATTGTACATCTGTGCTAAAAGTTGGATAGCATTGGTCAAAAAAAGTCCAAGTGGTATACTCTATTTGGTATTCTATAATACAAAGATAGAAAATATTCCATGCTGTATGAGTGTATACTGGAAAGTGGCTCATATAATATGGAGTATACTTTAGAATGCTCGGTTTTTTCTAGTTACAAATAATGTTGCCTAATTTCATATATAGCCTGGAAAATACAGCTTCGATCATATCAGTAGATGAATGTTTTATATAGAGGGTCTTTGATAAGCAAAATGGTTCGTCGTAAATATTGATACTATTTAAATTCAGCTAAATTATTTAGGGTTTACATGTTCATAATTCTCCCTTATGCATCAAACTATGATAGACATAAAATCACGTAGTTTTAATAGCCTTACACCTGTTCTATTTGCTTCTTAATGGGGTCGAATATCATGACATCATAGTTTTATAAAAGCATAACGGTGCGGATAATTTATTTTCGAACTGTACATTATTTTCCGCAGTAGTCTTACTTAATTTTCTTATCCTCGTGCAAACTGTTCTGATAATAAACAAAATCCTTCTTCCTTAGCTTCTAATAATAGAAGAAAATGACGCGAGTAAATAGAGGACGAAACAATGATGTTTGAATTTCATTGGTAAAAAAGGTAATGCATTGGTAAAAATTGTGGGAAAAGATTTTTACCTTTAAGAAAGTTATTAAAATTCTACCAGAAATTTCTGGGCAATCAAGAAAGCTTCATTAAAAGGCAATTTTTGTAGAATATTAGAATTATGTAAAAATTGTTTTTGTGTAATAGTATATGGTTGGAATTTACTACAGGAAATGCTAAAAGTTCATTCAATTTTTCATTAATTAAAATTTTTAAAAATTCTCTTCCATCGTTCAAGATAT
Organism: Argiope bruennichi; assembly: GCF_947563725.1. Classification (NCBI taxonomy): domain Eukaryota; kingdom Metazoa; phylum Arthropoda; class Arachnida; order Araneae; family Araneidae; genus Argiope; species Argiope bruennichi. The sequence goes on along the minus strand of NC_079154.1, from coordinate 90,446,737 downwards.
ATAATTTCTAAATTGATAGCTCTATATTAAACTATTTGGCTTGCGTAAAGCAAACATACACTTTCTTCTTTAGTATTAGAAAAGATTCCCATATTAATAATATTTCAGACCAGAATTAGACCAGACTAAATTACAGACCACATCACATTAATAATATTTGTGTTATTTCTTGCAAAGATCCAACATACTTAAAATGTACAAAGATATTAGATAATAAAATTTTCTATATATAAATATATGTAATAATAATATATATATATATAAATAATATATATAATATAATAATATATAAAAAATATATATATAAATATAATATTCTATAAATAAAAATATGCCTAGTTAATAAAAAAATAGTATTGACACAGAAAATCAATAAATAAATAAACGTACCTGAAATGTAATAAATAAAATATTATTTATATACATTTTTTTCATTCGTCACGGGAAAGAGCAAAATGTATCGTGGATATGCAAAAAAAAAAGTCTTCAATTCAATTTTTCAAATAAAAAAAAAGATGTATCCTTCCTCCGTGATTTCTAATAAAATTTAGAAACCCCGGTGGAAGAAGAAATAAAAAGTGTGTCAATCATTAAGATATTCTGTACAAAATCGCCGATTTTGAAAACGTCCCAATTTTAAAAATTTCATTTTATTAAAAGAGAACATTTTTTAACACATTTTCCGTCTTTTTAATCTATATTTTGCTTTAACATTTTAGAACTTGTCTTTTAAATATACTCATAAATGTCTTTTAAATATATTCTCAAATAATGTACAATTGACACCTATAATATAGTATCTCAAAGTAATTTGTAAATTTATTTTAAGTGTAGTCCTTTAATGATTTAAAAAAGGAAAGATTAAATTAGATCAATTGAAATTAAATTAATTGAATTTTTCTCAAAAAAGAGTGTCAAATATGTTAGTCTTTTAACTCTTACTTTCTCGTCAGTTCATATAGTACTCCAATTGCCCTGGATGGTAAGCCTTGTTTAAAACCAGAGTTCAAAATATAATCGAAATGTCAAGATTTGAGTTTCATTGCTAAAAACGAATTATTTTGAAATAACTGTTTTTCATATATTTCCTCCTTTAAAAACAGAACTATATTTTTTTAACACTTTTAAAAATCGTTGAATTTGTTTCGTAATTATCAGGAAAGAAATAACTAAAAATACTGCACAAAAATGCAGGCTAATCAAACCATTAGAACCTTAGGACTAGAAGTAAAGTTTTCCAGAAATCAAATCAAGACTAGAGAAACACTTGGAAAAAAACTCGAAGACAGAAAAGAGAAAATTAAATTCATTAGTGATGTACAGCTTCGAAGGAGCTTTAAAAGAAACATTTTTGTTTTTATTTTAAGACTCCTACATGGACAAATAGCAAGCATTAGGAGCCATTTGTTGGTGCTAATACTATTTGCAGAATTTTTTGCTAGAACTGTAAGCAACATTCTATCAGTCCTGCCAAGTTTTTGCAAACTCTTTATCCAGCACTTAAATTTATAAGCACGATCAGGAAACACTACTTTGTTTTTTATGCAAATCAACATCGGAAGTGGAAATTTGAAGAAATTAAAATAAAAACTAGACTTATTTTTAATTTGTTTTGATTCAATTACCGTTTGTATTTGTTTCCTTAAAACTTTATATCAAAATAAGAATTCAGCAGTTTATACCAGTAATATAATAGCACGTTGCTGTTTATCAATAAACCTTATTAATCATTGCAAAATTAAGATATTTTGAACTAAATTTAGAAAGTTTTATCCCATTCATGAAAATAAATGCATTACGGTTTAAATACAAAAATTGTACCTTCATTAAAAATCAATTAAACAGTTCATGAATATGAAAGCTTTTAGCATTTTTCGTTCGATTTGGAAAACAAAATTAGAACTCAATATTCAGAAGAGATTATTGAATTAATCTTTCAAACCAAACTAAAGAGGTTGCATATAATTATTCAATAAGATCATGGTGGCATTAATATTTAAATACCAAACAACGTTTGCGAAATAAATTTAGCGTAGGATTAAAGAATTAAAATTGATAAAAGCTTTGCTTACAAATCTTTTTTCTTGAATTAATTACAAAAGAATAATCTTTCAAATTTATGGATATAATCCAAATTTGTCACAAGCAGTTTTCAAATAAATTTTGAGTCTTTCGGTGAGAAAAACAGATGTTCATCGAAAAAATATTTCTTTTCGAATTACATAATTTAATTATAATCTATCTTCAAACAAGTTTCCCGCCATTTTTCAGAAGAGCCGAAAAGTTCATTCGAATTTAAGTCTTAAAAAATTCTATTTTTAACCCTTTCTAGGGCCGTGGGAAGTATGCTTCCCACCAAATTTATCAATCTTTGTATGAATTTATGTAGGTTGGCATCAGTTTCTGACAAATTTTTTTAGAAAGACAGAAACTTAGAGACTTCAGTTCTTTATCTTACACAAAATGATGTGTCTTGATTTGTTACTTAATTATTAATTAACCTAATTAATTAATTAATCAAATTAAATTCATCTAATAAGCTAAATGAATCCCTTTTCTTATTCTAATTTCAAGCCTAAAAATATTTTAACATAATATGACTAGAAAAAAATGGCCCTTTTAAAGGGTTAGTGAAATATCCATTGTTCTTGGAAAAAAAATTTTGTCTAAAGAAAAAAATTAATTCCTGAAAAATCATGCATTATTGAAAAATCTGAATTATGTTATTTCGATATTTTTATTTATCTATGATCTTTTCTCTAAACGCAAATCGTCAATTTTAGGAACTTTCAAAATTATAAATCTTCAAGTTTTAAAAAGCAAATATCTGAAAAGGGATTTTTTTTCATTAGTATAATAAAAAACATAATTTTTGATTTAAATTATTTTGTAGTTCTCAGTTTTTAATTCATTATGAATAATTATAAAATTTATGTAATAATAAATTATTTCTCAAATTCACTACAGGTTTTTCAAATGGTATAAAATTAAAATTTAATAAAACTAAATGATTAATCTAAGATAAAATTTTAAAATATTATATTGATCTCATAATATTATATCGTATTAAAATAGCGTAATGTGATTGTACAAAATTTCAGAACATTTCCATATTAATAAGGGAAGACGAAAAAATCGATCGAATCAAAAATTCCATCTTTACAATTATAAAACAAATTAAATTAAAGTACTTAAAAATGTCAGTATGGAGCTTAAAATAAAGATAAAAATATAATCTTGCATTACATTAGATTTATGTCCAATATAGAAGCTATGTGAATGACATGGGGGAGGGGAGACCTTCATATTGAACAAAATACAGATGATTCAATCAAAGCTCTATTACTCAAAACTTTTTTAAATAATTAGGAAAACTAAAGAACTAGTCTTCAACCCTAACTACTAATCCGATTTCTTCAATTTTTATTTCACATGAAAGCTCTTTATACCATCACAATTATCTCCCCCTCCCCCACATACACACACACATACACATCATTCATCTTTTCAAGAGAAATCAACAGAAAAATGCCTTGATATTTTCTTTCTAAAAAATATCAAGGCAGAATCCTTCAGCTCAAACCATTATACCTATTTCGCTAATTTTTATTTCATTTGAAATATCGTGATACTTTGATATGCCATTTATAGTCTCCTGCCTCATTACTATTTTTGAGGGAACCAAAAGATATACAGAAAAAATAATTCCTTGACATCAATAAAAAGAACTATTTCACCAATTAATTTACCACTTTGTATGCATAGTTAACGAATCCGAAGGTTTCGTACTCAATGCAAAAGTAAAATTCAATGTAACTTTCATTTGTTGTGATAAGATGAATTTCACTAAAGTATGGTAAGTTGCAGTACATCAAAACGTTTCTAAATTGGTACTTTAAATATGATGAATCCGAAGTTGTTGGTATCCGAAGGCGACTAGTTTTTTTCTAAGTCATATTAGTCTTTGGATGTTTCATTTGTGAGTACAGATTTTATGCACGTCTTACCTATGTATATACTCTACGGAATAGGTCTGGAATCTGCGGTCATTCAAACTGTACCCCACAGAAAGATTTTCAAATATAACTTTTAGTTCATTTCAGTAATCCGACGTTACGAGCTTTAGAAGATTTTGCCCGGAGAGAGCTGATATGTAGTTAGATTAGAGCTGTGCCGGAATTCTTTGTAAGGCGTTGATTTCCATCCCATTAAATGCATTTTCTTTCATTTTTTTTCTTCCGCTTATTATTGTAAACCATGCTATTTTATTTCGATTCGAAATGTGTGGATTTATTTTTCACATGGCTAATTAAATATTGTGAAATATAAACAACTATTACAACTCCATCTAAAATTGCTGATAATCCAGGTTGACTGTATTGTTAAATGTGGCGTATTTAGCTGTAATCTAACCAAAGGCCTATAATTGTAACGATAACAGGAACTATTCTAGGAAATGAATAAGAATGGGGGTTATCTTTCTCATCTATAAAGACACATAATTAATCATTGCATGCGTGTTAGTGCTGCTATGATGTGCTCAAGTATCATGATGACAGATAAAATAGCATATTAGAAATATGTTTTTATTCATTTCGAATCCGACAAACGCATCATTAAATAAATTTAAACACCTTCATTTTTTGACGTACTCCTAATTCGGTAAGATCAATACTCTTTAGGGCATGCGCAAAAGCGAGGAAGGTTTCTTCATCTGAGAAAAAACAGTTTCTTTTTCTTTTTTTTTTTTTTTGTCTGTTCCTTTTTCTTTCCCGATTATCTCAACTTCCTCAATATGAACTTTTTTTTCCCAACTTTTTTTTTGATGTATAATGTCGAATATCCATTTTCGACCTCTTCCTTTTATCCAAATGAATCTGCGTTTTATGATATCAAAAATTTTTATTGTTAAGGCCACGAGTTAAATTTCATTTATCTAGAGATCCATTTTTAAATTATTTATTTCATGTAACACTAATGGAAAAGCCAGTAAATAATCATCATATTAACGGATTTGATACAAAAGTGGATACTCACATGCACATTTGAAGTGAATCCCACATACCAAATTTCATTTATCTAGAGATCCATTTTTAAATGATTTCTTTCATGTACACTAATAGAAAAGCCAGTAAATAATCACCATATTAAAGGATTTGATACAAAAGTGCATACTCACATGCACATTTGATGTGAATCCCACATACCAAATTTCAACAATTGAATTCACATTTAACATACACTCGGACGACAGACAAATTTCATTAAAAATTTGGTACAGATACCTGAGTTTTGTGTCAAGCTCACAAACCAAATTTCAATCGCCTAACTTGTTGCTTTGTTGCGTTTACGTACTCACGAACAGACCGATAGACAGGGTTTTCTGCATAATTATTTTTCTTGTATATGAAGAGAAAGTATTGTAATGGTCAAAATATCCCAGCTGGAGAATTTGATGAGTCAGTGCTTTTCAGACCTCTCTGAGACTTATTTTTAGAATTATGGCTATATGAGAGCGCAGTAACACAAAAAGGATTTGAGCAATACAAATGAAATTTGGTATGTGGTCTTTACATGTAATATGTAAATTTCTATTAAATTTTTAGATTGGTTTGGTTTGATTTTGTATGATTTATTGGCGCAAGAGCCACACTTGGCCATACTGCGCCAATCATGTGGTAACATTAGAATAGGTTTAAAAGCACATTTATTTTTTATGAAGTTCACATGTGAAGATAAAATAGCCTAAAATATGACAATAAAATTCTAAAACTATCTTTTATTTTCAAATTATAACGAAAAATTTATGATTCCTCCAAATTTAAAAATCTAATTGAAAATGGAAACCAAATATTTAAATATGAAATAGGGGGAAAAAATGCTAAATAGAAGTATAAAAACCAATCTCTCTTAAGAATTTAAAAATATTTGGGTGGTGTGTTTCACCCACCAAGTCTTATAAAGTCAAGGAAAACGAAACAAAAAAAAAAAAAAAAAAAAAAAAAAAAACCAACACGATAAGAACTGAAAACAGGACAGTCAATTAAAATATGGTGAATAGTAAAATTTACTCGGCATCTGTTGCATGTAGGCGCATTTTCGCCAAATATTAAATGTTTGTGGGTGAAACGAGTGTGTCCTATACGGAGACGTGTCAATTTAACATCCATCTCACGTATAGGATGTACAGGCCACAAAATAATGTCAGTTTTCACAATATGCAACTTATTATGGATCTGCAGATCCCATAACTTTTGCAGTCAGAAAAAATGTGACAAGAGACGGGCGTTTTAATATCATGAAAGGGAAGTCCAAAGCTCAAAAATGTCGTTGCAGATGAATTCGCTTTTTCATTTCCATGAATGATTTTTCATTTCCATGAAATTTTGAGAGGAAATCCATTTGGGAGGTCTGGAAATCTAGCTGTCCGATGACAAGAGAACACCATAGCTACAAAACATAAAGAGCTAGATAGAAACAATTTGGTGCACAGATTTAGCATCTAAAACATACATTCGAAAAAATTTTGAATAAAATAAATCAAGGGGTCGACTGCCTATCGGTTCAACATACATGAAAACGCCGTAACTCAATGACTTTAATTAATGAAATTTAGTGCGTGATCGTATGACAAAATTGCAGTTCTGTGTGAAACATTGAATTCAAACGGTTGGAGAAAAGGTGTCGTATGCCTGTGTATTTAACTGTATACCAGAGATTAATCGTCAATAAAAATCGCACACCAGATTAATTAAAAAAGCTAAATTCACGCCAAAGTTCTATAATTTGTAACTCTTTTTCACCATAGATGACCTTGAAGAAGCCACCCATGTAAGGCATCCATGACCTTCTCCAAGACCTACAATTTTATGCGGTGGAAAGGGGATGATACTTTTATTAGAGACCATGCAAGAAATTTTTAGGGAGATGACTCCTATAGGAATATTTGGGCCACGGTGGCCTGGTGGTAAGGTCTCGGCTTCGGAACCGGAGGCTTTCAGGTTCGAGACCCGATTCCACCGAAGAACCGTCGTGTAAGGGGGTCTGTTGCACGTTAAATCCGTCATGACCAAACGTCCTCCCGCTGGTGTGGTGTGGTGTGGTGTGAAGAGGGGGGGTGCCAGCTCAGGTGTCGTCCTCGTCATCTGACCGCGGTTCAAAATTACGAGGTCCGTCCCAAAATAGCCCTAGTGTTGCTTCAAACGGAACGTTAATATAACCAAACCAAACCTATAGGAATTTAATCCAGAAAGGGTTTTCTCGAATTCAGGAAAGTGGTGTAAAATATAAAATTTTATCATAAACTCAGATCAATTTTTTTGATGAATACATGACTATCTTTGTCTATTCTCCAAATGAAGCAAAAACTTGGAAAGACTATTTCTTAAAACATGTTTCTTATTGTAAATTACAACATCTATTCCGCTATAGAGATCGCACTTCCACTTCTAAACAAATTAATCATTAATAGTGGGGTTTTAAAATCGAATCTTTATTAATAAAAAAACTTAAAGGAAGTTATTATCAAAAGTTATTAACCGGAAATTATTAACAAAATATAAAATAATAGCCAATGAATACGCATGGATTTTGATATGTTATATTATATACATGAGGATGACGCGCTTGCAAAAACGATGGTATAATCATGCTTTCAACCGATCAAAATTATTTGGTTTTCAAACCTTTCAAAATTACTTTATTTTCAAAAGTATTATTTGCTGAGAGCACATTTATAAACGTGATTTTCATAACAAAATGCATTTTCATTTACCACTCTATTATGCAGACGGTGCCAGAAATAAATAAAACAAAAAAATTCTGTCGGATTCGCAATCTCTTTCAATCAAATTGTTTTCTTTTTTCTATTTTTAAATATTAACAGGAACACAACATACTTAAACTGAATACTTATATAGCTAATAATGCAATTGTACTCAAATTAAAATTATGATTAGACTTTTACAAACCATACTAGCTTCCTTTGGTATTTAGCTTCTTCGCAGGGAATACTGGTTGTTTTTAATTTCAATTAGACAATTAGTCGACTAAAAGGGAAAAGTATTGACGATCATTTAAATCGGAACTGTGTTAGGACATTTTCAGAAAATTATTTCTGCATGCCCAGCGGCTTTACCATAATAATCTTTCTACGTTCGAATCGTTATACAGAAACATATTGGAATGCTTTTCTATGTTCCAATCGCTTGAAGGATTGAATTTCTTTCAAAAAACTTTCTAATGAATTTATTGTAAACATAATGTTCTTTTACAAACGAAATGCTATCTGCATATACTTAAAAAAACAGAATTTCAAATCAATATAATTTTTAAAAAAATTTTTATTTGCTTTTATTTCTTAATATCATGGATTATTACAGAGTGAATAATCTTGGATAAATTAGATTTATACCAAAATATTATTTCATTTTTCCAATCAAAATATCTTTTTTCTTTCCTGTTTCATAAACCACTAAGCCAATGGTGGGTGTTTTCGTTAATAACTAATACAATAAGTTCTGACAATCCATATAGTTCATTCTCTCTAATAAATAAAATTCGCATTGATGCAGCGCTTCCTTATATCGCGTAGGCGTTTGTCAGTTGACATTGCTGATAAAAATTTCAGATTAAAACACTCCATACGTATTAATAAATTAATTTTCATAATTTTGTTTTAACGTTAAATGCCAAATCATAAAGTAGCAAAGGATTTCCCACTTCTTTAGTGTCTGTTAAGAGTAAATAACAAAATAAAGAAGGGAACCAATATTTCATTCACAGCAAACTTCCATTAAAAAAACCATACAATTTCTGTTCTAGAGTACGAAATTTGAGCGTGTGAGAAAATGAAACATGGCAACAGCTGCACCATGGATCCTTTTTTAACTTTAAAAAGCATCCCTCATTTCGAAGAAGATATTGATTTGATGGGAAGTATTTATATCTGAAAGCATTTTCTCACGAAAACAGCTTGTTAAATTGAAATATAATAAAGAATGTTTCAAAAAAAACTGAAAGCTTTAATTGGCTGGCAATACTTACGTGTTTATGAAACAAGAGATGTAGGTAGAATAAACAGTCACAATACATTTCAGAATTCATGTCTTTCATTTTATTTAAGATTTTTAAGAAACATCGCTTAGAAAAAGGAAAAATAATTAGCATGTGCTCATCTCGATATTAAAAAAAAGATATTTCTTAATCAAGAAAATAATTCAATAATGAATTTCACTTAGATCAGAGTTATAAGTTTACCATTTCATAAAACTTTAATTGATACATAAAATGTTTTCGAATTGTCATTAAAAAGTAATAGCATTAAAAGATGTTACAAAATAATTTTCCAAATTACAACTTGGTTCAAAGGTTTTTATAGCTTTTTTATTTATTAAGGAAGAAAAAATAGAGATAGAAACCATTTATTTGGTTCTCCAGCTACATTCTGAAAATATAAATTTTTGTCATCGTTCAGACAAAGATGTAAATGCAGATTTCAAGTTTCTCTTTGTTATATTTTCCAACCTTTTGTCATTTCTGATTGCACTTCTTCCGAACTTGAGAACTGTTGCTCCATAAACAAAACTACAACTTGGTTTAAAAGTTTTCGCAATTTTTTTTTATTAAGAAAGAAAAATCAGAGACAGGAGCCATTTATTTTGTTCTCTATCGACATTCTGCAAATAAAAAATTTTGTCATCGTTCAAACAAAGATGAAATGTAGATTGCAAGTTTCTCTTTGCTGTATCCTCCAACATATCTGACTGTACTTCTTCCGAACTTGAGAATCGTTATTCAGTAAATAAAGTCTTTTGTTTGCATCACATTCATGCTTGAGACTAAGATTTTTGTTGAAGTAGTGGAATGTAATGTTTCGAAAGTTATTTAATACCAAGAGGGATTTCTTAATCAGTGCACTGATGTGATGGATCGTCCATGAATCAACTTTTCAAAATTTTGGACGCTTGCTGATGCGAATCATACAAACATTTAAGGGCGTCAGGATATTCTTCATCGGAAATTGTTTTGGTGTGCGTGCGTGTGTGCAGAACACAGCGATACCTCAAAGTGGTCCAGTTAATCACATATGTGTGAGAGTTAAGATTAGATACAGATGAGATACTCACAGATCAAAGCGTACATTGAACTTGAAGAGGCGTGTATTCTGATGCCAGATTAATTAATCACGTGATATTCTTCATTTGTTCAGGGGAAATGGTATACTTCATTTACTGTTGGAATGTATAATAAATGTTCAGAATCTTTTTGAAAATAGTAATATGTATGCTGCGACAAATCTGAAAATTTTTAAAGACATCAAAAAAGAGAAAGAAAAAAATGTTTTGTAATAATTCTTTGAATTGTCGAGAGATTAAAAAAAAACTTATCACAAAAATTTTAAGAATTTGATGATGGTGAAATTTTGAAAAGTATGATGCGAATGTAGATCCAATTACATTCGCGTAGATCTAATTACATTCGTAGTTATTACTTAAGTAGATTTCACAATTTATATTTCAACAAATCAGCTTCCAGCTTAGATGTAAAATCCCATACTTATTAATAGTTCCAATTCTTCACGTAACAACAGAAATATGATTTGAGATATCTAAAATATTTTGAGAACTGGTCTTATCAGTTTTTAGTCACGAAAGAAAGCAAAACAAATGGGGCCAGGATCATTTCCTAAGAGGCAGTTATACCCTTATTATAGTTCATAATATATTTTAGAAAATCGATGCATAAAATGCACAACAATTTCAAAAAAAAAAAAGTTATTTGAAAACGAAATTTCAATACCTTCGAGTAGGCTAGACAAACATTTGCTGTTTCTTTCATGTGGCATAAATACACGTTAGTTCCCTAAAGAGGTCTTTCAAAAAGGCGTCATTTCCCATCGTGCATTATTAGTAGTTGTTGTCACCATTTGTCAAATACTCTAAAATTTTCTTCAAAGAAACTTTAACTGCTCTATATGTTAAGTTGGGGTTTTGCGCAACTCTTTTAAAATCTAATTTAATCTTTTAAAAGCAAACTGCTGCCTGGTTATTTTTAGATGCATTTTGAGTTAAGTACAAAGGACTTGGAATATGTAAGAATTTTTGGCATCGTATTTCCCATGATACACTGGAGTTGGAAAATCTGTAGAGTTACGCCTAACTTGGTATTTGACGTCTGAGGTTTGAAGTTTCTGCGGAGAACACAAAATTTCGCTATGAATCTGACGTGTCGAATATTAGGCAATCAATACAATTAGATAAAAGAAAATGCAATTGATAAACCTTTGTCAAGATTTCTTGTATATTGATGAACTCTGAAAGACCATTTAAATAATTTTTATTAAAAACGTGGACCTTTTTTTTTAGCTCATAGACTATAAAATAGGTAGTCTTCCTATAGCAATCTGTCAAAAAAAGACAACAGTAAAAACAAAAAGAACTCATTGCCGAAATTTATATACAATCCGTCAAAAAGCACAGCGCGTTACTTCAAAACTAATTATCAAATGACGGTTAAAATATATGCTCCATTATGAAATATTAAAATGAATAAATGAAATATGAGATCTTTATGTATGAATTATTCAGTGTATAAAATATTTTTTATATGAAACGTAATCTTCATACTTAAATTTATAAAAACTATTTTTTTTTTCAAATAGCAATACCTATTTTCGAATACGTTTTGAAATTCACCAGATTCAAATGACTCGAAGATATGCAACATTTTGTTATTTTGAGTAAATAATTAATGAGTTATAAAAATGTGAATTTTTCGGTTCCTAATGTTAAATTAGAGATCTTGCTTTTTCAACATAAAGTGTAATAAATTTTTCCCGGTTATTCTTATTTTACATTAAAATTTATACTAACAAATAAGAAATACAAAAATTATGCATTTTAAAGATTATAAAAAAAATTTATATTTTTCACAATTTTTAAATAATATAAAATACATTTTTAATATATTAAAATAAATATATAAAATTTCTATTTATAAGCTGCAAATTTCAAACAGAAACACGCAAGAATTTTAATGCCAGTCGAAGAAGCCAGACCTAAATCATCTCTATCCCAAAATCATCTCTATCCATTTTCATCAAATAGTTTTTAAAATATGTAACAAAAATCAACGCTTTCAAAACAATGGAAAACGACGCATATTTTTCAAAATGTTGCTTTAGATTAAGATATGCGTATATATATATTTGACTTTTTGAAATAAATATGTAAGCAAGGGAAAATCGATTAATGTAACCAGCTCTACTCCGCTTGCATTTCAAAGCTTTGTTTCGGACAAAATGTTGCTAATCACAGCTGTAGATGCGATTTGTGAAACCTTAAATTTATGGGGGGAAAAAAAGACAGAAATTCTGTACTGAGTACGGAATTGCATACTGTTGAATGAATTTATGAATGGATAAAACATCATTCAATAAAATATAAAAGCAACTCCTTATGTGTGATTAATGCAGCACCGTTAAACTTTTTTTAAAATAAAAAAAAACATGTAAACATATTTTAGTAAATTAATCACTTTTTCTTAATACTCTTTCTATGATAAGAAGTTAAATATAAAAGAAACTTAAAGTAATTTGATGGAAATTTTAATATACTTTGCGTTATTTAGTTTCAATTATAAAAGAATGTTCGAAGAAATAGGAATGTTTTGTTTTTAGCTTCGATAAAGTTTTTTAACTAAAAATTTTTTATTAATATTAATAACTACACTTGTTAAGGATTTCCGATTAACTTAAATAATATGCTATGAGAATATTATTTCAGTCATTTATTTGTATTAAATATGTAATTAAAAAACAGGCATGTTAAACTTTTATTCAATCATATTTCATCATTCCTAACAATAATTAAAATAATTTATCTTTCTTTGAGTAAAGGTACCGTATTAATACTGAAATGAAAACTTGAATCAAAAGAAGTATTACAATATTAATAGAATTACCTATTTTCTATGTTTGCATAGCTTGAAATAGCCCCTAAATCATTTTTGTTTTCTTGTATTTCCCTGTTATTTTTAATCAATTTGTCGAAAATTTTATATTTGAAAATTTTTTATTTATCAGAATTATTTAAAAATTAAAACTTGCGGGTTGTCATTTCAAAATGTGCTTATATTTGCCAATATGTATGTAGCTTCTTATGTGAATCCAGTTTACATAATTTTTAAAGAGGGCAGACTTTCAAACTTAATGACATAATTTCCATGGTTTTAGCTTTAATACATTACGAATTACATGAAATATGGGGATACTTTTGAAGCGACTTTAGTATCACAATTACTTTTTCACATAATCATCAAAAGATTCAGGCATTTGTCATATCGGTGTATCAAGTTTCCCATATCCTCTTCGAAAAAAGTTGTGTGGTGCGAGATGGTCTTAACGTTCCCTTGAAAACATTAATCACAAAATTTTTTGAATTTATTTTTAAAAAAATAATGAGCAGAAATGTTTTAACATTCACCCTCCAAAGTCGCAATTTAAGACACGTTGGTAGGCAGTTCGGTAAGAGGGATTCGACATCTTCTGTTTCTTCCAAACGTCTTGATTAACTCGTTTATCTTTTTATATATCTTTTATTAGGACGATTTTCTATTCTTTGGCCCCTTCACGGAGAATGCGACTTCGAGCCGAATGAATTTCATCTCTTTCTAACATTAAAGAACTGTTTAGGATGGTAAAATATTAATTTTAGATTGAGGAAAAGCTTCGGAAGGACACTAAGGCCCATCTCATAGCAACTGGCGGCAATTTTTTTTGAAAAAGGGATCAGAAATCGTATTCTCTGATATGGCAAATGTCTGATTCTTCAAGGTGATAATGTCGAAAAGTAACCATGATTGTATACAACTTTTGGTATTATATTTTGTTCTCTACGCTTATCCTTTTATTATTAATATTATGATCCATCAGAGCTTTGAAAAAAGCGGCTCTCGTGTATTGAAAAATATTGTTACAAACGTGTAATTTTGCTTCCCAGCACGGTTAGTGTCATGATAAGAAAGACTGATTTACAGTCATTTACATAATTTAATGAAAAATATGCCAGAATAATTGTAAATGAAATCGAGAAAAACAACTGAATTGTCAAGACATATGCCCATACCCTTTAAACTTGTTTATCCTTTAATAAAGAAATGAAATGGGGCATCACTTTCCACCGAAAAATAAAAGCTCACTCGAACATTTTAAGACGCTAATTACAAAGTTTTTGGCATTTAAAATTCATTCTGTCAAAGTTAAAAACGTATCGAGATGGATGAAATGTCCGAAGTGGTTGAATATTTTGTAAATGAATAACTTGTACAATAAAGCTAACAGAATTTTAAAAATAGCCAAAATGAAGAAGATTTTTCATATCTCTTTAACTGCTGAAAAGATAAAAATCATCCTGGCAAATATAAAGACAAATAATAATAATAATAAATAAATAAATAAATTTGAAACCTGCCTTAGCAAATTTCAAGTTATCATGGGAAAACATTATTTTTTTTTAAGATGCGTCGTATCGATCCGACAGGAAAACGTCGTGTTCTCACACGACTCATATTTCGCAATCACCAACATTTAGAAAAGCGATGGTTTTTGACCATCTCAATATCAATCAAGTTCTAAAAATTTTTTCTCGATGCCAGAATTTTTTTTCTGTTAACTGGATTGAAATAACTTTTAATTTAGTTAGTTATAAAGTTATATAACTAACTAAAAATTTATATAACTTTCGATACCTACCTCGTTGTTTCGCATTGATTCCCATTTTCTTCTTTGTGTTTCTTCGGGCGATAACTTCTTACGACCCTGCCCTTTATTTTCTGCCTGTGCATTTTGAGGCTTCAAAAACTCAAAACCAAAACATCATGCTCTAACATGCTTAAAAAACACTCGATTGTCTTAGCATGGGAAGTGAAAATTGTGGCTGTCTCTGCAATTAAGTCAACCACACAAGAGAAAAAATGATAAATTTTATCTATTGATTACTTTTTATTAAAATATAAAAGAAAAAAGCCTGTTTCTAAATTAGAATTATGTTAAAATTTACATTATTTGATAAAAATTGTAATTTAGACACTTACAAATAACATACAAGAAAGAACCTATGGGAAAGATTTTCTTTCTGTACTGGAACATTCCTTTTAAAATGAATAGACTGTAAGGAATTTAACCAAATATTTAAGTTAAATATCGCAGTAGATGGCTTTTTTTTTTAATTATGATTTCCACGACGTATAAAAAGCAAATAAAAAGTAAAAATTACATATGTGGAATATGGTGGTCTTAAGAGCAATTCAAATTAATGCAAATCACATTTTTAAAAAATCGCACATTCTCAAGCTCTAGAGATCACTCGGAATATAAATCATGATTATTTATATCTGCAAGACACTTATCCTTAATTGCGCTCCTTCGGGCTCATTTGGTGGGCGGCAATTTCATACAAGAAAATTCATTAATCGGTTGTTTGAATGAAAATTATGTGTACTTTAAATACTCGACAGATAATTCAATGGCCATTGAGATCCAATTAAAATATGGTTTTAAATATTTTCTATGTTAATTCAATAGCTATTGAGATCCAATTAAAATATGGTTTTAAATATTTTCTGTTTATTTAACGCCCTGTTAAAACACTGATGACAAAGGATTTCATTATTCTGATTTTAAAAATTATGTATATTTAATGTTGGATGACTTCAATTTCATATGAGCTCTTTGCCAACCTACAATGTAAGTTTTTCTTTTCTTTGATGGAGAGTCTAATTTGTACCATTTTTCAGTGCCATGAAAGATGCAGGGATAGCTTTCATATCATTTCAGGAACACAAAGGATTCCTTGGACTTGGAAAAATGCTTTATCCAACATTCAAACAATGAACCGCCATTGGCGTTTGTATCTATCTGAAAAATTATCACTTAGAAATCTGTTATTCTATATTAAACGAAAAACAACACTAAAAATAATGTTTGAATTTTTAAAATATTTTAAAGAATTCATTCTCAGATACTGTCACAGCGCTAATGGGCTAAAGAATGTTTTAGAGGTCTAATTAACGAAAAGATGCTTTCGTAAGCTTTCAAAATAATGCTGAAAAATAATGTAAATAAATGAAAAATTTGAATAATGAATTACGAAAAAGAAATTTCATTCTTAATTTTTTTCTCAGACACATTTATTATTAACATTCACTCTACAGAATTCTACTATTTAATATTTTTTTTAACAAAATTATTATCATAATTATTTTTATTTTAACGGGCTTTTTTAAATCTGTTTTCCTCATTCACAAAAGTCAGATTTTCAACGAAAGCGAAAACGAATTTATAAATATACAAATAATGCAGATGCCGTTCTGAATTTTTTTTACCCGACCCTTTTTTTAATGAAACATATTTTAGTAAAATTATAAAAAATTTCGTTGCAATTAAAAAAAAAATCCCCCCCCCTTTCTGAAGTCATTCTTTTCTTTCAAATTTACTTCTGCTCTATTTAAGCCAGCTTAATATTTGACGGTACATTTTACACGCCTTTTTAAAATCTGTACCTTTCGCATTTACATTTTTCTTCGCTGATTAACATTCTTATTTATTTATTTATTCAAGCTAGAAAAACTGATAATTTTCACATCACATCTCACTTAACCGGTCCGATATTCGGGAACAAATATAGTTGTATTTTGGATGGCTATTACAACTTAAATCAATAAAAATGCCGCTTTTTCTTGTTGTTGTCTTTTTGCAACTTTTTGATATTATTCTTGACAATTCGACTGAATTATTAACCCTCCTTGGCTCCAACTCTAACAAGGCTAACTTGCAAGAGTGTACGAATTTTTGAAACCTCGCTCTCGGAATGTCATTCAATCAAATGTTTTTTTAAAGTAGCATGTTTATCATTATCAAGCGGTTTCATGATTATGTCACTAACAAAATTTACAATATCAAAATCAACTTTAGAAATAACAATTAAATTTGGTATCATCAACAGTAATTCCAACCAAAGCAAATTGTGCCTCAAGCAGGACAAACTACAATGCAGGATTAGCCTCCCATAAAAGCGGTAATTTGATACCAACACGAGAAAATGTGTCATCATTAATGGCGAAATATTGATTATCTTCTAGCATATTTGGACCAAGCAACATCAAAGTCACTGTAACTCACTAAACCTCGGTAAATTTTCAGAATTTAAAAAATCTTGCCAAATTTTTAGTATCGAGTCTAAGGAGAAATGTCATTTTTGGTGTGACCTTAATTATAACTGTGGCAAACTTTTCTCGTAGACTTTCTCCACAGCTTACATCTAACATATTTTGTATTTACCTTCTCGTAAGAATATGTACTCCCAGGACATATAATTGTGAAGGAAAGTGTCAAAAGCCTTAAGTAAGACACACACAGGAATGATGCAAGAGGTGTGTGGTAAACAATACAAACAAAATTTTGATTACTCTTCCAAATTTTTGTTTAAAGTGACACACATTGTGTGCGTCATAATAAAAGAGAAAATCTAGTACGGATTTTAGATATCTTCCTTTTCCCTGATTAAGTGAATATTTTAAAAAGATATAAGGTTTGGTCACATGACAACATAAACATGATCAATTATGCAAGTCATTTTTTCGGTTACCATTCTCATATTCATATGAATATATAGACTAATTGACAATCAATTCTTTGAATGCTTGACAAACATCCGCAATTATGGTGATAAAACTAGATATGAAATTTTATCGATCAAGCTCACCTCAATTGTTTTTTAGTTATGTTCACATAACCAGACAGACTTCCAGATAAAAAATTTTGTTTAAAATTTAATGGAAACTTACAACTTTAGTCCAAAAATAACCTATTAAATTTTCTTCGGTATAGTTCATTCCGTTTTTGAGTAAACACAACTTAGTTGACAAACATGATTCCCCAAATGAGTTTTCCAGATAATGAGTTACAATAACTATTTGTATTATCATTCATTTAAATAATGATCCTAACTCAAAAATGGAACATCATTCATTATGCTTTTATTCTCCTCAAATAGAGCTGAAAAAAATCTAATTAGTTGGGCATATAACACTAAGTTAATTATATTGATCCTTTAATAATAGAAAATTTAGCTATAATTTTTTTTTAAATTTGAAAGCATTTTCTATAAAAGAGGTTTCCAACCTGTGATGCACGAACACCTGGGAGGAAGTATAGGCATAACCAATCAATCAATCAATCAGAACCAATCACAAAAGTAATGTTGGTAATTGTAGAAAACACAATACCCAAGAGATTAAAAAGAAAATAAAAATAATCTTTTTTTTCCACCATTTCATAAAAAAAAGTGAAAGTTTTGCAAGTCAGTGGAAAAATATATTGAGTAGCAATAAAAGTACAGTATCAAGTAGCTAGTATTAGAATAAAATAGTAAATATTTTTCATAAACATAGAATTTGCAAAAAAAGTATATCTGTTTTACACATCTATCAAAAACAAATGTCACATAATCCAGATTTGAAATTATTATTTGTCTTTATTAAAACCTAATTTTTTTAAAATATCAGTTCCATAAAGCAAACTCAAGGATTGAATTTAAATTGTTTATCTATTTGAACAATTGATTATTACATTTGTTAAATTTTCATTGTAAACTGATTCAGAATTATTTCAATACTATTTTTCATATGTTAGGATGTGGAGCTAATACTATTATGTTAAAAAATAGAATAAGGAATCAAAAATAAAACTTAAAAATATTTATTAATGAATTCAAATTGTTTAACACTGGTGATAACCTAAACTTTTTAATAATAAAGTGCAATACTAAATAACAAATCAAAATACAAATGATAATAAATAATCTTAACATTAACAGAAAAAGTTCTTAGCCTCAACAAATATTTGGAGAGAGTTTGGGGGTGGATATGATAGTCAGGGGTTTGGCCAATAATAACTAAAAATAAAAAGACTAATCAAAGAATACAAGAGTAAATAAAAGTTGGGAATAATAGGTTTATACAATACACAGCAAGCCTGAGTTTTGATTTTAGCAAAAAAATTTCACCGGATACTACTAACTTTTGTTTTGAAATGAATTTTCCATAATGTCAACTGAAGATAAAATACGTTTTTTTATAAAAAGACAAGTTCCTAGTCTGTATTCATTACATTGATTAATATATTGATTATATAGTATAGATTAATATATAGTTACATGGATTAATATATTTCCATCCAATAAGGATAAAAAGTAGAAAACATTTTTCATTTCATTTTAAAAATGGGATAACTTCCAAAAAATTGTTTAAGTTGAAAAGCACAGGGGATACAAGCAGTATCAAATACTTTAAATTAAATTAAAACTCATGAGATAAGAATGCTATACAGGCTTTATCTCAAATTGATACTGAAGTTATTTCAAAAACATGAGATGGAAGAGTCTTTCAAACTTTTAACATTTCATTTTTTTATAATATCTTAAAGACAGAAATACAGTTGAATTGAGAATATTTTTAAAACAGTATGTTACTATCAAAAAAAAAAAAAAAATTCTACATGTTTCATATCATACATATTGATACAAACTTTCCACGCCAATTTAATATTTATATAAATATATATTATTCAGCAGGGATATAGCCACTGACAGTTTTTCAATCAAACCTAATTATTGATTATGATATTGATATAAAATTCTCTTATAATACATCCCTTCCTAGGAAAACAAAATCAGCATAGAAGTTTATCAGATAAAATTATTATATATAAATGCATATACATAAAATATATACATAAAAAAAAAGGGCCAAGCAATTTTGTAAACATATTCATTTCCTTTACACAAAAGCTCCATACTTAATTTTAGCAAAATACAATTACCATTCTTCGCATATGGATTTTATTAAATGTGTAATAGTTAGTTTAATATGCTTTTTATTCATAAATTTCATGATTAAAGACATTATTTGGGGATAAATTATTTTTAATAAGAAGTATTTGACGGTTTTTATTGGATGAGGGAAAAACACATTTATCAAAAATGATAAAATGCCATTAATTTTACATTTTAAATTATTAATTAGAGATGTATAGATATTGAATAAAACAACAAAAATTATTTTGTCATTTTCACCCTCACTTGAACAAAATGGCATAAAGAAAATGTTTCTTTCCATTAGAGAAGAAATATTTCAAAAATTGGCAATTTTTCTTTTACAATATTAAACAGAGGCAAAAATAAATACTTTTGTTTTTGTTTTGTTTTCCCTACCTGTAAACGTTGGTAGCAGTTTGGGAAATTTATTTGATTCTGTTTATTTTACATACTACTTCAAAGTTAGTATTTGCTCTTTAATTTTATGTGATCATAATTTTTTTTTTTTTTTTCATTATTTTTCTTCACTATTTCAAATTGTTAAAATACATATAAAGGGATGACATTCACAGAATTTAGCTGTATATGAAAAAACTGCAAAAGGATGCTTTTAACATATATTTAGATCATCTACTGAATAGGTATGTACAATATGATACTGTTTTAAGAAATTTCATAACAGAAATGAAAACTTTGAAAATGAAGTGGCAGAGTCAATCAAATGTCACATTTGTGCTTGATTATAAGAGAATATATGATTAAGTAGTAGGGAGGGAAAAAAATGAGAATCAAAAGGAACTAAAAAGGTATATGAACATAAATGAACATTATTTTTTAATGATAAGTGGGGGTTCAGAGATCTTTACATACATATGTACAAAAAAAAAAAACAGATTTTTGATGATCAATGGAATAAATTGAAGTACATGCAAAATGAACATTTACAAAGAAATCAATTGCAACTATTTTATATTGCAACTGATGAGAGATTTTATGGGTCATTTTCTTCTCTGTTCTCTGATGCAACCCATCGTTTGTAGAGTACTTCCTACAAAATAAAGTGAAAAATTATATTCAATGAAATCAGAATACATCAGATGCTAAATAAATCCAGAACCTCTAAAAATAAATTTATAATCACTTGCAAAAACATTTAATGAGAATGGATAATGTTACTTTTTTTGTTATGGAATTTTTTTGTTTGTTATGAAATTGAATTTTTTTAAATATTAAGTGATTTAGCAAAACATAGCTTAATGTATTAGTTAAAATGTAATTTATACTTTAAATCAATTTGTTCAATTGTAATAAAAACTAATTTGTTATTTATGCAACAGTGTTTCACAAAACTTGTTACTGAATTAAAGAAATTATACGACTGAAAATGGATAATAAGAAATAAAAAGATTAATTATTCCTCATATTTTAAGAATCACAAGGATTTTTTTTGTTTGTTTGTTTGCTTATATTTCTATATAATTCGATTTTTCATTAACAAAAAGCCACTTTGAATATTACATAGGAAATGAAGAAATTTTCATCAAAACAAAACAATAAACGAGATAATAATCAGACTCATCATCATAATGAAATCAGCAAATGGATAAGGATCATACATATAATTATCAGTTTCAGATGAATAACAAAAAAAATTGAATTACTTTTTGGTAATTACATTAAATCTAAATGAGATATAATTTATTTAATAACTGGTTTCTTACCAGCTTACAAGACTCGGTGAGACGTCTGAATAATTTTCAATGGAAAATTTAAATAACAGCAATTCGGGAATCATTAAGTTTCTTTTTACAGATCTATGAATTTCAGTAGGGTTTTTTTTAATTCAAAATATTTTTTAAATAAACCAATTTTTAAAATTCCAATAGTGGAAGAGAATAAAAGTATAAGTAAACATTTCAACATTTTTTAAATGCTGAAATTTAATTAACAATAATCAATCTAGAATTTTAAAAAATTTCAGAATTGTAATTTAATAAAATATGTAATAATGATAAAATAATGGTATGCTTATTTTTAAAACTATGCTAAACTAACTAGTTACTTCTACACCACAAATATATTTTTAAATCAGCTTTAATTACAAAATTTTAAAACATTTTTAAAAATTTGAAAATTTAAGAAAATATTCTTTTAAGAAGAATATGGACAAAAACTCTATTATGTCATTAATCTAACACATAAAGAAGACTCCAAAGTATTTTAAATGGCTTTTACCAAATTTATTCAAATTTGGTAAAAGCCATTATTATTTTCTTATGAAGAAAATTTAAATCATAATATAAATCAAATCATAACTATATATTTGTCACTGGTGTCCTGTAAGTGAAATTAATATTTTTGATCTCTATATTGTTTTAAATTCCAAAGTAAAAAACTTTATTTCAAGAATTTAAAATTAGATTTTCATTAAAGGTTTTCATGCAATTTTTCAAGCAATTTTAAGAATGAGTACCCAGAAAATATTAAAAAGATACATAATTATTACAATAATATATATATATACAAAAAAAAAATAATAACAATTTCAAATAACAAACCTCTAATTTGAATTCTGCAACACAAGCAGGGGTGGAATAGATGCTCTCTGGCATATCATTTGGCTTTATAACATACAAGAATATAATCTCCTATAAAAAAAAAGAAGTTGAAAAAAGTCATAAATCAAAGAGAATGAAAAAAGAAAAATTCATTATTTTGAAGTACTCTTTCATTAATTTGAAATTTTAATAAATAGAAAATACATCCAAGGCATAGATTTCAATTTATTTTTCAATAATTAAACTGCACAAATGTTACACTTTAATATGTAAATTATTAATTGCCAATAAAAGTTACTGTAATTTTGTATGCATTTAATTCAAATAACAAACAATAAATTTTCAAAAAATTACAGTTACCCAAACATGGTTTTCATTGGAAGCAGAGTATTTAAGTGTTATATTCGCATTTAAAATGGCAATAACAAAGTTATATTTTTAATTAATTTCTTAATCTTCTCAAAATTTATGATCCAATTTTAAAAGTAAATGTAATCATCAATTATTTCAAAATATAATTAAAATAACAAGTATGATTTTCCACATTTAAAATGTTTTTAAAATTTTGCAATTCCAAAAGCATTTTCTTATTTAAACATTTATATAATTATTTCAAGTTAAAACCTTTTTTTTTTTTTTTTTTTTTTTTTTTTTTACCTTTTTTAAATCTTAGATTCTAAAAGATTCTGATTAATCAATTATTTGAATTACGGACTTTCATGCAAGAATAAAATCAACTGTAAAATAATTTGAAAATGAAAACTATGAAAATGCTGTAATTTATAAAAGTTAATTAACAAATTTTTAAAAAATGCACATTAAAATATCTTATATATCTTTGAAAGTGATTGAGTGCATTTTATATTTTATGGAGATATTTAAGGGCAAAAATTGAATTTGAATGGTTTGAAAAATAATGGAATATGTTAATAAGCTCATTTTATACTTTCTAAATATTAAATTCAAAATGTGATCATTTTTGAAGTATCAGTTAAAAGAAATTTATACTTTTGATGACTTCAAATGAGCTTATACCACTTTCAAAGTCAATAAAAATTAAAAATCATATATTTGTGAAATATTAAATATGAGCTTTTAATTGAATCAAAGGCCGGGATAGCCTGGTTGGTACAGCATCGGATTCGTGTCCCTTAGGTTGCGAGTTCGAACCCCGCCGGCCGAAGAATCCCCGCGTGCTTGGTGGCTGACACGCGTTAAATCTGTCGTGGTCACAAAGTCCTCCATGTCGAGAGTAATACCACTGGGGGTACTGAATCAGGGGTGATCGTTCTCTGATTCAGGTCTAAATTACGATCTGTGGTTGAATGCATGAAATGCGTGAATGGTCTGCCCCGTAAAAAGGGTTGTGACGTGTGTGTAGCTAAGTCGTTCTCTTGGCCCTAGTTGGCGCTACTTTAGAAACAAGAGGTGCTCCCCCCTCAGGCTTAAATCGGCTGTCTTCGAACAGCGGGCTTGTCCATAGCAAGTGCCATAAGAAACAACAACAACAACAATTGAATCAAACTAATTTTTTAATAAAATTTTTAATTAGTATGTAAAATTAATTTTTGTCATTATGGAAAAGTTTCTGTAAGAAGTCATAATATATTGAAGAAATATAAGGTAAAAATCCATCATTTCATTAAACTTTTCAGATGCAATGAGCCTGGCATGATGATGTAAAGGTGGTAGTATTTTCAAATTTTCCTGGTCAGAGGATAAATCTAAACTCTGTATTTTTATCAAATGAAATTTTATGCAGAATAGTATATGCTTTATTTATTTAAACACTTATCACTCATATCTTTAGCCAATTTATCTCTCTTCCATTAGTACTTTTTTATCTCCTTAGGATTTCATTTTCTAATGGTTTCATCGAAACAAAAATCATCTAGTTTCATTTCATGTAAAAATAAGCTTCTTATGTTTCTTATGTTGCATGATTGTTTAATAATCTTTAGGGAATATAAGTTAATTTCTTTTTCTTATGGATGTCCTGATTATTCCAAAATCAGAATCATTTGGTAGGTAAGAATGTCCAGAATATAACAATTTGTGATCAGTAATTTCTATAATATTTTGAGAGGACTCCACAATTTTAAGACACATTAAAAATAATTTTAAATTAATATTCTGTCCAATACACTTAGCACTATAAGGTATTACATTATTTATTATCATAACTAAGCAGAAAAATAATTTTTGAACATAATTTTTGAACTAGATATTATATTTTTGCAAAAAGTGGACTCGCATCACTTTCAAAGTAATTATATTTGCAATTTGATGAGCTACATAAATTTATATTAACAAAAAATTGAAAATTTTGAAGATATTTTTTACAGAGACTGTTTATAGATAAAAAGTTCACAACATTCATTGTTATCATTAACTCACTTAATCATTACACCACTTTCAAAGAAAATGATTTCATATAAATCAACTTTTAAAATAAGCTTTTAATCACTTATTTTAATATATTAGCTGCTAATTTTTTTATTTGAATAATCAAAATAAATCCTTTCTTAGAATTGTTCCCATCAGTTTCAAATATGATATAAATGTCTTTTCTAAATATCAATACAATGGACATTCCTTAATGTAATCTTGGTTAATGCTATCATTCACTTTATATTATTAAAATTCTCTGGATCTAAATGAATATATGAAATAAATATTAATCAAAAAAATATTAATTTTGTGTAATCACTATATTTTAACATAGATAGTCAAATGATAATAAATTTAATTATCTATTAAATGGAGGACCATTTAATAGATAATTGAATGGTCCTCCGTTTCCAAACAATGTTAATAGATTTTTTTTTTCTTGTATAGAAATATCTGGCAGTTATCTTTTCTTGCAAAAGGATTAACATTCTTTTGTCTGGACTAAGTGCTTTAGATTGATTTGAATGGACAGCTAAACTACCAGATCTGGTTTGAAATCTGTTGAACAGCCATAAACAGTTGTCTGAGTGATATTTTGACACAAAATGGGTATTAAAAAGAAGGAATTATTTGAAATTTAATTAAATGAAATTCTTAACATTCATAAAAGATTACCTAAAGATGTCAATACAACACTGTGATAAATTTGAAAATTTTACAGGTTCTAAGTAAAATTTTGAAAAATTGTGAGCTTCTCATGAGCAAAATTAAATAATAAATATTGATGATTCTGAAGTAGGCCTGATGAAGAAAACCTTCCAATGAATACTGGAGACAAGATATTTTGCAACTTGGTGTGTGGCATTGTTTTAAAAAATAAAAGTGAATTGTTAAAGAATAATTGTCAATAAAACAATTAATATGGAATATTTTTAACTATTATTCTTAAAAAAAAATCTACAGGTAGTGCAGAGATAAATATGTGGTAGTACAACATCCCTACCACTAATTTTAATGCAAACATTCTTACCACTATTTTGTAACCAAAGCGTATTGTTCATATTTGGTGTTTTATACTTACCACTATTTTTAAATATTTATTTTGTACATATAAATGTCGATTGTAAACAAAGTTAGCTAGCTCAGACCTGTCTTGCCTGAATGGTAACCAGCTACCTACAAATGCTTTTTCCTTCTTATCTTTGATATGACAAAAATATAGTCAATTTTACCAAATTTGGTTATATTATCAATGTTAATGTTATCAAAATTCTGAAGTCCAAAATAATCATTTTATGTAGCATCTACTGTACATATTATTAGATAAGAAATGATATTTTCGAATAAGAAAACTTGATTTTACCTTGCCAGCAGTGTTATTCACTCGATTTAAAGCAGCCATAGAGCCCCAGGTTAATACTCTATTGCCTCTGGC
Organism: Argiope bruennichi; assembly: GCF_947563725.1. NCBI lineage: Eukaryota > Metazoa > Arthropoda > Arachnida > Araneae > Araneidae > Argiope > Argiope bruennichi. The sequence continues at coordinate 90,420,479 of NC_079154.1, read as the reverse complement.
TTCTTTAAGGTTCTCTTTCAAAGCTCGAACAATTACGGAATAAGTCGCATGATAAAAAGGAGGACCATCTTTATACAAAACTAAATAAAAATAATTTTTTTAATTAAACCAGCATTGTAATGATTTAAATTGAATTAAATTTTTTTTATTCATTGGAATAGAATAGCATGAATACATAATCTTTGCCTTAAATGTATTTAAGGCCCTTTTAATTCATACAAAAAAGGCATAAAAAATTATAAACAATTTTGCTAATATGATCATTGTTTAAATTATTCATGACTTTAAACCTTATGTTAAAATTATTTTGTCTACAAATATAAAACAGAATCTTTTAGCAGGTAAATGGGGTAACTAAAATTAAATATCACCATGCTTTTCACAAATTTATGTGATGTTAGGATATCTGAATATGCAAATATTTGTACATTTTATTTTAACAAATTCTTAAACTATTGCATGAAATTTGTTTTCCAAATCTGAAAGTGCTTTAATTTTGAATAATTAATTAAATTTTTGAAAAGAAGGAAGATTCATTCAGAAAGGTCTAGAATTATTGACACTCACTATAAATGAATCATTACTAATTACATGATAGGAAAAAATGATAAGCAAGCAGTAAAGATATGCAAAACAAGGAAATATAAAATGAAAAAAAATATTGAGTTTCCCATTATAATCTCATTTTTATATCTTTTTTTCTGAAATAAAACTATTTTTTACTATACACATCTCATGAGATTTGATGTTCGATATTGTACATTTAGCCCATGTTAACTTTTTCTGAAAAGCTTAAAACCCTTACAATTTAAAGAGAACAAAAAATGTATTTAAAAAATGCTTTGAAAGTGAGTTATCAGAAAACTATAGTATGATAATGAAAAAATTATAGTAGCAATTATTATTAAATGAAAGATTACAAAACAGCTTATTGCAAAAAAAAAAAAAAAAAAAAAAAAAAAATGTAAGAACAATTAAATGGCAAAATAGCTGACAACAATAAAATACTATACCTCCCATACTATCTTAGATTACATAATAGTAATAATTTTATAGCTTGTCTAGATTATAGTTAAAATTTGTTTTTTTAATGCTTATGTTAATTCTGTAGCATATTTTATTTCCCTTTTTTTTACCAATGATGAACTTGATGATACTTGTGGTGAACTAACCAAACATAAATAGAGATTTTCAAATTTTATTTATGAAAATATATTAAATAACTAGTAAAATTATATGATTCATTATTTCAATAACTGAAAAATATGAAGGAATGAATTAATCAAATTCTATTTCATAATAACTCCCAGAAAATAGAACACAGCAGAATTAATACTTCGTTTTTAACTGAAAGGCAACAATAAGAAAAATCTCAAAATAAATTATCAATGCTCCAACAAACTTTGCTATTTTGATCAACATTTGTCTGCTATAATTAATTAATTTAATTTAATTCTAATCATCATTTTAACAAAAAGCAAGAGGATTTGGAAGAAATCTATATTCATAGAAACAATTAAAAGTTAGTACAATTAAAAAAAATTAACATATAAATAATAAAAAATGCTGAATAATCAAATAATTTCAAAATATATTAATTATGAGAAATCATGGACTTAATAATAAATAGTTTATTTTAATTACCATAGTCAGTCCCATACTTCAGACCACTTTTAACAACCCAACCTCTACTTCTAAAATGATGATATGCAGTGTACATAACAGGAAAATTTCCAGATGGTGTCAGTTCACAGAACTTGGTCCATAATACTGCCAGATTTAAGGGCTAAAAAAAAATTCTTAGATTTCATATATTGATTCAAAATCTAAATGTATATAAATATAAAAAAATAAACTCTTATTGACATTTAACGATCAATTAAAATTAATACAGAAAATAATGAATATAAAGAAAACAATTCATGCCATATAAAATTTAATATCTACACAATTCAATACTCTATTTTCCAAATCAAAAGCGATTTCTGCATGAATCAAAAATATTTTTTCTACAAACCATTTATCTAAGATTCAAAACCCATTTACAAATTAAAAATATTTTTAAATAATAATTAAAAAATTATGCAATTTTTGATCATGCCAAACAAATAAAGTAAATGGAACACTTTTTAATTGAGTAGATGCAAATAAAATGCTAGTACCGAAGATACCAGTTATTTACACCATTTCAGTATTTATATTACATTGGTATACGAAGAAAGTATATCAAATCTTTGGAGTTCTTAAAGAGTAAGAGTTCAAAGAATTTAAAGTAAGAAGCAATACACATATGACATGTCAATGTTTCTACAATTGAGTTGTCATAGTTAATTTTCCATTCAATCTCTGTCAAATCTTTTATGTACATATGCTTTTTATTCTCTTAATTCATCAACTAAAAGCTTTAACAATATCTCACCCTTTGTGTTTCCATTTTGTATGCCACTTTTCCCTTCAAATCTATGCATGAATTTTTAATTTAATGTAAATTGAAAAAAAAAAATTACATTGGACATGTGGTAGTTTCCATTAAATACAAACCAGAAAAAAAGTTTTGTTTACACATATTATGAAGAATAATAAAGATTTTAATGAAGGTTTGATAATTAATTAAACTGTTAATTTTTATTACTGAAAATCGAAGCTTCCATTTATAAGAAAGATTGCTTTATATTTATTCATTCACACTAAGATATTGCAGATATTTTAAATCACTTTCTTTATTTGCACTGAAATTAATACGAGAAAGGCTTAGTTAAATTTTGTATTATTTTTTAAATAATTTATAATTAATGAAATAAAAATTAACTTCCAAATTATTTTAAAATCTTTTGGAGGTACTGATAATATCACCAAATGATACTCTAATGTGATGCTTCAATTACAATTAAAATTAAAGTTACGAATAATACGAGAATTCTGCATTATAATATTTTATATAAAATTGTTTTTGCATTAAAATTATAATTTTTTAAACTATCTACGTAACATGCACATTGTCATTGTGCTAAGTGTCATCAATTTTAAATATATTCTTACTATTTCATGTGTTACTAATTTGACTATGCAGCCATCAGCTACTGATTTGATATATAACTACAGCCATTGTTATATTGCAAACACTTTGGATTTTGCTAACAAGTAATGAAGTTTAACAAGATATGATTTTTGATTATAACATAATTATATATGAGATAATAGATATAATTGAAGATAATAAGTATATAAAATAATTATAATTAAGTCTTGTGCCAAGTAAATTAATTTCATGACTTTGTGTTAATAAAAGTCAAAAATATTTTCACCCCAAATAGTACCAGATACATTAGCTTATCTCTATCAATAATAAAGAAGAATGTGTACAATGTACACTTCTACATATGTACAATAATAAGTCTACATACAATAATAATTCACAAGACAGACCTCACAATCTAGAGTTAAAAAATATGGTAGATATACTTTGGAAGTTAAAAACATGTATCTCAGAGAATTTCTCCTTTTTTAAATTAAAATATTAATTAAAAATTAAGCAAGACTTTGATGTTTTTCCATGAAAACTCCAAAAAATATTATTATACAAAACAGATTTTTATACTGCTATAAAATTTCAGAATTGTCTTTTTAGTTGCATAAATTTCATCATCCAGCAAATGTTTCTTGAACTTAGATAATTATTTAACCCCCCCCCCCTTTTTTTTGTTTAATTTTCAACAAGAGATTTTACTGTTACAATGAAATTAAAACTTTTCCCACTATTTGATCAAATATTTAATTGCATGGTTTCATTCCATTATTGAAACATAAAGAAGGTTTATATTTAATATCTGTATAGTTTATATGTGGAAAAAGAAAGTGAAGTCACAATGTATAAACATTAAAAAATAAAAGACATACATTTTATTAGAAGTATGATATGAAGGAATTTGACTCTTTAGAATAATTTTCACACAAACAATGAACAGAATCAGAGTAAATCTATTACAATAACATGCCTTTAATCCTTTAATGTCTACAATAATCTGATGTTCAAAAATATTATGTAATATTAATCAATTCTTGAGTAATATGTAACAGATTTAAATAAAATAAACCATAATCAATATATCCAGGGTATCAGCTGGTTATCAAAGGTAGTTATAAATAAAAGAAAATTCTTTCCCCAAATCAACATGAAATGAGAATAGGTTAATTTATGCTCAACAAAATTTCCAACACGAAAAAAAATTATTTATTTAAAATCAGACAAATCAGAGACTAAGTCTGTTTAAAAAAGAAAGTTAAAAAAAAAAATCTAAATACAATAACAGCATTAATGACCTGTACTTCGCATAATAATCGGTTGCATGCATATATATAAAAATTGTGTCTCTTTTCTAAAAATAAATAAATTTGATATTCATATAAATAACAGATTAAAGATAAAATGGTACAATGCTATGTAAAATATCTTCAATAAATTCACTTAAAATAAATCTAACTAATGAACATATCAAAGAAAATGAAAATTTATTTTATCTAAGTTCAAAAGGTAAGAGAATTTGGCGAACATCAGACCTAAAAGTACAATCTCGCTAAAATATGTGTAAAAGAAAAAATTAATCATTTTAAATAGGTGATCGAAGATATAATTATTACTATGAATTTGACACTTCTTAAATGTCTTTTAATCAAAATATGATAACTAATAAATCCTGATATCATGATTGCCTAGTTAAACTGAAATTTTAACATCTTATGACAATATCTTAAGACTTTTCTTAAAGAATTATTTTTTACTGAAAATTGTCACTTTTAAATAAGAATTTTCCCTTTGAGAACCTACAAAATTACACTAATTGCTGTTCTAGGGGTAAAAAAAGAAAGGACAAATTAACAAAGAAAATTTATTGAAACACATATTGCATAATTATAAGCAAAATTTAAAATATATATTTAAAATGTTGATAAAATTCTAAACTTTATACAATTTACCTCAAACAGTTATATTGAAGCATTAAACAAACCATTCTTACTTTCAAAATACATTTAAAATCAATGAAATAGAATATACAAAAATATTTAACCTGTTTAGATATCAGTAAAAGTTTGCGTACTAATAATAAACACAATAAAATAACTTAAATCACAAATTTCTTTCCAAGACTAATTTAATCAAATTAATAAGAAGACATCATGCACTATTTACCTTGTCTTTGTCCATGACAAGCAAGCATCCTAAAGCATACGATAAGTAATATGCCTACAAAAAGATAATTTATTTAATGTATAAGTAATGAAAGTAATATTTTGATAAAATATGAAAAAAAAAATAAGACTAATATTTTGATTAAACATGTAAACAGTGGGAATGGTTTCCATGAAATTTTCTCACATACTCTCCAATAAAAGTCCTATCCCACCCTCTGTCACTGGGCTATTTCACATTATCCAATTTACTTAAAATAATACAATTTTCTAACAGTACATAAAAGTTAAGATGATAGTAATTTTAAAATGCGAGTTAAATAAGATAATTCAAAATACCTATTCAAAACATATCAAATTAGTTTTTAAAGCTAAATCCGACATTCCTTTAAAGAAACAAAAAGATACAGTAAAAATTATGATAAAGAAATTAATAATTAATCCATAAAAAAAGATATAATATCAAACCATTATTTGAATACATTCTGAAAAGAAATTAAAGCAAAAACTTTACAAAAATGCTCTTGTTTAGAAATGTTATATATGGTTACAATGATAATTTATTTTTAAAAAAGAACCTTACCTCCTGAAAAGTAAGTTGTAAACTTTCTTTTACTTCTGGTTCGGATTGCTTTGAACGATTTACTTTTTCACAATCATCATTATTAGATGAATCATCACAGATTAAAATTTCATCTTCATCACTTGTTTTTAACTTTTTTGATTTTGAGTCTTCATCATCACTGTCAACAACATCTATTATATCTTCCACTTGACTACTTGTTGTTGCACATCCTGGCCTAAAAAAAGTTTCAAAATCATTGTATAAATCTCCAATTTCAATTATTTTTTTAATTTAAAAAACTGTTTTAATTGTTTACATAAAACTTTTGTTCACATTTTACAAGATTAAACAAATTAATTTAAAAAAAATTAAGTATATTCTAAAGCCAGTTTTAAAAACATAATGTATTGTAATAAGACAAGATGTTTAAAATGAAACAACTATCTATTTGCTGTATATATTTTTATATGTGTAATTTTATTCTGATACAGGTTTATTTATAATTTTTTATTACTGCACTTTCACTCTGCTTGAAATCTAATTTAAAATGCCCTCTGAATTAGATACCAATACATTAGATACCAGATCAAAAAAAATGCAGGATAGTTTTTCTGGCAATTGTATTGCTGATTTAATGAATAATCTTTTGCCTTTTTTGTTTGCTTGTTTGTTTACTAAGTAGTTGCATCTCTACAACTTTAGCGATCTGGCATTGCTGGCAGCATCCCTGATGATGTGAAGGAATCTATTAAAATAGATTTCATTTTTCCCTTCATGTCTAAACACACTTTCATCCCATTTATTTACATTATATTTTTAATAATTATTCAATGCAAAGAGAGCTATTCTTTTAATTTTCTTTAGATGAAAAAGATTAATAAATATTGATACCTCATCCACTAGGATATATTTAAAAAAAATAGTATGATTCTGATAAATTATATAAATGTCATATAACATTAAAAGATATAACATTACTTTAAGAAGGTACCAATGAACTAATAAATAGTTAGTCAAAAAAAGATTATAAATAGTAATTATTAGAAAGCATAAAAATAATATTAATACTATTTTTAACAATGATATCAAAATGGGAAATAATGAATCATTCTGATTAAAGGAAATCTTTAGCTAACAATTAAAATATAAATTAGCATTTAAAAATATCTATTAAAAACTATAATTAATTAAGACAGTATCAGTTTTAGCAAATTTATTATTTCTTTAAATACAGTGATGATCCTTACAACTGCCCCTCCCAATAAAAAAGTAATTCAATAATATAATCTAATTTTTTTCCTGTCTCCCTCCATCCCTTTTTTAACTTTACAATCTTTGGGAAGGCAGAGTCAACATGATTAATAAATAACAGTCCCCATATCAATTTATTACCCTATCATGTAGTATGTTAACAAAAGAAAATTTAAAATTCCAGGAAATTTATACATTCAATACATAACTTACATTTGTTTTTCAGATTCTGTGGTCTCCTTCTGCAAGCAAATTCTAGGAGCATTTTTTGATAACGTTCCTTTCCCAAAAAATCCCTGTAAAAAAAGTAACCATAACTTAATATTGCTTTGAAAAGATTATCTCCATATGTATACAAAACCATTTCTCAGTAAAAAATTTATGGGGGGGGGGAGGGGAAAGAATAAGGATATTATAAAAATCTTTATTTGGTAGCATTTTTTAGAGGGAATAAAACTTTTTTTTATTACTTTCTTGATATTATTTAAAAAAATTGTCCTCATGTTTCTAAGGTGAGAGGCACTAACTTCTGATTAAGAAATCAACACACAAAGGTTTTATTTAGTAATAAATATAACATGTAAATGTTCTAATACAAAAGAAAAGAATGAAGAGTAAAGCATAGAGTGGCATTGTTATTATAATCTTGGATAAATAGAATACGAGCAATGAATTTTAAAACTGTACTTTTACTTTTTGTATAAAGTAATTTTTCACTATACCTCTCAATCTAATATTTAAATATCTGCCAAAATTCTGTATCATTAGTTTTTACTAGAATGTTTTTGACAAAAGCTGTATATAATAAAACAAAAGTTGTAAAAATATATGAATTAATTAATAGATTTGGTTTTAGCAGTGCCTCTAACCATTCAAAATCCTGTTTCAATTCAAGGAAACATTTACGACACCATTTTTGTGAAAAGAATTGCAAATTAAAAATATAAATTTATGACAATCTAAAAAATCATGCAATCAAAATAATCTAAACTAATTGCAATGAATTATTTTAAGTCAGTGATTTCCTGAACTATATACAGGAAATCTGAATATAATTTTATAATTTTTAGTTTTTTTTTAAAACTATATTCAGAAAATAATATTTATATGAATATAAGAAATCCTGAAATAAATAGGCAATTGTGAATATTTCAATAATTTATGACCAATTCAAACTTGGGGAAAATCATCTGTAGTTTTAAAAAAGGGGAAAAGAGACGAATTACACATTACTGAGCATCCTGTTTGCAACTATCTGATTTCTGTACTATCTGGCCTAATTTTCTTTCTCCCAATTCATTGAAGAGGGCAAGGCATTGCATTGGAAACAGGCGTTTCCTATGATCCTCTTATGTATCATGTGTAAAATAAAAGTTGTGAAAGGAAAAAACAACGTTCTGCATGTTATTCATTGTTTCATCAGTGTGCAATAGACCTCAATTTTTGCTACTGTTCCTAATTATAACTGCACAGTATGTATAGTGTTTATTAATTGCTCTTGGAGTATGGTATAATCAAAAGAAAAATTAAGCAAAGTGAATTGTACAGAATTTAGGATAAAATGTGAACAGTTTATATCCTTTAAATTGTTTTTTTCTGAAATAAATTCTTGCAGTGCAGTATATAAACTACCAGTACAGAGCTTTCTATTTTAACTCAACACCTGCTTTTATGATTCATCGAGCCACATTCACATTCTACATAGCTTTAGATAAATAAAGGGCTTAGTACTCAACAAAAAGTGAGAAAACATGTATTATAACAGTGTGTTTCGGTATAAAAATTTTATCCTCTGGTATTGATGGACAAAGAAATGAGTCCATAGAACTCCAGCTTTTTTTTGTTATCTGCCTCGTCTTTTCTACATGATTCAGGATACTCAGCAGTGTACTGTACTTCCAAAATTGTGATCCTCGCATGTTCTGAATCAGTCGTAATTCAAAACTGACAATGAAAGTTTCATAAAAGTTGTTCTAATTTTAAGAACAATCCAAAAACATTAAATAATGCAGTAAATGTAATAATTTTTTTAAATATCAATTTATATTAGTGCAGCATGATTTCGCGTTGATTCATAACAGTTTATCAGAAATTCAAAGCAAAATTAAAAAACAGAAACTATATTATTTTATGTTGGCAAATATTACTTAATCACACACAATATCTTATTCTTACAGCAAAAATTTTAAAAGCCTAACAAAATGATTAAGAATATAAAATAAAAAAAATATAACATATGGAAATAGAATAAAAAATAAGATAACGTACCATACAATACAACCTTTTCATGCATTCCTCGTCATGAACTAGTACGCAGTTACCTTCTAAATAACCTTCTGCTATTTTCCAGTTGGGATCTGATTCATTTTCTTTACATTCACTTGTTACAATCGGGAAAGGGTACTCTCGTTTAAATTTGCTGTTTTTCTTTGCCGCTGGTGTCGGCAACAAATCTGCGTTTTTTTCTTCCATTTTCTTTAATTAACAACCTCAATTTCTCAGAATTAAAATTCTTTTACCAAGAAATGTTTTTTTAATTTGTAAGATTACAAAATCCTTGATAAAAAAAGTCCTCCAACGCCAAAATAAATATGATGACCTGCGTTTCAGTACTGTTTATTTTTCAGCCCGAATTTTGAATATAAACATATGGATTGACAGCAACAAATGGCTGTCGTAATTGCCATATGGTTACAGTTAATGAAAGTCAAAGTACTTGAAAGCTTGATTGAAGACGATAGATGGCGTTTGTTAGCAAAAGCTCGCATATACTTATGGGTGACGAATATTTTACGAGCGATTATTACGTAACCAATATCAAAAAGTCACAAATACAAGTGATCAATACTTTTCAAAGAGGGGTGTGATTGAAATCCTTGATACGATCTTACTGGTGATATTTCGATTACAGATTTTGGATCACGATAGAAAGTAATAATCGATACGATATCACTGAAATTTGCCGGAGCGGTGACTATACTGGAAAGTAACAATCGATACGATCTGTCCAATGGAAGCTCTCGAAAGAAATCTGTGAATGAATTGAAAAGTGAACGGACCGATTATTGAAATTATCGTATCATTGAATTGCATATCACTGAAATTTATCAGAGCGGTGATTTCATCGGAAAGTGCTAAGTCCCCGCTCCACTTTACGGGAGTGATTTCCGATATTCGCACATGATGATGCACTATTCCATACAGATCATTTTTAATTGCTCGTGACATGATTGAATTTGATTACATATATTCTGTTTACTGCTGGTGCCATCTATTGGTAGAATATAGAACTAAAGTAAACATTTTAAAGAAATTACATATATTTTTAATTCACCTTTTCCAGAAAATGGTCACTCCAATAAATAAATTAAATAAATAGTTTGGAGAAAAAAAATTTAAGAAGTACGTTGAAACAGATAAATTAATTCAATCACACGTTATTTAAATTAGTAAATTAAGTATTAAATATAATTAATAAATTTTATATTTAATATTAAGTAATAAATTTTTATTAATAATATGATTGAAATAACAGATATTTGGAACACATATTTAAAAAGAACAATAGCAATATTATTTGTTATTCAAAAAATTGTGGATTATGCATCTCTACATATACTGGATAATCAATTCAATGGATTTTCGTTAACATCTCCGCGGAAAGAGCGGTTAGCTGTTCGTATCTTTCATTTATTATATGGAGAAAGGATTTGAATTTTGTATTGAAGGTGTTTTGGTCTTGTTACTCAGTTACTGGTATGAGTTTCACTGTATCTGAATATTTGACGCTTGAACAGGCCATCCGGGGGATGCGTTGGATTCTAAGCACCGTGACCCTTTATTGAGGGGACCACAACATATCTAGAACTAAAATAATCTGTACAATAATAGCCTGAGGAAAAGAAGAAATTTAACTGGAACAACAGACGAGGTTGGAAATATACAAAATTTACAGCATATATTACAGTCTAGAACAAGTATGCAACATATTATAAACATAAGTAGATTTACGGTCATTTACCTCACTTACTATGTTATAATATTTTGATAATTCATATTAAAAAACGTTTAATTTTGTAAGATCTAATCATTTCCATGCCAAGGAAATGACCATCTGGGTGTCAGAAACGAAAATTAGTAGGAAAAGAGAGAGGGGTGAGAGCTAAATAAGTTCAGCTCTTTTGTGATAAAAACTCGCGTCAGCTATGAAAATCTGAATATCATTACTTTATAAAAATACGTTACTGTAAAGCATTCCGTTGACCACTTTCGGAAAATTACATCTGTCAACGATCGAAATATCTTCAAAATTGATTGGACTAAAATAATTATATATTAGTCTTAAAATAATGATATTGAAATCATCATAACTCGATCAGATTTAACTGCAAAAGTTAAAGTATGAACAATATTTTACCACATATAATACATTCCGCAAATATACATTTTACATTCAGTAAATATAATTCAAAATTATATTTACAAAACGTAAAAAAAAAAAAAAAAAAAAAAAAAAAAATATCATTTAAATTTTTTTGAATTAAAATTAAAAATTTAATCTTATAATGAATCAGTTTTTTAATTATCTTTTGAGATATTGTATAAATTACATAAATTATTCTGTAGTATACATATATGGAATTTCTTTTCTAAACGATTCTATTTTCTAAATAAAAATTACGTTTGACTTCAGCAAAAACGTTTCTCTATTAATTGAAGTTTAATTACTTCCGTTTTTATTTAAAGTTAAAATTTTAGAGAAGACGACAAAACGTTAGGGAAATGCATAAGACGTGGTTCATCATTGGAATGAAGTTTTATATATATATATAACTTGAACCTTAAAAATATTTTTCTAAAGAAGCCATCATGACCAAGTTACATAAAATATTTAAATATAAATTTTAATTACCAGTAATCCAGGCGAATCTGCTGGTCGCCAAAGGCGGCTAGCATTTAATAATAGTCGAAGTGCATCCTACCTCGATTTACAATGGATATTTCTAAAGAAATTTTAGAAACTCAGTCATTCGATTTCGTTCACTTTCCAACTGATAAGATAAATAGAACATGAGTTATCATTCTGTTAGTGTAATAGAGCTTAAAATGCAATCTATGCCAAATCAACAATCATTCCTTTTGACAGAAAATCGATGAATTCCATTCACGTTCTATTAATTCCATGGAATTGAAATCAGTTAGCTAGAAATCCTCTTGGAAGAATCTTAACATCGGAAATATCCTATTTGTATTGAAAAATCCGGTAAGACAAATTTGAAGATGTTCTTTATAATTTGGAAAAATGGAAAACGTGAATGCAATTCCAAAATGGAATAGAATGAGTAGACTAGATTTAATAAACTGATTCACTCAGACTGCAAGAATCAATATTTCAATAAGAATTTCAATTTAGGCAATTTAACATTTTAGAAAGATAACTTATGTGCATATCAGAAATTAAATGCAAATAATAAATTAAAAATGAAATATGCTATCCCAAATTGCAAATTATCATGCGAGAATATTTTTTTCGATGAATTGCTTAAAGCTAGAAAGCGATATTTGAAACTCAGCATATTCGAAGCGGAGACATTTTGCGTTGAACATTGTGATTCAGAATCCAAATGGACACGTTCTGTGTTTGAAGTTGAGTGTTGCGATTGAGAATCTGCAATACACTGCGTACGTTTGCGCTTTCTTCGTTCCCTTTGTATAGCTATTTTACGACCATGTTTAATTCGATCAGCTTCCAATTTTAAATTTTCATCAGTCGTTTTTGCTGATTGAAGGTTTTGTCTCTGAAAGTTTGATTGAAGGTTTTGTTCCGGCCTCTATTTGCTTTTTCGTTCTCTTGCTTTTTTTTCTTTGCAAGGCTTCCTCAGGAGAAATCTTAGGACGCCCCATTTATGATTTATTCATTGCCTGCGCGATTTCTAGCTCCGAGCCTTAACCAAAGCAATATGTTCTTTTTCCGTTCTCGTTTCCGTTTCTTGGCTTCTAATAACGTAAGTGACGTAAATGTGATATCGTTCGACAGAGGATATCGAGTAGAGTGTATCGATGCCAGTCGTAAAGACAGTTTTTGCAAAAACGAAGTTAAAAACCTAGCTCAAATGTTCAAATTTTTACAACTTCGAGAGCCCGTGTCTCACTAATCACTCAAAGTAGCAACGTGAAACTCCTATCATTACGTGCATTTCGGCGAAAACTATCGAACGATACGAGAAAATGCAATGTAACGCGAATTTGTAAATTTCGAGATCCGATCTCGGACCCTACGACATTTTTACCGAGACTCGAGTTTCGGTGAAAATGTCATTCCACTCTATTCATCGAGACGAGTGTTTAGACTGTCGCACTCGTCTCTAGGTTGCATAGAAGTCGAGATATAACAACTTCTGGTCTGACTTGAAGTTGACGTCATCGACATCCCGAGAGCAATAGGAACTCCATGGCATCGATCCGACATTGATTTAAGCAATATTAAGCAAAATCCGTATTCTACATGCGCAATGGTTCCAAAATTGTAGGAGGGGGATAGAGGACCCGGGGGTATTTCTAAGTGAAAACCCTATGTATGAAACCCCCCCCCCCATCTAACATATGTAGTTTACGAGTTATGACGAAACCATCTGCGCATGCACAGTAGATGACTCCATGTGAGGATCTTCTATGGCCCCGTAGGATTACTATGGTGAAAACCCCATGTATCTAACAGCAGGTCAACCTTTTAAAAATTCCTCTGCTTTCATAGAAGCATACATAATAATAATGCAATAATGGTAAAAGCAGATGAAGATGAAAATTGCCATTTATGCTTTATTCATTGCTTACACGATTTCAAGCTGCAATCATTCGTTGAATATGCGTTTCAAAACTCCCTAACCAAAAACATCTCACATGATAATATCAAGAAGTCACAAGTAGATATGTTTTCTTGGCTGTGAAGCAATTCTGGCAATGAGATTGTTTCGACTTCAGAAATTACAATTGAAGCTTCAACTGGGGAAGAAAGTTCAACACAAACTACTCAAACTTGCAATGAAAATGTAGAAACTGTGAAATTCGTTAAAGAACCGTATGTTTATATAAATACGATCGAATCAGAAAATAACAACGCAACTGACAATAACAGAGAATATAAGTGATCCAGGTTATCTCTAAGTATTATAATTGAAAAATTTAGAAAGTTTTGTATTAAAACCGGACCTGCACAACAGAAAGAAGATTTTGTAAAAAATACTGAAGGGAGATCATTTACGAATACGCACTACTTTTAAAAAATGTCAAATTGTGAAACCCAGCTTCGCAGCTGGTAAATTTGTTTAAAAACACAATACTCGGTATTTTGTTTTTATTGCATTCCATTTTCCAAAAGAAAAGGGAATGAACAATCTACAATTTATAGGTGTCTATAATTGCTGGAAAAAGCTGTCAACTGTAATTTAAAATCATGAATATTTTATTTGTCACTTTAATTCATTTATTGATTGGAAAGAATTCATAAAATGGCTAAATTATGTTCGACTATTGATAAAACAAATCACAGATAATATAAATATAAGGACATGGAAAGATTTAAATTATTATTTCAGAGAATGTAGATGTGATTCTATTTTTAGCCAATAATAATCTTCCAATTTTAGGTGCTCATGCAATAATAGCAACACCTGATAATGGACTTGTTTTTAATTTAATCGAAGAAAAGAATTTTTTATTCTGTTAATAAATCATAAAAATTTGAAATGGAATAAATTTTTAATTTATTTGATGGAATAAAAAATTTCAATTGGGCTTCATTTAATACATAGATCATAAGAACAAATTATTACTGTGTTACGAAATGAATCCAATTAGGAACAAATCTTTAGGAGATTAGTTGTCTTTAACTATCGTACATTCTTTCCTTTTTGTCGTCTTTACATTTTGTACATTCATATACGTGGAAACGTGGCAACTCAAAAGTGCAACAACGATTAATAAAATTCACGATACGAAAGTTATAAATATGAATCAGAGTTTGAACCCAATCAGTTGAAACATTGGTGTTGAAAAGCATACTCGTTTTCTTCACTGTACTAAGAAACACAGACACACCGTATTATTCATTACTCTTAGAAGTCGGGGAATACACTCCTTCTTGCGGACTTAGTCTTGACTTTGAATGGTTTACTATCTCTTTCACCATCAAGGGACGCAGGTTGTTAAAAGGAGTACCGAAAAGAAAGTATTTTACTGTCTAAGTATTAAGAAAATATGCATAAAATTGGGAATTTAACATACCCACTAGTTAAACCTAAATTTTTGTAACAAATGATTGCAGAAAGCTAAATTTATAACAAAAAAGAACGATTTTCAATAGCATCCTTTTTAAATTAAATTTTGATTTAACATAATGAATTTTGGACATTCAATTTTTTAAAAAAAATTTTTTTTAATTATTTTATTTATTTAGTGCAACCATAAGCATAAGAACAAACAACGATTTTTAATACCGTTAATGTATACGAATCGAAAAAGAAAGAAAAATTTGCGTATTCTTTTAAATTATGCCTCTATAATTTGTACTAATATACAATGAATTTCATTTACGAACTTCTGAATATCACGCAATGAGTATGCTAATTACTAACAATTCGAGATTGCTTATTATTTGATCGTGAATAAGCGAAGTAAAAAAACAGATATCAAAGTTGCCATTGTCAAGCAGTTTTAATATTAGAAGACTGGAAGCTGTAGACACGATTTCAAATGAATTTATGAAATAAATGTTTGAATACATATATACGATACAGCTTGTCGCGGAGTGTTGAACATTCGTAAGGTGACACTGAATGGAGGATACAACTAATTCTTTGTTTTATACTCACATATATAATACTATCAGAAAATTCAATGTTTTATATCTTAGCCTTTTTAATTTGACAAAATATTACAAAAACTTAGATTTTGAACCGAATCCATTTTGATATTAAACGAATAACGAGACAGAAGGAATTTCAGATAACTTATTTAACAAAACTCAAAAATACTATCTGCTGTTGTTTAGGTATTTTCCTTACCGTGAAACGAGTCGAGGAAGGGTTTACTCATAAAAATCCTTTCACTGATGTTTGAACCAATTCCACTCTCTCGTTCAAAATTCCTAATCCAGTTTGATATGCTATCTACGCAGTATTTTGTGAATTCACAAAAAGTGTAGAATTCATATAGGGAGAAATTTGGATCAGAGAGAATTGGGGCTCAGGATTTCCCGTTTGAGCAGGCGTTCCTTTTTGCATTTGTGGTTTTTTCGTTTAGGGCTCAAACGATGTCATATAACTGCCTCCACGATATATCTCAAAGGTAAAACTCGCTTTGATTACTTTTAGGAGATTTTTAAAACCTTGTCTCTATGACTTATAATGCATCAGATTTCCCCTGAAATACTCCAGACTTCCTGCCATGGGAAAGCAATAATCTGTTGTTGTGTCAGATAACCTTGAATGGTATATCCTTTGTTGCGAAATGTTGATAAATGCTCGGTATCAAAAGTAATCAATAATATACGCGCAAAGTTTACCCATTAAGGAAATGACGCCTCTGACCAGATTCCGGCTGATAATTGTTATAACACAAGCAAAGAAACATTGTTTTACCTTGCCGGTCTTTTTGGTGTTGGGAAACATGTGTTCCTTCACTGAAAATCTTCTACATGAGCTAGAAATGGTGGCATAATTTTCATCTTCTTCATTCATCATAGTATATGTTAGGATACCACAATGGCATGATGATAAAGTCTTCACTTCAAGACTGGGTAATAATGGGCTCTTGATCCAGCCTCATTTCAAATCAGTCACCATGAAGTAACTGTCCATTCGTTGGTCTCATGCCGTATACCCAACGTATGCCATTCTGATAGGGACAGGACTGCATCATCTGCCCTTAGGTAGTTTCTAAACAGGATGCTAATCTTACAAATCAGATAAAACCAACTGAATAATTTAAAATATTACGGTTGGGTGCAAATAAGAAATTATTATCTTTATAACTTAGATTGCTTTACGTAATTTATCATTCAAGTAAATCCGAAAGAGGTAACAGAAAAAAAGTGCACTGTTCGAAGCCATTATTAAAAAATATGGTGTACAGTTTTCAAGTGCTTACTTGAAATACTATAAATACTTAAACATAAAAGAAAATCGCAAAATTAATTCATAGTATATTAATGGCTATTTTGGAATAAGATTAGTACTGTCACGAGATTTATCTCGTATTTTTGGGTCTGATCATATGACAAGGTAAGCACTAAAGCCAGTGTCGAACTCTAAATTCCCAAGCGATACTATTATGAAAAAGCTTTTTTTCAATATGATGGATTTAAAGAGTTCTAGGCCTACATTTACTGGCGATCTTTAATTCCAGGTTGGGTTTCAGAAACAACCTTCGATTCTAAGCTTAAACTCTATTACCAATCCAAGCAGACTTCAATAATTAATTATGGATTAAAAAATGAAATTACCTATTTAATTCTTTGTTTAAACTTAAAATTTTTAATTGAAGGTTACAATTCAAGATGTTTTCGTGATTCCAAAATCTTGTAAGTAATCCCATTTGGGGTCCGAATCTGTAGTTTGAAAAGTTGGCTTCTGACTCATCAAAAAGTGCCGTTCGGGAGAAAGTGGGAAATAAGGAAACGTATCGAATTACACGTCATCATCTGCTATAAAATGAAGATCCTTGAACTTGCCTCCATTTGATTTCACTTTTGTGTGAATGTGTTTGATCTGTGAGACGTAAAGCTACATAAAAATAGATGGAAGTCTGAGATGTCGTGTAATTATCAAGTTAAAGCAATTACTCATGAATGAAATGGCATGCTGTTGTTAGTGTTTTATATTATTGGATAATGACAACGAATGTTTAAACGACGGGTCTGGGAAAGATTTCCTTAATTGCAACAGCCGCTTCAGTAAGCGTTTCCTACATCTGAACATGGTAATTTTTTCATATTTGTTATATATTTCCCTATTTGTTAGATGAATAGTTTTTCTGTATGTTTATGAGTTATTGCTATTTAAATGCTTCGTTCCTTTTATGCTTATTAAGAAAAAATTTCGTTATCTTTTCATTATTTTTCCTCATACTAAGGATCCCATTTTAGTTTCTGGATATGATTCAATTGCTCCAACACGTTGCTCAGTTAATTATAATTTACCAATTGATAATTCTCACATTTTTATTCTATATTAGAATAGCTATCTAGCCGCGAAAATGGATTATAATATTTCATAATTACTTTTATAACAAATTAGTAAATAAGAAATATTAAACTAGAAAATAATAGATATTCTACAAAGCACTTGGATTCCTGAAAGGTATTAAGTCCTTTCGTTTAAAACTAGTAGATGAAAACAAATTCCTAGTTTGAGGCCTTGAAAATATGTTGGAGGTTAAGCAACAATGTAATTCCTGAATATTGATTGAAAGCTAAAATGTATCGTTTTTTCTCGATATATTAATCCATCGTCCTAATTTTATGACTTTTTTAGCATATGCGCTATTTCACAGGGTCAAATCCTCAAATAGACAAAGTAGACAATTACTTATGAGTCCCATGACCTAGACTCCTTTAAATATTCTTAGGGTAATCTAATTTGATACTAAACTGCAGTAGCCTAATGTTAGTCTCGGGCTTGAAGGCCCACGGGTTCAAAATTAAATTCCGTTTAATATCCGTAGTGTATGTCGTACCTGACGTCGTCGTTTACCAAGAGTTCTCCTATGAGAGTGGTACGAAAGTTTGGAGAGTGAGGGGCAACTGAAATGTCCTAGTCATCTTTCTGCAGCTCGAAAAAATAAGTTCCATCACAAAACTCTAGTGTCGCTTTCAAACAGAACATTAATATAATTTTATGCTTTTATTTGATGTACAAAATTATAGTCAAGTTAAAATATATCTTAAATTTTACAGCATTATACTCAAAACTGAGAAACTTTAAAATTCTTTTGGTCGACTTGGTAAATTACTACAGATATCTTCAGCTAACAAAATGACTCAACAGGCTTGACTAACTTTATATTTCAGTATTCAAATTATCTTAGACTCGAAATTTTTAAACAATTCTGTATTAACTTTAATATAATTGTATTTAAAATTAATGCTTGGCATATGGAAACCAATTCTTGAAGGCGATTCAGAATGAAGTACTTATTTTCAATATTTGCCATCTTAATATTGCCATATTTGTCATCTTAAATTTTTTATTTTATTTTGGCATTAAATGTAATAAACGGTTAGTTTTTGGGAGCTAAATACGTGCAAGGGAGACCTGGAACTAAGGGGGGAAATGTATAAAAAACAGAGTTAACATAGTTGACTAGCATCTCAATTTTCGTTACAAAAATTACGAGTTATCAGTAATTCGATCCAATATGCACTTTTATGCATCAAAGTCCGTTCCAAAATTTCCAGTTTTTATTGAATTATAATTTTGCTTGCTTAAAACTATCTTAAAGGGGACAACACATAAATGATCCTGAAGTAGATCTCGGATTGTTAAACTCAATATATGCGTTTCTTTTATTTAATTTCATTGATTGTAAAAAATTAACCAAACCCGATGCAAATGGATTTCTAACATGTATATTAATTTTCAAATCCTCGTGTATAATTTTGGAAATTCGAGCATTTTATTACATTTCAAAATATTCTCGAATCCTCTGATTGATCCTGCTCTTCATTTGTGGTAATTGGCTTACAACTGTTTAACTTCTTTCAATTACTCTATACTAATTCATATATTTCAGGGAAAATTTTAATCATGTTTAAAGCAAAGATGCGATAATTCCAACCAATAGAATATCTTAAATAAATACAAGAACATTCATTTTAATTCCTTTTTCTACTTTATTTGAAATACCTTTCAAATGGAATACTATACTTTTCAATATGAAGACAGAAGTTTATAACTGTCATTTATAAATAATAGTTTTAATAATCCTTATTTGTGATCCAAAATATTTAGACTATAGGACTGATGATGAAACTTGATTTGAATTCAAATTATGCATAAATTACACATTTAGTAATTAAATTAAATCTTAGAAGGTAAAGCAATAAAATATAAAAGCTAATCCAGCAAAAGAAGCCTTCTAACAGGAAATTTTAAATATTCTACCTTTTTATTAACATATGAAATGTATTTTTGATAAGCAAATTTCACTTCATAAAAAATCATCTGAGCAAATTATCCAATGGCGATTTTATGACAATAGTTAAATTTCGCGTATCACGACGGATATATCAATAGAAACAACTAAAAATGAGTCTTGAAATGCCTACTTGAAGAACATTTCTATTCTACAGTGTAAATTGTGTAGCTTTTGTGAATATTTTCAAAATTACAGGGATACAATTTTCATATTCCCGCTCCTGCTGTCATATAAAAAAAATTTGCAGTGCTAAAATTTTGTCACAGCCGTATTTTAAACTTTTAAGTCTATTTTTTATTTTATTTCATATATGTAGCAAAAATTTTCTTTAAATTAATCAGCAACTTGAGAAATACCTCATCTCCGAGATATTGTCAAATTTCTTGTCATTTAACATTGAACACATTTTTTAAAACTTGATAATTCTTGAAATTTTCATCAGAATTTCTTGCATCTTTTTCGATGACTATTTTCATGAGACCAACCAATTAAGCGAAAAAATCGACATTTCTAAAGAAAATTCTAAATATTAACTCTTCGCCCAGTTAATCAATCTATCTAAACAAACCTGTCCTCTTAAACCATTTCCATCGACACTAGTTTTCTGAAGATGGCACTATAAAAAGCTAGGTGTCCCATTTTTGTCGACTGTATCATAATTGCGTCAAGCATCAGTTCGTATGAAACCTCTATGGTAGATGTATCTGGTAATATTTAAAGGGGTTTAAGCTTTAGATGGTCTTCATAAAAAATCATAGGAGCGCATGTGGGCTAAAGAATCCCAGGCCTGTTTAAAACTTATATAGAATCAATCGAATCATCCCAACCCAATCATTAGTCGCTATCACCTTTGACCCACAATGGTGAAAAAATATGCATACGCGATAGCTCAGTGATCCCTTCCAGTTAAAACGTCTTTATTAGATTTAAGCCTTTAGTTGATTTCTTTTCAAACCCATCACTACTGCCTAAAAGCTATGTATTTAACTCGCTCTTGGACTTTATTTTAAGTGGTTTTTGTAGCTAGATCTAAAACATTCTTTAATTAAACGTCTCAAGTTTTCGCAACCTGTGAAAAATATCTTAAATTTGCATTAACACTGAAATGAATTATCCAAGTATCGGCAAATTGCAAATATTGCGTTGAAAATTGTCCTTTGGTATCACTGCTTATTGTGGTTTAAAAAATATTCATAAGTTATGTGAAATTTACTCATTATCATTGACTGTTGAAGTGCCTTCACTTGAGGAAGATACAAAGAAATGAAGGAACAGATGAAATGATAGAAACTTAATTACGAAATGGGTGCAAAATACCATTTTTAAAATTACTTGCGACCTGTGATGTAAAAAGCCAACTTCTAAACTGGTACGACGATTCCAGAGAATGCTGTGCAGTTTCGTACGGAAAAAATGATTTGTACTTCATCAAAAACAAATAGGAATCGCATTCTGAAAAACAGCATTTTCTTAACTGATTTTTTTTTTGAAAAGTATGATTTGGTACTTAATGGTGGGAAAAATTACTATTAAGTTTTCCAGGAAAGATAATTTCGTTCTCTCAGCTTCATTCAGAATTCTTGGCTTATTGTTTTTATTCTAAATCATATGCAATATTTGCTTTTAGATTCAGATTAATTTCGTTAAATACTAAAAAATTATGAAGTTCTCAATTATGCTTTCGTCGCCGAGATTTTCCTTAATTGCACTTCCAAGTATCTGCCAAAGCTGCGTTTACATTTTCTAAGTGATGAATATTTTCAACTGTCATTGTAGCTTAAATCAGAAGGGTGTATTCCAGGTGTTATTACAAATTTGATTCTCCTATTTTTGATTCTTCAGCCATGCCTTTAATCCTCCTATTTTATCAATTTGGAATGAGTCCCTTTTTCAAATCTTCATTTGTCATTCGGGAGTGTCACCTGTCAATGATATTTTTATTTTCAAAATTTCCGGTATTTTTTCGGGGCGATTTCAATTTCTAAGGCTGTGCTTGTGAAATCGTGTTTAAGAAGTACTGAGCACGGGTTTTACAATATGGTTTAAGAATTTGTGTGATGTTCCTTCTGATATCCCAGATGGCTCTAAATGTATTAAATTGTTTCTAACCATGCGCAGTATTTTTCGCACCAGTTTTTATAAAGCATTTTTGATGAGCAAGATTCACAATCTTAATTTCCCTCACTTCGAAATTCGCCATGGCAGTCCTTGCTTCTAGATATTTAAAAATTAAGGAACTTTATTTCGAATTTCAAACGAATTTTTAAATACAAATTACACATTTTACTAACCGAAATCAATACTTGAAATTTTATCAGTAGAGGCTGTTTCAAATTATAATTCCAGAATTAGTTATCAAAATTTTTAATCGCCCGGTGAAAGGATCTCAATGATATTGTTGAGAAAGGTAATTGAAAAATTCGGATCAAAGCGTAACATATCTAGTTTGTTTTTGTATAGGGACTTTCAACAGCAAATCAAATATAAAATTCCTTTCTCACCATTAGCTCGATTCATTGTGTATATCGGAACCGTGCTGCATAGAAGCTATAGTATTTCAAATCTAGATCAACTAATTTTTTACTGATACTTGAAAACTGTATTGCAGTAACTTAGTTTTTAAGAAAGTTTGCTTCTTTAAATCTTGCATTTTAGTGAAAATTATTTTATTTTTTTTACAGGTCATCCAAATGATTTTCTATCCCTGCTGAACTGCAAGATCATAAAACGATCTTACCAAGTGCCAGATGGTCAGAATTGGTATTCTCTCAATCCTACCCATAAAATAAGTTTTACAAGATGCCTTCGTTCTGCTATGGATGTAAGTAATATAGAGCATCAAAATTCCCATCGTTTATTTTTTAAATTATGTATTTTACTTCCGTCTTAATAACTTAATATGGTTTTGATTCTCATAACATACAATAAAAATCCTTCAATATTAATGAACACATTTGGAAAGATTAGAAAACACAAGCTCAAAAGGATTAAATTCACGTAGTAACAAAGTAAGGCACAACTGGAATAAGAATATGCTTAGGATTTTAAAACTTCGTACCTTAACTTTCATAAACTTTTAACTACGTAATTTTAGAATTTAATTCAATAACGACTATACACAAATTCAGCTTTAAAAATCAAATAAATCTGTGCAAAACGGATGATATATTTAGTTCTGAATTTGCATTATTACGAATAAATCTTATACCGATGCAAAATCCATTCGAATTTCAAATTATCAATTCTGAAGTGCATTTTACACATTCGTAAGGCATTAAGTCAGCGATCCATCAGAACTTGAACAGACTAGTCTTTAATTTTTCATCGATATTATCAATAAACAGAAATTGATTTTCTCGGTATGCTTCGCATTTAATCATGCATCTTGTTTCAAAGCGTCACTAATGGCAATTATGATTACCCATCAACTGCGATCAAATTGCAGCTCTTGTTTGAAATTCTAAAATCTTGTCTAAAATTATATTTTTAAATCTTTGCCATAATCCTTTTATAGCAAGGTTAAAATACTTGTAAGCCACTCATGCAGCAAATATCCATATTTATTCCTTTGTCTAAGGGATACTAATGAACATAAGGTACACAAGGATACAATAAGATTTACAGCTTCGTCAATCAGTATTAATACGCTGGACTAAAATTAATTATACAATTGGCTCAATTCTTATGCCAAGAATTTGGAAAATACTATTCTGACATTTAACATCTAATCAGTTGTATATTTAATGGGAAAAAAGTGATGTATAAGTTGTAATACCTTCATTTTTCATTAATTTTAAGTGTTTGGAATATGATACTTAATGTACAAAATTCCGTTTTCAGGCTACAGTGGACCAGTTGTGCTTCTCTCAGTGGTTACGATATTGGGAGATTCTGCACCAATGAGGATCTGTAGGCTCTTTGCAAACTTTTCCTGAAGCCAGCATTCTTCAAAATGTGTTCAAGTCTGGGATTTATTATTGCCAAGTCATTTCCAACATCGTAAAACTTGGAGCATCAATTCTCTGTAAATAAGCCTAAACGGAATCTTTGCCTGTAATAGGTGATATATTTTTCATTTAAATTAGATGTATTAAGATTGGAAAGTATCGAGTATTTTTGGAGCATGTTCACAACCCTTTATATCAGTTATCATTAAAAATATTAAGGTTCCTACAGTTGTCTCGCTAAAATTCATGCCCAAACGCATGATCATTATCCGATCCAGAATCCAATAGCAACCACAAATTAACTTTTTGTCTATTAAACTATCTTCATGAAATTTTATTATTCAAGCTACAAAATTGAAACAAGGCTTCGAATTTACAAACAGGAAGCTCAAACCGAATGCATGTCCAAATAAAAATACGAAACTTAAATGTAGCCGTTCAGAATCTAATTATGAATGTTGAATTATGTAAATGCAGCAAATTCATAGAACCGTCAGTATTGCATAATTATAACATAAGTTAATTGCTGGATAATTTAATGTTAATTCTGCATGTGAAAGCTTCTTTGCCGCTGTGATATCAATTATATCTCGCTTGCATGCGAGTTCAGAACCTTTATGCATCTGGCAAGTACATCGGTATTTTTTAACTGTTAAAGAACAAGACCCTCTTTCGTAATAGAAATTCATATTTCATACATCATACTTTACAAATAAACGTCTACCCAAGTAATATATTAAAATGGATGTAAAATTGGATTCAGTTTAATTATCCCATTTAAACAAATTGACTTTAGCTAGAAATGTAAATTCGCTAATGCTACAATAACAATTGCAATGGAATCGATTATTAGTCAAGCAGTACTGATTAGTTATTCTACATCAGTATGAATATTTGAGCATTCCGCTAAAACTGAGTTGAGTTCGTGTATAGAAAATTGTAATTTTAGATATTAACTTCAACCATGAAGCGCGTTAATAGACAGGACGCAAAGGAGGCAAAACTCCATGCAGATATCTTTCCTACGCCTCTGAAATCTTGCGCGAGATTAAACTTCGCGTAAGTGTAAATTAAATGGTTCGGTGCTAAAGCAAACTAATTTCGTCATATTGAATAACTGCGAATTCAATTAGTTTGAAAATCTGATTTTTTCAGTGTTGAAAGTAGGAGGTAAAACTTTATAAAACTGAAGTGTAAGATACTCTAGGAATACAGGGCAAGATTTTTTCAACAATGGGTTTCGACGCCAAGTGCGATGGCTTTCAGGAAACTATGGGAATGAATCCAGGAAGCTCGGATACTGTCAAATAAAAGTTGGGGCATTTTTAGATAGAAACACTTGATTAATATTTTATCAAACTAACATCTAACTAATATGCATCTTATTTTCTTGAGTTAAGAAATCGGTTTGCAAGTTTTTTGTTTGTATACGGATTCACTGGGAATATTTTTCAGGTTTGGGACCTTATTTATAAATCCTCAGATAGGATAGTATAGAGGAGATACGGCCTTTTCATATTTGGAGATAAGTGGTGGGCGGGATAGGTGCCAGCCGGCTGGTGAGAGGAAGGGCATGCGATAGCTAAACTCTAGGCTCCCCACTACACTTCGTTTTATAAAGGGGCTTATCTTATATTTTCAACTCTGGAAACATAAGCTGAAAATAGTGAAATGAATAATCGGTTTTAGTTTCCTATCGTTGATATAGCAATTCTCATTTCCGTTCATCAAGTAGAAATCTTATGGAATGTTGATAAACCGAAAGAATTTTTATCTAGGTAATGTAATAAAACATTAAAAAATATTGGCTTTCAAAAAAAAAAAAACTCTCGGATATTTTTTATAAGAGTTCTGTAAATATTTTACTCGGTAGCTTCTGAATATTCATTCGAGTGTAGAATAACTAGTTGGCATTGTGTTGTCAAACATTTATGCTTCATTAAGTTAAATCTCAATAGTAATTTCACGAGAAACTCCAACTTCAATTTTAAACTTTATTTATTAAAGCGTAAGTTTTTACAAATGCACGAATCTGCTAAAATCAAGTCACTAGCGAAGTATTCTATTTTAATTAGAGATTTGTGATTTGATTCTTACAACACATTCACTGCACTTTGCACCAACGTAAGTTTACGTGTTATTACAACTAAGGAATTTTGCCTTCCAGTTTGCTGTTCTCTTGAATAAATTTTAGTATACTAAATTTCTTTTTATTCTAATCAGATGCATAATTCACTGAATATAAGGATGATCTTCTAGAGCATCGATTCCATAAAGATATAATTAGAATATAAATTTTTCTGGGAAATGAATCCGATAATTTTTACTGCTATGCGCATTGAAAACCGAAATCAAATATCAATTATGCAGCGCCAAAAGTTATAGCTTTTGGAAACGATCTTCTCTCCATTCCAATGATTGCCGAGTATACACTAAACATATTAAATTCATGAAATTATAGTTGATATCAATGCAACTATAAATGCGCTCATTCAACTTCCTGAATTTTTAGACCTCGTAATTAAATTAATTTAAAAGGCTCTACTCTGTAAATCGAAATTAACGGTTAATCTAGGTGAATGACAATTTTCTGATAAACTGAATCCAAATTAAAATTCTTTTCTGCATTGGTTTGAGCTCAGCAGAAAACTACAAATTATCCACCCGTTTTAGCTCCGGAAATTTATAAAATCGAATTTTGATTTTTATGTTTATCGGATACAATTAAGCATGTAATTTGGTACACTAATACAAAATTTAAAACATTGTCGATTGAAAAATTCAATACAAATCTATTTAATTGCAATCCATTTAAAAACATAAATAGAAGTAAAGATTATATTGTAAATGAACACTTAATATATTAATCATCGTCTATTTTAAGTTAAACACTCGGCTTACCAATTGAATTTTACACAAGTTCGGAAAAATAACAGGATATATTCCTGATTGGAACAGAAAAAATGGTTAAGAGTACCTATAGAACAAAGCTCAAAATAATTTCAGGTCTTTCAAAATGGTGTTATTTAGGACTACCATAGAAAATCGTATATATAAAAAAATTAAGTGATGCAACGTTAAATTTGTTTTGCTTTCTATTTTTAAAAAATTGTTGCAAGTCTACTTCCCTGAGAAGCGGATAAGTGTGTTAAAAGATCTAAAGTTGCGTACTCTAAAGATTATAGATTTATAATCTTTGCTGAAGTTAAATAAACTCGTAGAGATCAGCAGTTCCAATCATTTGTTTGAAACTTTGTTATGGTCAATGACTTTATTGTCTAAAATAACTTCTTGAAATTTACATTTAGTTTATTTCAAGTTAATTACTGTTATGAAAAATGAACACTTAAAATTGGTATATTAAATTACTTTCAATCTCGTTCGTTCTACAATCGAGCGGTACAAGCTTGTTAAAATTTCTAATTCAATAGATCTTACAGGGTTGATGAACTGCTCCATTGTGGTATGTAATGTAATGAGATTAAGTGCAGCTTTATTCTTGATAATCTAGCTGATAGTTTATATAACTTGAATTTGTGCTATTAATTTATTTTTTGCCGAGTAGCTTTGCTGCACATCAACTCCTATATAGAAATCTTGGAAAGTTTTGTAATATGTGTGTTGTATTAAATGAAAATTAAATTATTGCACTTGGAAGCTAAACCTGTTTAAATTGACTGAAACCTTGAAAAATGTAAACTGCTTGAGTTGCTGACGTATACAGAAACAAATTTGTATAAAATGCTCAAATTGAGCGTAGTAAGGGTGGGTGATTGTAAAAGTTAAGTTTTACCTGAAAATGAGATGTGAATCGTCATGTCTATTCATACAAACTTGTTTTAGAAATGGAAATTCAAATGCTTGATGCATGCTTCAATTTCTGAATTTGAAGCTTTATTCTTGTATTCCAAAAGTTTATAGTTTATCTGGAGTATTTATTGAGTATTTAACTGAAATATTTCTATTCAATTTCTAAAATTCTTCAACTCCTTTTTAATTAAAGTAAAATTTGATTTAACGGTTGGCAAAAATGATTAAAACTATTTGAATTAAAAATGCATCGAATTCATTCAATATCTCGCTTTGTTTGCTCGCCATGTATACATAATTTGCAGCTTTAAAAAAAACGAGTTGCCTATTATGCCTAATATTGGAATCATTTTGAATGCTGCAGTAACTAAATCAATTCTTCATAGACTTGAAGCAAAATATGCCTAACTGATGGTTACATACAACATGCATATTTACTGTAAGATAGATCAATTACTACCTTTTAACGCATCTTTGCTGGAAAATGCAGTCCTCCAGTTTCATCTTGTTTTTCCCTATCTTTGGACCTTGAATATATCTGTTCCAATGGATCTGAATTCACCATTAGAATAGTCTTGTAAATGTGGCAAAGTTTGGATCTATATTTGCACTTATAATTTCAGCCTCAATGGAGCCATTATGCTTTTTCACCTCTGTTGGAAAGGGAATTGCGACAAACAACTTGAACACTAATTTTGCAGCCAGAATAGTCCGTCTATTATAATGCAGTTTCTCATTTTAATCCTTGGCGTTATTACTCTACTTAAGCTCTTACTTAGGTACGCTTCTCCCGGTGATCGAGGAAATTGAGTTGCGATTTTATTAATCTGTAGAGTAGATGCTGGTCTTAAGAAATAAGTTGGCATAGCTTAAAAGGTTTGGAGTGGTGCTGTGTTGGGTAATCTCGTAATAGGAAGAGTTTGTGGAATTTATATTGGCTTAATTCCAAATCTAAATCGATTGAAATTTGGTTTTTGCTTGGTTGTATGCAACTTGTTCCAAATACAGCTTAACTTTCTCCATTATATTTTACGAGTTCCAAAAATTGCAGTTGGCAATGCAAACTTATTTATATAATAAGATTTATATTCTTTCCTGCAACTTTAGAAAAGTCTCGAAATCTGCAGAAATTAGATGTGATGCTTTGTGTAGTCATCACTGACTCTCCAATCCGCTCGAAGGCACAAGAATAAATACTGAGTGACCTGACCCCCGGAACAGCAACATTGGCGGGAACTATAGTTGTGTTCTAAGGGCCATCACCGACCATGGTACAACTCTTTCCGGAGGAACTACGTCGCATCATCGATGGGAGGTGCCAGATCCCACCTATTTATGTATGCTCTAGGGTGGCGACATCCAACCATCAGGCTTTAGG
Source organism: Argiope bruennichi (assembly GCF_947563725.1). Lineage (NCBI taxonomy): Eukaryota > Metazoa > Arthropoda > Arachnida > Araneae > Araneidae > Argiope > Argiope bruennichi. Next base: position 90,391,147 of record NC_079154.1, on the reverse strand, counting down.
CATCTCATCCTCATTTCGTGATACCCCCGGGAGGTGAGGCTTTTGTGTAGGAATATATTCGGTTAAAGATCAAAAGAGATGTCGATGTATGTTCCGGGAAAAGAGCAATTAACTTTGCACTCAAAAAATTATACTCTAATACAAACAGAAGTACAGAAGTAATCTCATTGCTTTAAGAAGGAAATTTTCAGATAATTCCGAATTCTAAGCCTTTTCAAAAACCAAATTTAAGCCTTAAAGTAATGGTTGTTCAAAAGGAACTGGATTCAAAGGGTTTATTATAAAACCTGGAAAATCATTGGGCTCGCGACACAATTTATACAAGTTCCCCAGTCAGAATCCCTTTTTAACAATCTCTTCTCCAAATACTTTGACCGGGTCAATGAAGGTTCGGATTCAAATGGAAGGTTCGAGAATCGTGTAATTCATAGAAGTTACTGAAATCTTTTTCAGCGAGCATCTACAGTTTTTGATACTTTCGATATTGTGCATTACCAAAGTTTCATATTAGTTATGTTTAGGTTGCTCATCTAACCATCAGGATCATTATCTGTATTTCAAAAAAATGAAATGCTCAGTCATTTAACTGTTTTTACTTGGCCTTCACTTCTTTAACGGCATTTTTATTTTGATTCTTTGTTAACTAAATTATTCTTATGCAAAGCCACACATTTGTTGAATGCTTCATATGAAAGGCTCTCTTCAGAATCTATTTTACTCCCCTTTTTATAATCTACCTTTAGTTTTCAGCTTGTAATAAATGTAGAAATTTAATCGTGTTATTTAAAGTTTCTTCATTGAACCAGATTCTTCAGATCAAAAACAATCATTGCTATAAAACTTATCAGGGTGATAACTTCAAATATAGTCCATTTCATTATCAGAAACTAGGTTCCTCCCCTCCCCTCTATATCGCAACAAAATGAGCCGAGCTTGTTACCCATTTTATAATAGAACTTCATTAAAATATCTGCCATTTGAGATCAGAAAGAACCTTTTCAGGCATTTGTTCCCATCTAAGTTTATTAAAACTTCCACTATACCTTTTTCTTCTATGTTTCTCTAAATAATTTATTGGTATTAAATCGAATATAAACAAATCTAAAATTTACGTATTGAGAATTAGCTTCAAGTAAATGGGTGATGGGAAGGAATTGATTGTAAAGAGGGTGGTATGTTTATGGAATTCGTTTCATTATATTTGGAGATATCTTAATACTTAAAATGATATATTGATTCGGAAAATGTAAGTAATTGCTTTCCACATTCAGTAAAAATCGGAAGAAAAGTGTTAAACTGTGATGGTTTATAAAAATGAGAATCCGGATAAAATTGTCGGCAGTAAAGACGGTGTTTAGTGTAGATTGTGTTGCACAATAGCGATTTCTTAAGGGGGGGGGAGGCAAGAAGCCTGAGTGGGATTTGAGGCGATTATATAAGAATAGTATAGAATTTTCTCGTCAGCCTCACATGATTGTTCTGATAAAATATTCTCAAATGAAAGATTTGTATATGTGCAAAAAAGCGTGAAATTAAATCATTCAAGGGAGATAATTTTCAAACTTCTGAACAAATTAATACAGGATGGTAGCGATTTTAGTTTAAAATCTGTACAACACTAAATTAAGAAACCAATTTTATTATAGTACAAATGTTTCAGAAATTATTGAGTATAAAATTTGAAAATTGAAGGAATATATTAAAGAATCGGTTTTGCTAGCAATTACTTAATATCGAAATAAGAGTGCCCTGTTGAAGTTGAGGGGAAACTAAATTCAACGATTCATGCCTCGAGAGAAGACCAGCTGGACATGATGTAGTTTTTCTTGAAAGATCAACCCCTATTCATATAACAATACTCCGCAACGGTACTAATTGGCTCTTAAAACAGATTTGCCTTAGCACGTGTAAAATTTTGACACTTTAATATGGACTCGAAAGTTTTGGAGCGAACTCAAGTCGCCTAAATTTCGCAAGGATCTAAACGTCCTATGATTAGCTCAGAACATCTCCCAAATCGCACATCAAAACAGCCACGCGCTAGTTCATAGGCATTTTTCTTACTGAAACTTTAATCAATGGAAAGATGCAATATTTTTTAGCCTTTCATATTAAAGTAAAAAATGTCTGAAGCTTCCAAACTAATTAGATAGGGCAAGACGAGCAATTAAAGTAGCGCATTCTCTAGAAGCCTCAACAAATCTCAATTATTTAGATACAGGCTTTAGGCGATTTTATATTCTGATTAGATATAGAATAGCAAGTCAGTCGAAATCCCCGAAAATTTCCCTTAATCGGTATATATAATGGATACCCAGAAATTATTCTAAATGTTAAATAAGTTGAGAATTCCTTAAAAAACCTAGAGCAATTCGGAAACAACGATTTGTAATAAGAATTTGGCTTATGAAAAGAACCGCACTTTTTGCAAAACACTTGGTAGTTTCAAGGAATTACAGAATCTACAAATGGAAATGTTTGACCATGTGTGGTCCGCTAGTCGATTATAAATTTATTCAGTTAGCTTTAATAGTTTTGATGTTTAAAGTATTGCATTTTAAAATGAATGAGAGTTGAAGATTTCTATCCATTTCTTTCATCTTTTCTTTATCCATTTTGGGGAGAATCTGCAAAACTGGTTCATTTTTCCATTTGTCATTGTTCGCATGCAGTGCAGATAATACTAGTTAAAATCCTTTTACATTGCTTTCTGAACATACACAGCTAACTGTTCCATGGATTGGTTGGAACTCTCCATCTCACTTTAAGGCGTGCAACAGTGATCAGAGGAAAAGGTTGTGCCAAGTTAGACACCTTCATGGTGCTTAATATTTCGCTAGTATTCGAAAGACTATCTTCTGGAGATGGACATTTGAACTCGTGTTTCTATAAGGCTTTTTATTTCATATTTTCTTCATAATAGACGGACCTTCTTTTCACTTTGTAAGACCCCTAACACATTTTCCTCCAGTGACCATAAATTGCAATAAGAAATCTTACTTTCTAAAATCGTAAATATTCTTTAAGTACTGTTCAATATTTTAAATTTAGGTAGAAAAATTCGGCGAGTGAAGTCCCTGCCCTAGGTGTGAGTGAAGTCCCTGCCCTAGGTGTGAGTGAAGTCCCTGCCCTAGGTGTGAGTGAAGTCCCTGCCCTAGGTGTGAGTGAAGTCCCTGCCCTAGGTGTGAGTGAAGTCCCTGCCCTAGGTGTGAGTGAAGTCCCTGCCCTAGGTGTGAGTGAAGTCCCTGCCCTAGGTGTGAGTGAAGTCCCTGCCCTAGGTGTGAGTGAAGTCCCTGCCCTAGGTGTGAGTGAAGTCCCTGCCCTAGGTGTGAGTGAAGTCCCTGCCCTAGGTGTGAGTGAAGTCCCTGCCCTAGGTGTGAGTGAAGTCCCTGCCCTAGGTGTGAGTGAAGTCCCTGCCCTAGGTGTGAGTGAAGTCCCTGCCCTAGGTGTGAGTGAAGTCCCTGCCCTAGGTGTGAGTGAAGTCCCTGCCCTAGGTGTGAGTGAAGTCCCTGCCCTAGGTGTGAGTGAAGTCCCTGCCCTAGGTGTGAGTGAAGTCCCTGCCCTAGGTGTGAGTGAAGTCCCTGCCCTAGGTGTGAGTGAAGTCCCTGCCCTAGGTGTGAGTGAAGTCCCTGCCCTAGGTGTGAGTGAAGTCCCTGCCCTAGGTGTGAGTGAAGTCCCTGCCCTAGGTGTGAGTGAAGTCCCTGCCCTAGGTGTGAGTGAAGTCCCTGCCCTAGGTGTGAGTGAAGTCCCTGCCCTAGGTGTGAGTGAAGTCCCTGCCCTAGGTGTGAGTGAAGTCCCTGCCCTAGGTGTGAGTGAAGTCCCTGCCCTAGGTGTGAGTGAAGTCCCTGCCCTAGGTGTGAGTGAAGTCCCTGCCCTAGGTGTGAGTGAAGTCCCTGCCCTAGGTGTGAGTGAAGTCCCTGCCCTAGGTGTGAGTGAAGTCCCTGCCCTAGGTGTGAGTGAAGTCCCTGCCCTAGGTGTGAGTGAAGTCCCTGCCCTAGGTGTGAGTGAAGTCCCTGCCCTAGAAGTCCCTGCCCTAGGTGTGAGTGAAGTCCCTGCCCTAGAAGTCCCTGCCCTAGGTGTGAGTTTTTTATGCATGTAGCACTTTTCCCTGAAGCCTATCGATTAGCTTTGCTAGCGAGTTCATCGGTTGGCTTCTAGATTTTTTTTTAACTGACTTTGAATTATCTTTATTAGTAGCTTTTAATTCCTTCAGTCATTATGTAGAGTATGTAATAAAGAACTCATAGATGCTTAAATCGTGTTACGATGACTTATCTCTAGATGGTATGATCCTTCGAATTCTAGAGCAATACTAAGCACAATGGAGGAACTTGTCTATCTTGGCATCTTTTCGACTGATCACTCGCTCGTTTTGAGGAGAAGTGGAGGATTCTACCATTCACGAAATGATTGGCAGTATATGCTCAGAAAGCTATGCAAGGTAGTGTAGCTTGTATTATTTACAATGTATGCAAACATGGCAGAGTAGGAAATGAGGTGGAATTCAATTCTGCAAGATTCTACCCATTGGATGAATAACGTAACGATAAAATTAATGGGTAAAAATGTGAATCTCTAATCATTCGTTTTTGATGGAATCGTATGAACATCAATTTAATGAAAACTAGGAGACATAAAATTCTCGCTTCTTCTGTGCGCAGCACAAAACTGCTTTAAGACACTAAGAGCCCTGAAACGATTTTCACCTTGAATTGTCTTTTTAAAAAATGTTGCACTCGAATTCAGAAACGCATGCAAATGTAAATATAGTGTAAAAGCTTCGACAACTCTCAATATCCATTTAAATATAAAATATTTAATATTAAATATAAAATATTAGCTTTTATACGTTATATTTAGCTTTTATATAAAATATATACTCTTATACGTGTTCTCATATGAATTTAGAATATTTTAGCATTTACCTGGTGATTGTCTATAAACGTTTAAAGAATTTTTAAGATAATGCATGATCCTCTTTAAAATTCTTAATGTTGTAATATCCTTTTAATAATATCCTTAATGTTGTAATATCCTTCCTAGAATTGCAATATGAATTTTACCTTGGCTGAAATTTCTCCAATTCGTTAGGCTTTTTGGCCATACAAGCATTATACATTACTATCAACAATAGAAAAGCATATAAGCCATCGTTTCAACCTCCACTGTTACAATAGCTGCCAATATTGTTATTTGGATTATTTTAATTCCTTGTAAACGTTAATGTGATATATGCAATCAAAATTTTTCTACAGGAACTTTAAAGGCAATCGTGCTTGTGCAATTGAAATGCATCTACTATCGAGATTCCAAAATTGTAGCAAATTTACTGCTTGTCTGAGAAAATAAGTAAAAATACACTACCAGGAAAAGTTCTTGAGATTGAGACTATGGACTCTCAAATTGAAGAAAGTAAGGAATTTTGTATAACCGCACTTGAACTGGAAATTAAATGAATGAGATTAGATCTTAATTTTATTTTGTGCATTAAAATTAATAACTTTCCAAAAAGCTAATTATATGAATATCTAATTTTCTGTGTTTGACTTTCCTTTAAAAACCAGCAATAATACTTGCATTGAGGCTATAACTAGATATTAAATATTCAACTAATCGCTAATCGCTTTTTATTTTGAGACTTGTGTAAAGTGTTTCTAAAATCTTTCCTTTAGAGTGGATTTTTCCTCTTGTAGCTTTCTTTTTACTTCATTCCTTTTAAAGTTATAGTTCGACTATCAATGTCATTTTACCAAAATGCAACAGTCAAAGGGAACAAGCACAAATAAAAATTCAATAATTCATCTTTTAATAAAAGCTATCAAAAGGTAATTTTGATATATTTCTGAAACAAAATTTTAAATTGAAGTTTCTGTTTAAAACTCATGGCCGCGGAGTTGATAGCAATAACCATAATGATTTTCCTTCAACTTATTTACCGGTTTGAAATTCTTGATCATCGGTATTTTAATATTACATTTCAGATACATACTAAGAAACTAACTTCATAGATATAAAAGGAAAACTTGCTCGAAGTAGCTGTCTGAAATTTAGTTAGCTCTTTTTTACATTCAAATGAGACCTGAAGTCTTCCCATCTTTCGTCTTCAAAATAAACTATTTCGCCTTGTTAGTTCAGAACTAGTCGATCACTTGGCTTCAGTTTTTAATTCAAGAACTCGGAATAGAATTTGAGCAACTTTAATGCTTTGATCCTGACTACTTTTAAAAGTATTTTCAGTTTTATCGCTTCGCATGTGAACTTCTAATATTTTTAGGGAAAAGCAAATCTTTTGAATCTTGGTATTCAGTACAAGTATTTGTTCAGAAAAATTCTCGAAATTTATCAATCTTTTTTTCCCGTATTGTTAAAAATGTGTTCGACTTGATTACATAACATTGATAAATCGGTACCAAAACGTTGCTGCTTAATAGGGACAAATCAAAAATATTAGATTTCAAACATAAGATTTAAAGAAAATGTCCACTGATTAAAATGTCAAATAACAACTTTAAAATATTGTCTGCACCTTTGCGTAAAAAAGTTTTTAAATGAATGTAGTTAAATGTTATCCTATAAATTCTATATCATAGTAGAAAATATCCCATCTCTCAATGGAAGCATGAAAGTTTGGGGGGGGGGAGGAGGGGAAAAGCAATTCTGTCTTCTCGCTGCTTTATTTATACTGTTTGTAGTGATGCATTGATAGCCCATTGACAACCAATTGCTCTTAAATTGCGGTTAATGTGCTTTCTTTTCCATCGTAGAGCATTAGATAAATTACTGCACTGGTTAGAAATATCAAACTTGTAAGTGAGGAAATTTTAGAAAGCTCGAACGGATCCTCAGTGGATACGGGATCATTGACATTCGGGCTAGGTGACAGACTTGGCACCATTGCCGCAGAAATCAGATTCCATAATCTACAGGAATCTTAGCGATAAGTGTATTAAGATACGAGTTGTGTTTTCCGGAACCTTGTTTGTCATGGCATGTCCTGTAGTTAGTCAGTCGTGTGCTAAGTAGCTAATGTTATGGTCCAATCAGCCCAGTAGCTAATACAGTCGAATTCAGCTCCAATCAGTGGAGAAGCAATATTCTACAGGCATGAATAGTCCTGCGAAGTCTCGTAGAATCTCTTGGATCGCTTTGGGCTGTTACGGTTTTCTACGATTTGCTGCTTGTGTCCTGTTTTATTGTAATGCTGCTCTTACGTATGTTTCGACTGTTTTTTGTCGACTGCTAATTCGTATTCATGTTGAATAAAGCCTATTTATTATTGAACATATTGGATCGTTTCATCGTGCACCCTCTACATTGGACACTGGTTTTTCAAGATAATTTTCTGTAATATTTTCAATGGATTCAAGTAATTCCTCTGTATTTACTATCAAATCATATTTCTAATCATTTCATTATACTGCTTTTTGTACTTTATGGATGTCCCAATCCTAAAGTATCCAGGGAACATGTTTCCTTTGGCTGGTGTATGGGCAAAAGTCCTCCACTAGGGTAAATTCAAGTCTCAGTTTGGGGAAAATTTATGTCCATGTCAGTTGAAAATTGTTCAATTGTGGATCCTGTGAATAGATTCAGCATCTTGCTGTTGACAGTGAGTGGATGGTAACTACCATATTTTTGTTCTGGATTTACTGAATTGGTGGCTTTTTAAATTGCTTGTGCAATGTCTGTTAGATGATGTGGATTGATACTTGAATAATTGTCTGCAGTTTACCTTCCTGTATCATCAGAACGAAGACGGCTTTAATACAGAATATCAAAACTGGGGACTTGAATTAGTACAACTCTGAACAACATTTCAGTTATAGTTCTGGGGCATGTTGCTGGGATAGGAAGTAGATTGTAACATCTGGGAAATTGGGATTTTATAGGAAAGAATTTGGTACCGGTCAATAGGAAAGACTCGTAATGGCAAGAAATGAATTTTGGTGATTCTAACATCTGGCAATTGATGGATAATGGTGAAGTAGTGAGCTGGATTGGCTTTCAGTGTTCATAGCTTTTCTACGTACGTGTACTGCTGATTTAAGTGTGGTCTTTTTGGCTTGCAGTTTCCAGCATCGTGCTGTTTGTATGTGGGTGATGAAAATTGGCGATTATGCAGTTTTGTGATTGGGCCAAATTTTTTGTGCTAATTTAGTTTGGAGGATGCACAGAGCAAGTTTGGTAATGGTGAAAAGGATAACATCTGACTGAGAGTATTACTTTGCTGTGTGACATCGGGAAAGTTTTGGGTTGATATCTTAGATAGGCAGTTGCATGGATCTGTTTACTGGGACACCAAGTGTAGAGGAGATGGAGTCAGTCATTGCCTGACGCCTTTGATTTGACACCAACAGCCGTGAAATAGAAAGCGGTTAGGAGCGGTAGGACTATATACGCAATTGTTTCGACACAGTGTTGCTAGAGAAGGGAGTTGTCGGACCTCCAAAAAGGCTGAGTCTAAGAAATTGCTTACTGGAGTAGCTAGATGGTAATCAAGGCGTCAGTCGGTCTCATCAATCCTGTCATGAGTTCTATGTAAGTTTTTGGCTGCCCATAAATCCCATCTTTATAAACTGGCTTTCTTTTCGGGGAAAGCTTCTAAATCTTAAACTTCAATTGATTGTCTGTAGAACTCACTAAATTATTTGGGACTTGTTAGTTTTACATGAAGCTTTCTAATTTTTAACTGGATTTCTGTTACTTTGGTTGAAGCTTTTATATGGACTTATATCAGAAGCATTGCTTTTATTTATTATAATGAATAAAATTGCATCCAGCAAGTTGCTTTGAATTTGTTCCAATTTTACCAACTTTTCTCTTTGGATGTCATTCTTATGCTTCACTGAAAAGATGTTTAAAACTCAAACTATTCTCTAATAGAAGTAATTAAAACTTTCTTATTCATTAAGTTTATACTCTTGTATCGCACCAAAGAGTTTGTAAACTCATTTTTAACGTAAAGAATAGTAAAGCCTCTCTGGCAACTAAGTTGAATGTTGTCATCGAAAGGTAATAAGATATATCTATAAACATTCTTCCATCATTGATATAAGTATATCGAATGGATTTTAAGTATGTATTGATTCAATAATTGTATATTCCACTTTCCGTTCTCAGCTTGTCTTGATTTTTTTAACAAATATGCTGAACACTTCAAGAGAACTCGAATCGAATATTGTTGCAGAGAAAATCTTTATGATGATTATCACGATCAGTCCTAGTTCTTCAACGTCTTTTCATTAATTTTTCAAATACATAGATTATTACAGATGGATCGACGCAATATGGATTGCCTGAAACCCTGTGCCATAAATTGATATTATAGGAATTTTTAAAGACTCCATTCTGATCAAAAATATTTCTTGACTCGGATTTTTTTCTTTAAACCGCCAAACAAGACAAAATTATGAAACTGTTGGAGTTTCTCAATTTTTTTTCGTGTTGAAATAAATCTTTCGTCATAGTCAAAATTTACCCTTTCTAAGTGCACGGATTCTCTTGTTGAGATTATATACCATATCAAAACTGGGCGATACAAAAATCCAGTCTACAAACAAAGATAGAAAAAAAATCTCAATTGTTGTGGTATATCACCCAGCCTTACAATTTTGACGCTTTTAATATCTGTACAAATCTTGTACTTTGACTTATTAAAAACTTTATTTTTGCTAATTTATTGTAATTATTTAATGCAAATCGGTCTCATCCAGTTGCAAACAAATGCTAAATCTATTCTTAAATTTGATTTATACTTAGTTTTTTCAAAATTTAATATTATATGCAGTAACGTTGACCTCGAATATCTAGATTCATGTTAACTTAACCCAGATTTTAATGATAAAAAAAATTATAGGAAATAAAGCCGACTTCGTTTTGTATTTCATTAATTTAAATGTATTGGCTCAATGTTGCAAAATTAATTTATGTTCAAGTATATATGGTGTATTATTGAATGCTTTTATATATCCTGTGCGTACAATTGTATAAAAGTATTAAATGATTTCACTTCAAATCTTGTGTTTTTGTAACTTTGCTAATTGTTATTTCAAAACATGTTGCCTTATTATAAATATTTGTTCTGTTTCCAATAAATCATGCTCTTTATTCAAATTTGACTCAAAGTGCAAAATTTTGTTGTGTTTATCACCATTCGTTTCTCTTTTAAACAATGTCTTTGTAAATGTGATCTTAAAAGTGTTGATTGAAGCTCCTCAACTTCGAATAGAACCATCATTTCTTAACGAATTGAGATTACTTCCATTCTTAACTGAATTTTAGCTTTAACATATTTCAGTGACTGTTTCGGTTTCCATACCATAATACAATAGTCGACATTCGTCAGCACAAATTTATGTGGTTGAGTGTTGGCAATAGCATAACAAAGGTAATTGGAGCATGCGCATAGTTTCCCTCATCACTAAGACATTAAGTGTTAAAAGTATATCCAAGATCTTTAAAACTACACTTTAAAATTATTAGCCGTTTAGATAGTCTGAAACGGAATTCATAGTGTAAATATTTAAAATTTCTTACCATATGACAACTATTTGCATTTTTGAAGACAATAATAGAAGTTGCACTGTAATTCTCTTCTTAATGCTTGATTGCTTATTTACGCATTACGCATTTTCTCTTATTAATTGAATCGAAGTAAAGTAACTAGGACAAACTTCAGTTTTAATTTGCATTTATTTTAGCATTTGGTAGTGAAAAACAACTTATACTTATTACTAGTTTCATTTTAATAACGATATAAATCGGGCTGTGATTTTAAATATTTCTAAGCAGTTTTAATTCTTGGAGATTCAACATATTCAGATAAGGAATATTCTATGTTAATCTTCTAGATAACGTTAAATATTTATCTAACTGCAAGTAGGCCCTACATGCTGAAGTTATCTCTTATTCAATCCTCAAGTCTGTTTCATTCGACTTTTTTTAACACAGCATTAAATAATCACAAGATCCCTGATATAAAATAAATGCATTTTTTCTCCAGAAATATCTTTAAAACTTCCATTTATTTTAAGTTCAAGGCTCAATCTTCATGCATTTTGGATTAGATAAATCTTCGATATTTGAGATGCATATAATGAAGCTTAGCTTATTAAAATTCCATCTAAGAAATTAATATTTAATTGCACTACTGAATATTGAACACTGTCATGATGTGAAACATTTATCACAAATCATGAACTACTTAAAATAAGACACGATTCAAAACTGGATTAAACATTCCTCTTGTAAATTAAACCTCTGTTTCAAAAACTAATTAGTCTAATTTCAACGCCAAGAATATTCGAAGCAAATAATTAGAATTTTTCAAGTTCAGAATAATTGCTATAATATTTGCGTGTCTGGTTTATAAAACTAAGTTTGAATGAATTTACATTTTACTCAAGTAAAAACGAATAATCTTTGTAGAGTATGAAATATTACACAATGGCAAAATTTAAATCGGTTTTCTCAAAGAGTTGATATTAAAATGAAAAATGAATACTAAAATAATTGTCCCATTTATCTTTTATGGCAATGAAATGCCATGTATGTTAAAAAGTTCTATACTCTGATTGTAACACTTTAAACTAAAATTCTTTTGTAGTATTCGGTCTATCAAAACTTGTACTAAAACTTTCCTACAAGGAATAAAATTATATTTCCCAACCAATGTAAACCAGTCTCAATCTGTTAAAATTTTATAGTTTTTAAATTTGACTTGTGCAATGTAGTTTCTTCATAACCATTTGAGATACGTCGTTTATTTCATGTGCCATTAGATTTTGACGTCTAAGAAAGTCTCTCCGGCGAATTTCGAGTTATCCATTAAAATCACATATATAATGAATAATCGATATATCCTGTTCATTAATATCGTGCATCACTATACAGGTTTATATAAATCTCAATAAAAGGTCCTGTTTCAAACATTGCGCAACTGTTTAATTGAGCCAAATTAACTAGAATCTTTCGAAAGCATTAAATTTAAATTTTATTTGTATGCCAAGAAGTTAATATTGTATCCAATAACACGATGCCAAAGAATAGGTTGTCAATATTATTCGTATTTAAAGATAAATGATCAGCTTTCAGATAAAAATAAAAAATATGTAGGTTAAAATTTGAACCTCCTCTTTACAATATTCTATGTATTGAATGTGAATAACAAGAACCAAATAGAAACGCGTTGCTTTACCGGCTTCAACCTGGTAAGAATCAAGTTTACATGGAAGAATGTTTTTAATTTGCATACACAATTCGTAAATTTTTGTGAATGCACTAATATATTTGTCTAATAAAGATTGTGATTATAAAAACAAAATGAGTGTTCCTTTGCTACGTCTCTTCTAAAATCTAAATTATGAAAGTTTTTAGTTTTAGAATACCTTTCTAGATGCTATAACTATATTATTAAGTGTTAATATTATTTTTTGATGTCTTCAGAGATACGTCTCTGGCTTTCATCTAACTTGGTTTTCTGAATGTTGGTCTTCAATTCGTTTGCTAGAAACGTTATTATTGTATATTTACTGAATCTTTCAAAATAAAATTGCACTTTCTGGGAAGTTACAGATGCAAATAGAATTTCAACTTTAATTATTTACATAATATACGATGATCCAATATATGCCCCAAGAAATTTTAAATAACTTTGCCACTTTTTAAAATAAAAAGTCAATGATTTAAATCTGTTTCTAACCCCTGAAATATTCAGTTTAAGACGGTTTATATTTGGAAGTTTAAAATTTTTTAATGAAACCAAAGACTTTAGACGAACCCTAACCGAACACTCCACTAGATAGTTTCAAAGTCGAGTGCATGCTCAGTAGCGGCATTACGTACCAGTTTTATTACCTGAACGTTGCAAGTTTGATTTCAGCCGTCAAACAATGGTACCTATACCTCATGGTTGCATTGCTAAATTGCTTAAGGATTACAAGTTGAGTTACTCCTTTTCTAATAAGTTGGTAAAATTCGATTTTTTCATGATTTATTTTTTCCTCAATCCTGGCTAAATAGTTTTGAAAAGAATTTGTTCTTTTTACCTTGTGAGAGTTGACATTGATAGGTTACACAAGAATTCTAGATATTTATAGAAATTTCAAAAAAAATTTTTAAGTCGTCTTCATATGTCATTTTCTTAAGTATTTCTTGTGATTAATTGAATTAAAATTCTACTTCTATTTTACGCGAATTAAAATGTGCAAAATCATTTTTTTTTCTTTGATAAAAAAAAGCATAACCATGTATTCCTTTAATATAAAACATTGAAATTCGCCCTCTTCTCCGAATTGTTTGATTGTAAATTTAACACATTATCGCAATATGGTTTATTATAAGTCATTAATTCCAATACATTAACTAGCAAGAATGGTCTAAAATTCTCTTGCACATTCTCTAATAAAGTTGTTATTCTAGAGAACGCCTTGCTTGTCGTGGGCGTAAGTTGAGAAATATTCACCTTTTGCATGAATTTAGTATTTTTTCTGAATTTATCGTGTGAGTATTTTTAGTATTTTTTCTGAATTTTCGGCGATTAATTCCTGCGTGAGTTAATAGTATCCAAAGATTGAATTTGGGTTTTACACGCATGCTTCCCTTCCGATTAAAACAAATTTTACAACCACAAGCTTTGTATTTATTTCTGAAATCTTTAGGCAATATTATAAAGTTATGAAGCATGAAAACTTAAGGGCACTGATGATGCATCTAGAGATTGAGAGCTTTCATATGAAATAAGTTTCAAAATGAACAGTGGTTACAATTGTTCGATTCTATAAATATTTTTCATAATAGAGAAGGAAATATAAATTGAAACTTTTCTCGAACGTGGAGGAGGGTGGAAAGAAGGCAATAACTAATGACGTAAATAGTGGCCATAAATTTTGTGAAATAAAATTTTCGAAATTGGTACAGTAATTGCTGCTAGAGAACATCGCCATCCTTCCCCTCTCCCCTTAAAGGGTTTAATAAGTTTAGTATAAAAGTATTTTTTGAAATTTCACTTAAAAATGAGTGGTAAAAATTCTATAATCATTGATAAAATGTTGATCATGAGCTATTCTATTAAATAAATTGGAGCAATTAGGGTTGCCGTTCTCTGAAATATATTGGCTGTTTCTTTGCTTTGCTGGTTATTTTAAATAAGTCGATTAGCTGTAAAGATAATAAATATTTGAATCATACATATTTTGGAATGAAACTCGCTAATTAAAAGCCATTGGAACAGTACTGAACCGTTGATTTATGATGAAATTTAAAAGAAGTTGTTACTCTGTCTTACTGAACTTTTTAGAATCAACTTTTTAAACTAAAAATATCAGAAAATATTTGAAATATTAAATCATTTATTATGATTAATAAAAATTTAACAAGTTTTAATTTATTTATTAAAATTACTTAACTGTTATAGTGATAATGAACCAATAAATGAATAAATAAGTCTCAGTCAAATAGTTTTAATAATAAGTAGTAATTAAACAGGTTACTAAATAGTTTAATTAAAAAAAGCGATATTCAACACTTTGTATACTAACTACAATTATGTAATAAAATGTTAAAATAAGAACTACAGTTCACTAATATGCATTTAGCTAGCTCAAAATTGTTTTAACAGTGAGAAATTTTTTTATTTCTTTTTAATTGAATACATTTCAGAGCTGTAAAGTCATCGAGTGAATTGAATGCCTGAAATTAATTTTAGACCACAAGGATACACAGAAATTAAATTAGTGATAATAATTCCATATTTTTAAAAATGCTCTATTTTATAATTTTTAGGTTTAGCATCAAATTATTCACAAAGTGAATTAGGGACGCTATTTTAACACTAAATTAACTGGAAAACGCAAGATCCCAATGAAAAAAATCGAATTATCATAGATTTTACTCAATCTTTCTTATCATTAACATTAAAATTTTCTGTAACCATTTTTATTCTCGTCAGCAACCAAGCGTATATAAAAAGATTGCATCAGAATGATTGACGCAAACAGCGTAGCGTGCGCTCAGATCATCAAATATTAACAAAGCCCCGAATCGTGCAAAAACCATCGCAAAAGTTACCACAGTAACACTGGGACAGTCATGACTCAAGTGAGACGGAGGTATGTTCCGAAATCGGACTACGATGAGCGGTTGCCGTTCGGGGGAAAAGTGGTACTCGCGAAGAAAAAGAAACCCCAAAGCTGGATTGTCACATTTCTGGAGGTAAGTTTTCGGAATTTGTATTCTAAAAAAAAAATGTGTATTTTATCAACACAGAGAAATTTTAATTAGGTTATGGGATAAATTATAAGATAGATCGCTCAAGTCGGGTCGAAAGCTGTAGTGGAAATGAATATAATTTTTTTAATTCTAAAAAATATATTCTTGGTATACAGAGTAAAAAAAGAAAAATATACAAGCAGATTTACTCTCCTTGTTTAAAAATGTCATCTAAAATAAAATTTTATGAATATCATTGTATTGTAAGTATATAATATATGCTGCGTATATATTGAAATATACCGTATTTATATGTACATACATATATTGATATGATGCATAGTTTTTTTTTTTTATTGTTATAAAGATAGAATTTAAAAACTACGAAATTCATTATTTTTTTCCTTTTAATTTGATCACTTCTGCATACCAATGATATTTAAGGTTTCATAAATATGTTTAATAGGAATAATAGTAAAATATTAAAAATGTGTTTTTTAAATTGATGAGATAAAGAAACATTAATAATAAATTTTGCGGCTGCTTTTATCAATTTTCTAGTCTGACCTTTTTCTTTTTATATGTATATACCACTTACTAGAGTTGCAAAAGTTAGAAAAGAGAATTCTGTCGAAGAAAAAATTTAATTTCCTGTGTGTGTGTGTGTGTGTGTGTGTGTGTGTGTGTGTGTGTGTGTGTGTGTGTGTGTGTGTGTGTGTGTGTGTGTGTGTGTGTGTGTGTGTGTGTGTGTGTGTGTGTCTTTTGCTAAGGAATTCTAACATATATTCGTCATTTCATGTATCTGGGTGATTTGAAACATTTATTTTCAGTTAGGAACTAATTCGCAATAGTTTTTCAATTTAGAAAAAAAAGTCAACATTCAGAAATAATTCAGGATTCTCAATTAAGCTTAGACGTTTGGACGTTTTAATCTTGTGAAATTTGAATAAAGGCTTGGAATCGGCAAGTCATATTTTGGTCAAATGCTTGGTATTTTGGTATTAATAAATGCTTTAATTTGGTGGGAATGTTTATTTATTTGGCTTTTTGCCTTTTCATGAATGGAATCTGACTTTCCACAGATTAGATAATTCCTGAAACGATTCATCTTGCTCTCCCTTCTAAAAATGCTTGGGTTTTCTAATAATTAAGAACATACATATTACCTTTTGTTTTGCCGTTTATAACTGTTTGTTCAGAGCAATGTTTTTGTATTAAAAAAACGAAACTTTTATTTTGGTTTTCATTACCGTCCTTTGATTTTTTCTGTGGGTTTTTACCATGCCTTAACCATCAACTCTTGAGGAATACAATTATAAAATAAAAGAAAGTATCGAATTATTATCTAATAAATGGTATTCAGAAATATGATGTATATTTGAATTTATATGAATTCAAATTGTGTTATGTGAAATTTTTATAAATGTTAAACGTGTGTGTGTAATGATATTTTAAATCTAATTTAAACTTAATTAATTTCCTAATTTTTATCTTAATTTAGCCCATATTAACTTTATTCTAAAAGGTTGTCTTATTTCCTGATCCAATTCCATTATTTTTAAGTAATTAATGCTATAGGAGCTCTGTAAAATTGCTTAAATCAGCGGTCCTCACGCTCCGAGAGAAGGGATAAAAATCTGTTAAGCTAAGAGAATTCTTTTTTAAAGATGCCTATATTCCCCTTACCTACGTCGATACGAAATAAGGGAGGCGAATATGGGAAATCTGATAGGTATTTCGTAAAGAAGTCACTATCAGAACCTCATTGTATATAATCGCCGAGGAAGAATGTTTCGGTCTCTTTACGCTCTTTTCACTCTTCTGTTGTGCGTATTTGTGAACGGACGTCAGTTTTGTCCCCGCTTCTTGTACATAAATTATATCTCCCGGAATGGAATAAAAGCGAAGTTTAAAAATTTTAAAGTGTCTTCTCTCTCTTCGGATATGAAACTGCTCAAACATATGTTTTACATTTTATAGCCTACAGGATAGTTTTCTGTGCTTATATATAATCAGTGAAAAGCATAAATTATTTGATAAAAAAGATCGAGTAATAAGTTTTCTTTCATTTTACTCATAAATACTGTGAAACAAAGTTTTAGTGAAAATTTTATAATAAGAAATTTATAGTTAATCAGCATTAATCAAAAACTTAACGGAAGCAATTTATTCACAATGCCATCAGCGATACCGTCGCAATTCAGCTGCTCAGTAACTGCTAGGGAAAAAAATATCAAATATCTCATCACACTTAGATTCATTGAATTTCTCTCCTTGAGAAAATCCTGGCTATTGAAATTTATTTAAATTACAAAAGGAATTATGACTACACTTCCCTCCTCTAATTTATATGAAAAATTTGTTAAAAAAGGATCCTGTAATCTATACTTATAATAAAGCTCAGTGTGTGTGTGTGTGTGTGTGTGTGTGTGTGTGTGTGTGTGTGTGTGTGTGTGTGTGTGTGTTGGCGCTCTACAGGCCAGGTCATTTGACATACAGCTATCAAATTTGGTACATGTATACCTTAGAGGTCGGGAATGTGCACCTGGGGTCCCTTTTTTTGAAATTTTAATTAGAATTTTAATTATTAATTAAAAACTAACTTTCCCGCCAAAAAAATCTTCCATTTTCCCCACCGCCAACTTTTCCGCCAAAAAAATCTTCTATTTTCCCCACCGCCAACTTCAATTTTTTTTTCTCCCAACAGAAATGGGGCTAGGGTTAACATTTTTCGGCGGATTATTTCAAACGATTCTGTTTATTTTCTTAATGTTTTATGCATTTAAAATTAAACATTGTTAATTAATCCATGTTTCAGATTCATTCTGAAGTACTTCTGAATTAAAATAACACAGAATAAAGGAAATTAAAAATGTATAATCTGCATAGCGTTACCCCAACTGGCGTAGAAAAATTCACGCATTTGCGTTACCGGAGCTGGCGAAGAAAATTCACGCATGCGCATTCTGAATGTTGCCATGACAACCGTTATCAACGGTTGATTTAAATTATTTTTAGGTTAGTTGCATGCTTTTGTAAGTAAATTGTATTTATGTTAGTTATATATTTTTTGTATATGCTTATAGTTTTAAGTACATCGTTTTAAAGTAGTTTTTTAAACCTGTTTTCGACCGATTATTTTAAACGATTCCTTTTATTTTCTTAGTGTTTGATGCATTTAAAATGAAACATTGTTAATGAATCGATCTGTTCATGATGAATCTGAGAAAATTTTGTTGACAAATTCTTGAGATATTACATAAATTAAGAAAGATATTCTTTAGTGCCCATAAAGTTTAAACGCTCAGTGACTCTATTATCAGTAATCATATTATTAAAAAAATGCTTTGTTTCAGTAAAAAATATTATATTAATTGCAGTTTAGTCATTTCCATTTTAATTTTAAGCATAAATTCTACCGGAACTAACAGAAAATTAGAGAGATACATATTATGTTATGGCTGAAGGACTTTATATTATTATGAGTGAATTACATGACTATCAAAATTTGAAGCTTTAAAATATTTGATGAAGAAGCTATTAAAGTAGGAATTACATAAAATATTGAATTATTGAAATTTTAACGAGCATTAAGATTGGCGAACCGGCTGGTCGCCAAAGGCGGCTAGTTATATCAATATTGTTAAAGAACAGCAGGATTTTCTAAAAAGGTTAAGAATCTCCGCAACATGGTCCCTTAAAACTTACCGCATCTGCTCCTGATTTTGGCTTTGTAAGGATAATAGTATTCTATTTTGTGAGGATATATGTAGCATAATATTTATATTCCAATACCAGTTGCAATACTTGAGAGCCTCTATTAGAAAAGAATGCTCCCGTAGTCAATATGCTACGTACATTTTGCAGTTATATCTATAAGCGTTATCAGCAATACCTAGACAATTGCTTTCAATAATTCGAATTGATAAATAACAAGCTATTACACTTGTGTAAATTGTTAAGGGTGATAGAATTCTGATTCATGCCATTTTTTGGTAATTTAATGGTTAATCAATATATGTTTAGGCTAAAGTCAATGTTTTTAACAGGTAATATGCAAATTCATACGAGAAATATCTGATATTTTCGTCAATGCACTCTATAGGGTGAAGTTATCGTTAATGTTGGTTGTGGAAAGTTTTAGAAGTTCCTGTAATTTGTACCATAAAACATATAACTTAATTTCATCGGTTTTCTTTCATTCTCTCACTGCCATTCTTGTGATTAATTATTTCAAGACATAAAAATACAAAGCTTCAGATGCTGCCTTGGATTGTATAGATATCTATAATAATATAGATGTATTCTAAATCCTTTTAAAATTTGTACTAAGAAATTTGAAACGCACCATTTTTTTAAGGTTATTAAATTGGCACGGGTTGCAATTGAAGTCTAAGCAAAACTTCAATTTAATTGCGAAGTTACAATTTAGAATGAATTTGTAAATAAGTACATAAATTTGTAAAAATGTACAAAGTTTGTAAATATGTACATTTTTATGTAGCTTTATAATATATTAGGTACTTTTCTTATTAATATATTTGGTCCAAAATTTGACAGATATCTGTAATTAACGATTACATATCAATTTTATCCTCTAAATCTTTTGAATTATTGTGTTACCAACGCGTGCAATCAAACTGGTAAATGTAAATAAAAAAAATTTAGATTCGGACAGGACAAATATCTGAAAAAGTCTCAATATAAAATTATAATATCTAGACTGGATATACCTATAGATTTCATGATACGACATGCGAGACACAAAATTCGTTTAAAATACTTTAATAAAATATTTTTTGGCCAGAGCAGATTGCTAGGCCAAAAGCTGTGAAATATAACGCATAGTTACTTTTTGTAGGGTGCAGAAATGTGCTCACTTAAAAAGACATTTTCAAAATTTTTCATGCATTTTTAATTAAAAATCAGTTGCAGCCTTAATATATTCTCTAGATAAACTTGTATCATATTGCAAACAAAAACTTTTTTACGCCACTTTAGAATTCGAAGACAATAGCTTTCCCATTAGCAAAAGACATTTACGATATCTCTATGATGTCCTCCGATATTCTGAATGTCGACAAAAATCATAAAAATATCACTAAATATTGTTAGGTATTTGTGCTATTTGGGATTTTTTTGTGGTATTAATTTTATTTCCAAATTTTTTTTTCTCTAAATTTTATTCGTTTTTTTAAAAATGTTTGTGTGTTTTGCAACATCATATCTAGTATAATATACACAGCCATGTTATATATGTTTGTTTACGTGTATGCCAAAGATCGTTTGTAATAAGAAAAAGGTAGACTTTTAAAAATAAAAAATAAAAAACAAGATAATCAAGCTTGAAGCATTATCATGCAATTATGTTTCAAGCTAAAAGTTCAAATTTCCATTAAGAATTTTTTTTTTTTTTTTTGAATTTGCATTTACAACATTTTTTTTCATACTTTTCTTTAGTAAAAAGTAAAAATGCGCTGACAAAATTCCGTCAGACACGCTCTACTTGCATCAGTATTTCGCACAATCATCTTACGCTGTTTGTGTATCGGTCACCATGACGAGCGACCTTCTGAACTGACCAATCGATTCATCACACATTCCGCTACAAGACATAAACTGAGAGAAATCTTCATTATAATTTCACGAGTCAGACATTTCACTTTCTAAAAATAAAGATAATTACAAACGAATGAAGTTCCAGCGTACAAATCCATAACATTTAAAGATACTACATGATATCCTTAGTGCATGTCCTGAAGATAATTAAAGAAATTTGAAAATATTCTTTGAATTCGTTATTGGGATTTATCGGATTCGTTATTATTATTTATCAGATAATACGCAGGGTTATGCTCTTTAATCCTTAACTAACTAATGCCTGAATTTTAAATCTTTCTAGATATACATATTCAATTGAAAAGTGTTCAAAATCATGTAAAGAATTTTCAATTATTATAATTAATAGATATACTTCTAAAAAATTATAGAAATTAAATTTTTATAGTTCGCTGGTTTTATTAACGCGTTAACTAATTATGCTAATACTTAAAATCAGAGTATTACAATTTTCACTAAACTGACTGAGACGTACTAAAATGGCTAAAAAGGGTTTTGAAAAACCATTTATTTAAATTTTTAGCTAAACTATAGTAGATGGTAGTCCTTGTAAATGGGTCTATTTAATGTAAATCGTAAAATATAGAAAGTTAATTGTTTGATAAGTGCTGCTATCTAGTATTGGAAAGTTAAAACTTTTTTTTTTTGAAATTAATGAGGTTTATTGAAAGAAAATATTTTTGTATTTCAATATAATGTACTTATGAATTTAGAGAAACTGCGAGTTAAACCATACCGATTTTTCAACCACCAAATGTTTACAGAGCTCTTTTAAACTGCGAAAAATTAATGTTACATTTTTTGCTCATCAACATACTGGTTTAAAATGAATTGCAAATCAGAGAATGCATCTTAGCAGAAGATATTGTACGATATCTCCACGGTGTTGCTCGACTTTCTGAATACCAGCCAATTTTCTGAATACAAACCAATAAAGCCAGTTATAATAAACGTTTACCATTTTATGCTAATAAAATTTGTTCTCCCCTCGACTTTTATATATGCCAGTACAATATGGCTTTCTGCTCATTTCCTCTTATAAGAGTATATTCCCATGATGAAAAAGAACCACCAATTACAAATGTGACATGTTCTGAGATGAAGTAAAAGAGTACATAGCTTAAACTGACACAATATAAAGCTTTTTGTGTTTTATAATATAATCAGTCGCCCTAGGCAACCATTTGGATTAATGGGTGCTGGGCAACTGGTTTTGTTACATTTGCTGGAATTAACAGTTGTTAAAAATTGCAATTAAATATTTTGTGTAACTTTATTTTAATGGCTTGGTCAACAACAAAAAAAATTTTCCCATTTTAATAAACTTGAATTCGTGCCATTTTAGAAACTTTCCACTGTGCCGATCAGTCTTCTAGGCATTTCTCTAAATTTTTTGTTTATATCCTTATACATTCAGCTATATCAAGAAAAGAGTAATAAGAAATTTTTTAAAAAATTTTCGCCACTGCTCAATTTTGAGTCTTAAGCTTAATTCTAAGAAAATAAAATTTCAAAAATTTTATTGAAAGCATACCTAATACTGGAATCTCCTCATTCAGGAAAAATAAGCCTGGTCTTCATATCTTGATAACAAACAACATAAAAGAACAGAAAGAAATGCTAATAGCAATAACAAAAACCTTATGTTTCATTTCAGCCATGAAATGTATTAAGGAAAATACGCTTAAATTATTTCTTAAATTATAAAAAAAAAAAAAAATGGGAAAAGATTTTCGACAAAAAATTGTAATCATTAAAATCATGATTAAATTTTTGTAAATTCAAAAATGATTTTAATGATACCGATTTTCAACTATTTCTAGATCATTTTAAGATATAGAAATCCTTTTTATGCTGTAATATTTATTGTACTTATCGAGGTAAAAAGTTTCATTTCGCTTAACTTTTGATTAATTAAAATTTCACAAATCGTTTATATATTTCTGCAGTACAAAGAATATAAGATACGTGTTTGGTATTTCTAGGTATACCCTGTAGAATCCCAAAATGCACATGTACATAATAAGAGGCACACGTACTTTCATTAGTATTAATAAAGTAGAAATAGAGAAGAAAAATTGTAGAGTGCTTTTTGGGTAACTTGATTGAAAATTTTGTAGAAAGAAGATAGAATATATTAACTGCTAATATAAATTCTTTATACAGGGTGTTCTAAAATGGTTAAAACACTCTTAATTTTGTAATTATTGTATATGAAGAGGCACAGTAAATTGTAAAAAATGTTCAAAATGATATAAGAAATTAGTTTATATTAACGAAAAAGTTTTGCTACTAAATTTCAAAAACTTTTTTTTTTTAATTTTTATATCATTTCTTTGATAAAGTTAATCAACTGGAAAAAATTCCTCTTTGTTACAACTAAATAGTTACAAATTAACTAAATAAGTGTATTTAAAATTTAATGAACTATAAAAAAGAAGAAAATCTCTTTTTCTAACAATTTAAAGTAGCAAAAATAAGAACAATATGCAAATTTACAATTATATACTTTTGGCCAAGAACAAAACAATTTAAAATTCACTGAACATAGATTTCGACTGCAAGAGTAATTTTATAAATGATTGGACTAAGATTTTTCATTTGAGCCGCACCGAAGCAAAAAAATTGATTTAATGGTATATTTAAAAAAAAACAATGCACAAATAAATAAGATTTGTATTGATATTCCAGCAGTGATCTAATTTCTCTGTTTCCTTTCAGCAAACATTCTTCTAAACGAATGATCCGATTTGAATAGCTAGCTGTTTTATTCTATCCACCGCCAAAGCATGTTTTTCAATCGCTTATTCGTGGATCCGCATGTGAACCGATCACTTAATGACTTTTCTTTTATCATATTAAAGAGTCGAGTTTAAAAACAATATTACTAAAAAAGGAATTTTTGAAAAGAATTAGTTATAAAGAATTGATATTAGTTATTCTTTTTAAAAGATATTTCTAATGAATACTTAAAATAAAGCTCAGTTTAATTGACTCATAAGGTATCATAAAACCATTCGAAATCGACCTTAACAAAGGCGTCTAAATCGTATAGTTCTTACGTGTCAGACCCATGCTTCTTTTTTCAATTTTCGAATATTCTTTTAAACTGTAAAAAAAATCATTATTTTTTCAAATTGCGAGAATCCGAAAGAAAGAAACAGCTGTAATAAAATAAAAATAAAAACTTTTCACACTTTTCATTTACGTAGCTAACATAAACTATGAAAACTAGAAGAAAATTTTTTTATCCTACACCATAATAACTGTTCTATTTTAGACTCAACTATAAGAATATACTTCTATTTAAAAAAAACTAAAAATGTGCGTAGTTAAAATTAAGTAAAAATAAAAAATTAGTTTGTTAAAAATTGAAGTGAAATTCATAAAATATATTATTAACTAAAAAAATTCTAATAACAATTGCAAAACAAATCTTATTTGAAATAGACATATTCTATTATTAACAACAAAATAAATATTCTAATATAAACAGAAAATCTTATTAAAATTTTGACAAAATTTTGGAACCAATAATTGTCTACAAAACTTAATTAAGATCCTTGCATATGCAAATAAAATTATATGAGCTATGAGAACACAAAACAAAAAATAAATAACTTCAAATTCCGATTTATTTTATTACCATTCCGAGAGAAAATTTTACGACAAACAACGAAATCAAATTTTAAATTCTCACTTCTCATTTTATATTTAATACGTGAGCTTGTGTTTTTATTGCGCTATTATATTTAAAAGAAAAATTTATACATTTTATACATTTGAATACATTTGTATACATTTGTGAAAATTTTCAACTTAATGCAAAGTTAATTTTTTTTTTCAGTTAAAAATGTTGTACCTAAATAAGTATTTAGAATTTAGGCAGAATTTGTAAGAGTTTTTCTTATGCCTTATCGTCTTGTTTTCAGTTTTTGAAATATCTCTATTTCCAATTTCTGTAAAGATTATATACAGATCAATAATTTTTAGTTAAACATAGCTTGAAGATATAGATATGCAAGTAAAACTATTATGCATATTATAATATTTTTATAATGATGGGTATGTAGAAAAACGAAATTTTTTTCATTAACTATTTTTATCTAAGGAGACGGCATTAAAATTTTGAAATTGCAACTTTTTGGTAGTAAATAACAGAGCTATTTCGCAAACATAAACTTTTTTACTTTATTTTGAACACTTTTGCAATTTTTATTGTTTACTTGCATTCAATATCTAAGAAATTAAAGCACATCTCTACCTTTTTGTACACTCTTTATAAACTTCATGTATGACAAAATGGGAAGAAAAATATATGCCAGACATAATTATAATTTTATCTCCTTCATATTTCAGTTCGCATCCCTCTCATCTGTAGTGGCTCTGTTATATTATTCTTATTTCCATTTTGATCATCTACATTTCCATGTCACTCACCTATACGCAAAAATGGGACATGCACATGCGCAGCATGCCATGGGACACAAGTACCTCAATGGTAAGTACATACACCATGTGAGACCGAGTATACTAGAATCTAGCCGTATTTAAGTCGGAAATAAAAATATGGCGAACTTACATGGAGGAATATACCTTCAGAGGATTTACACATCATTTTTAAATTCGTAATTATACTGGTTTTAAAGCGTATAAATTATACTGCAGATAGTTTCTGAAAGGTTATAGCTACAGTCATAAAAGTGGTATTTATGCATTAGTAAGAGATATATGCGCTGTCAATGAGATCACTTCCGACAACTCTATTCAGCGACGAAATGCTGAACTGAATGATCCTTTTTGAAAGCTTAACATTATTATTCTTTGTCACATAGATAAAATTTAGGTGAAAGTCCTATCACACCCAGATTTTAAAGCGTGTTAATGGCTATAAATGCATCTGTGTGTACTTTCAAAGCCATCTTTTATCTTTATCAGTCTATGGAATTATGAGTTGTAGATATTGTTACAAACCTGTAATTTTGCTTCCCAGTACGACTAGTGTCCTCTTAAGAAAGACAGGATGTACGATCTGTCCTGTGCGTGCTGAGCGTCAATGAATTCAGAGTTGGCGACTAACTTGGCGACCATTTGGAGACTTGACGATGAATTTGGCGACAAAATGGATCATACTGGAAAGTTCGAGAAGTTTCAGGATCCATCCAGTAGGAACCGAGATATACCCAGAGACGTCCTGATTGGTCTGAAGATTCTAGCCCCGCCTCCCTGAACTATAAAAGACGGGCACTTTGAAGCTGCGAGGAAGAAGGTAGTGTAAGTGAAGTCGTGTAAGAAGTAGCGAGAAGGTCAGTCGTTAGAGAGACGGTATAGCGAAGCTCCCAAGAACCTCTCTCCTGCTGGATTCTGTCTATCTGCTTCGTGTGCTACTGTCGTCTACTGTGTTTGTCTCTGCTTACACGGTTGTCGTCTTTGTGCTGTCCTGTCTTCGTGTAAATAAACGTCGTTGTTTTTTTCTACTGCTGATTGAGCGTTCTCCACATCATATCACTTCCACTATCCAAACGAACCCGGAAATTTCGTAACAATATTTAAAGGATAATTGGATATATGAACCACTGGAACGTATTCGTAATATTTAGAATCAATGAGAAGATTAATTTAAATACGCGAAACGTGATAATTGTATGGTTCTGGTTGTAGCCATCTAAATCTTCAAATAATTCTTGTATTTTGAATAAGTCAAAATGCTTTTTTGACCTTTTTAGTGGACAAATAGTCCATTCACATGATGATGATATAGATTAATGCTCGGATATTAGCCTGGACCTAAGAATAGTGACACTGATCAATTAATTCGTGCCCAAAAAGAAATAATAACAACTTCTTTCTGTATTATGTTAAAACATTTTTCCTGCCGTTATTTACATAAAAAGTCTAGTCATCTACAATCAAGAATATAGTTTTGAATAATTCCTATATATTAAGATCATGCGTAAATCTTCCTAAAAGTGTGGTACATTATCAGATTTATCAACTTAAACCGTCTCAAGTTTTAATTAATGTTTGAATTATTAGATTCACTATCCCTTTAGAATGTTTAGATCTATACGTGAAGTATAAAAGCCGAAATGATACTATTATAGATAGATTTTCAAATTTTTTGTGCATTTTTTTTATTTTTGTTTTATCAAATTCTAATGCTTATTTGCAAGTTCATAGACACTTTAATGTTTATTTGGATTCAGAATCATAAGGCTTATTTTAGAAGAGATAGGAAAACAGATTAAATTTAGTTTTAAGTTTGATTGGAAATGAAAATAAATTTTCAACAACTATTGCAAATGAAATTTAGACGCACAGAAAAAAAGGCATCAACTGTAGCTCGTATTTATGTAAATTATAATAAAGGTGTATCAAAATAATAGTAAAAGATTCTAGGTAATGTTATAATTCGTTGTAGTAGCAACAAATTTCTTCTTTTTTTCCATGATTTGTTTAAATAATATCCCCAGTTGTAGAAATAAAAAAAAATGATGCATTGTACTGCATCAGGTAAAACTGGGCTTGTGAAAACAAATTTGCTGAAGTTCTGTAAGAATATTGCGAGAAGATGCATAGTCGTTTCACAAACTTTATGATCTATTTCTTAATAAACCATTTCATTTTATTTCAATTGATAAAAAATACCCCAATAATCTATATGATATATTAACAAACAAGCCAATTAATGAAAATTCATAAATCACAACGTCATAGCAATCGGAAAAAAGAACATATCTTTCTCCTCCTTCGTCAGATTTATTATCTACTCAAAAAAAAAAATAACGTTTTTATCCCTTTTGTGAGATCTTTATAAAATTTTGAACGTTTTGTCCTCGTAATTCTAATACAGAAAGGTAGTTTAAATCGGTCTCTTCAAATAACAAATTTCTAAAAAAGTTTTCAGTCTGAAATGATCTTATTCATAAACAAAAGTGACGGCTAAAATACAAATTACAATCAGTTGTTAAAAAAAAAAAATTTTAATTTTGAAAACGGATATAGAAAATAATTATTAGCTTATACATGTAATAAATAAATTATATAAGCTACTTCCTGTTTTAGGAGCTGGTGTAAAAAGAAATCACACGGCTGCATTTCAATGGTTCAGGTAAGCAGAAGAAATTAGTAATATTTTTATTTATTTATTTTTATATAAATATTATTATTCTTATATCCATTATTTAAGATAATTAATTTTATGTAATATTTTTGTTTCTAAATTTAAGAAACAAAAGTATTTTTTACTGTTACAATTTTCAGATTTTATAAAACTGTTTTCAATATTTTATAAATATTTTTCGGAATACACCAAAAATATTTAAATCGAAATTCCCATAGTAAAATCATACAAATGCTATACTAAATGTCATTTTCGAAATTATCTAATTTACATATAATGTTGCAGTAATTAACAAGTTACTATGAGTTGTGTTTTAAAATAATTGTGGCAATACGTAAATCTTCCCACTTAATATTAACAAAAATCTCATTAAAAAATATTAAAAATTAATTTTACCATTGTCAGATTATTTTAATGCTTTTTCACCTGTAAATCTGGAGGTTTTTTTTTTTTTTTTTTTTTGAAGACAAATTCGGAAATCTGCCAAAATTTTAAAAAAGATTATTTAGTTCTTACAATATTTTATAACTAACTTATCTTTTATGAAATGTTTTTGGTTTTTAATTTTAGCCATGATAAAGTGTAAAATAAATGCATTAAATATCTTCAACTGATGAAATTGAACGCCCCTATAAATACATCAGATACTTAGAAATGCGTGCATTTCTATTCAATATGAAATTGATAGTATGTATGCCAAAATATGATTTTTAAAGAGGACACTGTTTTATTTATTTTCTTAATACAATAGCACTGCACTTCAGAATTTGATAATATTAACTGATTAATAACAATAACCAAATTGGGTAAAACAAACTGCGTTTTTATCACATTAAAGAAAGAAAACTTACAAGAAAAAAATTAACACAGGACAGGCTAAAATTTATTTTTAAAATAACAATCAAACAATTTCATTACCTGTTGAATTAGTGTGTTTATTTATAATTTAATCAATAGATAATCTTCACACTGTCTAAAATGAATAAAAAATATGAATGTCAAAATAAAACCATAATCCTGAGATTCTGTTAGAAATGTTCTAAGCCAGCTGGAATTTTAATTACAATAACATATTTTAACTTTTAATAAATATTCTGAAGTCTTTCACTATTTTTTCCTTGTGCCTTAATTTTTTTTATTATCAAATTGCAGGGTTTCCTATAAAAAGTTTAACACTCTTCTTTTATCTGCATGAGTAAAAAAGTGTTTATTTTTTTTTATTTTGTACTTAATGGTCTGTAATATGCGTATTTCATAACTCATGGTTATAAGTTTTCTGGGATCAAAAATTAATATTTCTAAAATTAGTTTCTAGATGGCACCACTTCTGTGAAATATGCTTTTTATACAAATTAATAAATTAATTTACAACCAAAAATTGTAAAATTATTAGAATATTTCATTATTATAGGGAATCTGTAGCATTGCGTAGTTTGAAACTTCTAATACATAAGGTAGTGAATAAAACTTTGTGTACCAAGTTCTGTTCTTATGAACATGGAATGTGAGAAGTAAATGAGTTTACAAACAATTTATCTGGCTACAAGAAAATAAAAAAAAATATATGAAGATTTTATCAAACTTTTAAAAATTGTCGGTGATTTTGATGTTTTCTCTCCATATGTATATATATATTTCAAGTATGAGAAAGTAAAAGTGCCAAAGTTAAATATTTCATAGTTTCTGTTTTCATGAAATGTATATCTAAAATTATTACAATTCATATTATAATGGAATTTATGCAGTCAGATACTGAAGTCAAACATCCCGAATATAATAGTTATTTTTAAAAAAAATATTCTTTAATAATAATAGTTAAGATTCTATATATGTGAGAAGTTTAATTTTACTCAATTCTTTCTTAAGTTCAAAAATGAATAAAAATAGGCTGTGTCAGTCATTTAAATCACACCTTTTCGTACTTAGTTGACATGTTATTATAAAAGAACTTGATTAATTCGCATACTTTCCATTCGCATTCGTTCACAGATCAACTTTTATCTTTTTCCTGAACCTGAATTTTTTTTATTAATATAATATGAAAATATCACTTATATTTGGAATTAACATGTATTAAGTCAAAGTAAAAGAAATTGTAAAAAAAAAAATCCTAAATTATTTTTATTAATTTAAATACCTCCATACCTTTCCCCATAATGAATCCAAGTGAATAACCTTTAATTTAATTCAAAACAGTATTTTTATTCATACTTTCAATAAAAAAAGCAATAATCATAACTTTCTTTTAAAAAACATTTTGAACACATTAGAAATTAATTTAAAGATTTATTGTATAATTGCTTTATTCAAAATTTCATATACTATTTTTTTTATTGAAATTCCTTTCTTTATTGAAAATATTTTTAAATTGCAAAATTATTAAAAATTTCAAATTTTTAAAATTATTATAAAATTATAATAATTGCTTCTAATTAATTAAACTTACTACGGTTTATTTATTAAATTGTGTATTATTTAATAGAATTTTTCAACATTAAAAATTAGTTTTTTTGTTTTACTTAATTTTTTATTTTTTATTTTAAAATATGTTTTTCTCTAATGTTGTGCTGATTTTCAGAACAAGTGTTTTCTGAATTTTTGGATAAATCGTATTATTTCTTTATAGTCTAGTCAGATTTAATAGATTATATTTCTTCGTATTTAATTATTGCTTTTTATGATTTATTGCTAAAAACAAGAAAATCTTTAATGTGCAAATTACCTAAATAATCTGCAGATTAGGCAGCTCGATCTGTTAAAATGCAGAGAATTGTTTGATTTCTCATATTACCTTAGTAATTAACTATTCATGCACTAAACATTCTTCAAAATAAAACCTTACTCAAACAGCAATGTTTTTATATGATTAAGTTGATAATCAGTCAAACAATGCTGTGATATTTGGGACTGTTAACTTATAAGCAATTTTTACATGAAACCTTGTAGTTTAAGAAAAGATCAGATTTCATTCTAGAAACATTTCAGGAAAGCTGCAGATCAAGGTCATCCTCACTCAGCTTATAATTTAGCTGTGGGGCATATGCAAGGTTATGACACAGATGTTAAAAAAGGGTAAGTATGGAAGATTTTCTTTTTTTCTTTTCTATCCATTTGAATTGCTAAAAAAGGCCTGACAACGCGGTGGAGTGTAAAGAATTAATATAACGGCTTATTAAAAAAAAAAGCTTGAATTTTTAGCATAATTTTTAAATTTTTCTTTGTTGATTATAGAAATAAGTTAAAGCATTATGATACAATCTAATTGTTTTATGATAGTAAAAGGAAACCGAAAAAATCAACTCATTTTTCTGATTGTAAGATGAAAATTTCAACTTGAGTGAACTATTTAGTATAAAAATATACTTAACGGATTTAAATCTGATATCTTAACTTGAAATGAGCTTTTCAGAGTTAAAATATTTAAAATTCACTGTTTTTGCTTAGACTTTCTCATTAAATAAAGAGTTAATAAATACGTATGTGTGAATGGATCCCCTAATCGGAAATTTTCATGTGGAAATACAACAATAAATGAAATTTGTATTGCGTGCTAATTACTAATATTTAATACTTGCAAATGTTAATACATACTCTTTATATATAATTTATATATAAAGAGTATTTATTAACGTTTGCACCATGAAAAGAAGCAAAAACTATATAAGAAGAAGAATTATCATTCACTTTGAATATATTCTGAAAATATTTTTTATTTCTAGATTTCCCACGAAACAGGGAAGAGATATTAAGTGCCAAAAAAAAGACATTAATTTTGGATTTGCGTATTTTGATAACATACATTTTAAGATAAACATGCAAACATTTAACATACATTTTAAGATAAACATCCCAAACAGCAAAAGATCGTTGGCCAACCATTGGCCAAGCATCGCCCCACGGAACGAGCGAGATCGGAGGCGATCTCGCCCCGACATTGGTCATGTCCCCCGGCGGTACGCCCCGCGATGGTCGTCCCGACTTGTTTTCGACGAATTTGCCGATCCTTTGGCGACTTGTTATTATCACGGGCGACGTTATACCAAGCATTTCGCGACCTGTTTTATCAATGGGCGACCCAATACCAATCATTTCCCGATGTGTTTTAGCAATAGGCGACCCAATACCAATCATTTCCCGATGTGTTTTAACAATCGACGACCCAATACCAATCATTTCCCGATGTGTTTTAACAATCGGCGACCCAATACCAATCATTTCCCCTTGTGTTTTAGCAATGGGCGACTCAATACCAATCATTTCGCGACCTGTTTTATCAATGTGCGACCCAATACCAATCATTTCCCGAGGTGTTTTAACAATCGGCGACCCAATACCAATCATTTCCCCATGTGTTTTAACAATCGGCGACCCAATACCAATCATTTCCCCATGTGTTTTAGCAATGGGCGACCCAATACCAATCATTTCCCCATGTATTTTAGCAATGGGCAACCAAATGCCAATCAATAGGCAATTTATTTCTGAACACTTGCTGGTGTCAAATTGAAATATTAGTTTAATGGTTATTCAATTTTCTCAAACTCTAGAAACTAGTGTCATAATATTTAAAACTATCATACTTTCAAAATTTTGTCAAAAGCCTGAAAATACGAGATATTTTGAATAGTTTACTTTTCTTTTTTACCTATTAATAATAGTGTTTGTTATTTATTTTGATAAATTTAAAATTCCATAAAATACTTGTTTTCGATAAAAATTCATGGAAAATGTCATTCTAACAATTCTTCCAACTTTTTTTTAACTATTATTATAGCATAGATTTTACCACAATCTTACCCTATAAAATGTTTAAATGACATTTTTTTACTATTCTTTAAAAAAAATAAACAAATGCTAAAATTATCTGAAATAATTTTAAATTTGATCCCCTGAACATCTATCTACATATAAGATTTATTTCCTTCATTGATATTTCCTATTTATTTTCATTGTTTAATGCATGGGAAGAAATGTTAACATAATCATAGTTTCAATTATATAATTAATCAGTATGATTTTAACTGATATTAGAAATTTAAAAGTAGATGTATTATATATATTGCCTATATCATTTGTTTTTAAAAGCTCTTTTATAAAAATTCGAAACAGAAAAATATATAATTCCTATTAAAAATATATATATATATATATTTTTTACTATACACACTTTTATATTGCTTAATGTGAGCAATAAACAAATAATTCCTAAAGAATAATGAATAAAACACAAATTCCTATTTTAACACCCTAAAATTTAATGCATTGGTTAAAAATAGTTTCAAACACTAAATTATATAATTCCTATTATATGTTTCTTCAATAGAAAATATTTTACAAGCACAAATTAATAAGTTACTTCAAATTTCTAATATTTTCATAATTTATGTTTAGTGAGGTTTAGATTCGTAGCAAAATAACAAAATTTGATCAATGTTAAACCCCGAATATTTCACAAATATGTTTGATAAAAATTCCATATACAAAAATGTAACGCTTCTTTCAATTTTACTGATTCTATTTACTATTGATTTTACAAAATTACTTCATGAAGAAATTTTATACCTCATTATAAATTTTAGTGTTAGCTAATGTCCAATAGATAACATTTTACAAGCACAAAATAATAATTTACTTCAAATTTCTAATATTTTTTTTATTATCTATGATTAGTTTGGTTTTATGGCACAAGAATTAAATTTGATCTTTGATAAACACTGAATATTTCTCAAAAATTCCATACACAGAAATGCAGCACTTCTTTCAATTCTACAAAATTCCTTATATTTACTATTAACATGTAAATTTTCTTCAAGTTGTAGAAATTTTACACATTATAAATGTTAGTGTCGGTTGATGTCCAACATACAACATTTTACAAGCACAAATTAATAATTTACTTCAAATTTCTAATATTTTCTTGATCTATATTTAGTTGTTTGGTTTTGTAGCACAAGAACCAAATTTAATTAATGATTAACATTGAATATTTCACAAAAATTCCATACCCAAACATGGAACACTTCTTCCCATTATAGGAAATTTTATTTACTATTAATTTACAGAGTTACTTCATATTGCATTAATTTTAAACCTCATTATAAATGTTAGTGTTAGCTAATATTCAATAAACAACAATTTACAAGCACAAACTTACTTCTTATTTAATAACTTACTTCAAATTTCTAATATTTTCATAATTTATGTTTAGTGAGGTTTAGATTTGTGGCAAAATAACCAAATTTGATCTATGATTAACTCTGAATATTTGAAAAATATGTTTCACAAAAATTCCATGCACAAAAATACAACACTTCTTTTACTTATACGAAATCTTATTATTAACTTACAAAGTTACTTTATTATTATTAACTTACAAAGTTACTTTATGGTGTAGAAATTTTATACCTTATTACAAATGTTAGTGTTAGCTAATGTCCAATTGATAACATTTTACAAGCACAAATTAACAATTTACTTCAAATTTCTAATTTTTTTTAAAATCTATGATTAGTTTGGTTTTGTTTCATGGCACAAGAACCAAATTTGATCTATGATTAACTCTGAATATTTTACAAAAACTCCATACCTAAAAATGTAAACACTACTTTCAATTATACAAAATTTCTTTAGACAAATATTTTTTTAATTAATATTTTCCCCTCTTTATTTTTAGGAGAAAAGAAAAACAACTATGCAAAACAATTTATTTACAAAGACCCTCATTAAATAATATTTTAGAAATACAAAGTAAAATAATAATTTACTTGAAATTTTTTACTGAATTTTCTGTAATGACTTATACACCCAAGCAAAATCCTGAAACTATGACTTATAATTTAGAAGAATAAATAATATTGACACAAAGTAATTTATAAAAAATTTATTTAAACTTTATTTATTATGTAATACTTGAAGAGTTTGAAATTTCTAAAAATCCACACACATTTATATAAATATTCTATATATGTATAACTGAATCTTCAGCTACATATAAAAAATTATACATTTATTTATACATTTCATTTTTCCTTTTTGCTGAACCTGGAAAACAATTATAATAGTAATTGAGATTTCGCTTCATTTAAAAGTACAAATAAAATATTTGTTGACAAGTGGACATGAGTAATTAACAAGCAAAAGTCTTATAGAACTTCATAAGCATAATATTTTTGTTCTGATACTGGACTGTGTAAGCAAACTTTATAATAATGTTTAGGATAATAAAGAAAAAAAAAAAAAAACTCAAACTAATGGGAGTAAAATTTATGTTACTGTTATATGAAATGCGAAATACTTTGAAACTATTCATATAAGAGAACTCAAAAGTGCCTGCATAATCTCAAGTTTTAAAGTTTTTTTTTTTTTTTTTTTTGAAGTTTAAAATAAATACATTCTGCTAAACTTTTTTTTAGCCTCATGTCAAAATAAAAATAATTACACAAATGTTATTTCAATACCAAAATATTAAAATGTTATTTAATACTTTATTAAACTTCTTTCATAGAAAAATTGTAAATGAAAAGGAAAATTAAATAAGCTAAATAGAATTAAAATCACTTGAATTGTCAGTCTGAAAAAATAATGAGGTTGCCATTAAAAAAATTTATTAAAATTATATAGAAAAATAAAATTTGCACAAAACAAAATTTATGTTTTTCTAATTAAGGCAAATAAGTTTTCAGATAAAAAAATCAGAAATTAAAATTTACCTACTTGTCATTCAAGCCTATCACATTGCAACATTTTGAAGTTTTACTACATTTTTCACGAAAAGACATTACATATTTTGGCACTTAAACACATACATCTGATAAATCCTTGATTGCTTCCACTGCTCTGAGTAATTGCAACTGACCAGAGAGAAATTTTCTGATTTGGAATATCTTCAATTCTAAACAAGTTCTTAGGATATAAAGTGAATTGGGACATATAATTGTTTTAAATTTCCTTCTGATGTTCCAAGTAGGTAGAAACCATACTCCGTCACATTAATTATAACTTCCAATATTATGCTCTTTCTTGAAGTCAGGAATAGAAACTTGCACAGTAGTTTCCAAAAAAATATTGAGAAATTTTTTTTTGTTCATATTTATAGATCAATTTTAAAATTTATTTTATCTTTAATTGCATTTTCAGTTTTGAAACAAAGGTTGCACAAAATTTTTATTTCATTGAATGAGAGATGTATTTCATACTTTGCCAGGTTGTCATTTGGCATTCTATAGAATGCTTAGAAAATGTATGAAACAATTTGTATTTCATACATTACTGGCTTGTTTTAGGCATTATATACAATGCTTGGGCATTCTATAGAATACTGGATTTCATATTTTGCTGGTAATACATATAAAGAATTATACATATACTTTTCTTCAAGTTCACTCTTCTTTTTGCAGATTTGATGAACCTAAAAAACATATTCCTTAATTAGAATAATGATTGAGCTTTCACTTCTTTTAAAAGTACAAATAAAATATTTGTTGACAATTGGAGATATGTAATTAAGGAGTAAAATAGATATATAGAACTTCATAAGCTTGATAATGTTTTCAATATGATAAAACTATATAGGCAAATATTATAATAATGTTTAGGACAATAGAGAAAAATAATATAAACTAATGGGTGTAAAATTTATGTTACTATTTTATGAAAGGTGAAATAATTATAAACTATTCACATAAGAGTATTCAAATATAACTACATAATTGCAAGTTTTAAAGATTTTTTTTTTTTTAAATTTACAATAAATATATTCTGCTAATCTATTTTTTTAGCTTTATGTCGAAATAAAAATAATAACACAAATGTTATTGCAAAACCAAAACATAAGAACGTAATTTAATATTTTTTTTAAACTTTTTTCATTAGAAATTGTTGTTAACAAAAGGAAAGGCATTGTAAATGAAATGGAAAAATATCTGCAATAATTTAAGAACAGACACACACACAAAATAAAGATAGGAAATAAAATCACTTGAAAAGAATACAAACAAGAAAAGAAATGATAATCGTAGCTTACGCCTAACGCTAATAATATCACGTGCAACTCCATGTTAAGCAACGTGTTCGAACGGCTTCAACAAAAATAATCTTTTTTATTCACTATTTAGAATAAATAATATATTATTTACAAATATATAATAATAAAAACTTTACACTTACCAAGTTTCTTGAAATGACAGTATGCGTTGCTGGTTGAATTTCAAAATCCAATACACGCCAGGTGATTCATGGGAAATTTCTAAAATATGTTCGCATAGCGCCACCTAGGAAAAGCAACTTTCCCGACATCGAGGCGACTATGGGCCGATTGCTTTGAGCCGGTCTTTTTCACTAAGTCGCCGTAGGATTTCGCCCCGATGAAAAAGCGATCTTCAGAGGCGACAGAAAAAAATATGGTCAAAATCCGATGTCGCGCCAATGCAAAGGTGACATTGGCAAAATACGGGCGGCGTATATCAGATGGCTGCGATGCTTGGCCAATCGTTTAGCGACTTCTCTTGCTGCTTGGGATATACTTATATCGAGCATACAAAAAGTTAAACTAAAAATTTAATAATGTGCATTATTATTGGTAAATTTTTGATAATCATCTGAGATAGTCCATAGAATTTACTTTTAAAATATTTAATCTAGATACATAAGAAAGGACTTTAAAATATTGCTGCAAATAAGACAAATACCTAAAAAATTTCGTCGCCTTAACTTTTGATTCACAAGTCAAAGAAAGCAAAGGCCTCCAGAAAAAAAGCGTTGAATAACTTTTAAGTCCAGCAAAATCTTTAACATTCTATAACGCAATCAATTTAAAAGTAGGCTTATCTTACAAATACATATCACCTCACGCCATGCTACAATTTCTATAGATATGCTGTAACTAATATTTTGTAGATCATTAGAGACCTACTATCCCTATGACAGTATAGATCCCATTTTGTCCCTGTATTGGCATTAGTAATGATCTATTTTCTGTAGCTATATTATGACTGATGTTCTGTAGATTAATAATGACTTATTACCCCTATGACAATAAGTGACGCGTGTTGTATCTTATTACCAAAAACAATAGCATGGTTTCTTTGCATATGATTAATCTTTTGTAAATAATTAGCTAATTATTACCCCTATAACCATAATTGTATAGCCGTAGTCTCTAATGATCTACGGCTTCAATAAATTAAAATATATATTTAATTATTTTATTTTGAATATTTATCTGCCAACCAAATTAACTTATGCCTTGTTTATTTAGTTGGTATTAGCCTGTATTTTATACTCTGATATTTAATCAAATATTTTCACATTTAATCACATATATTCACTTTCTTCCAAACAGGGAAGCTCACGATCTTATTAAGTATGCCCTTGATCAAGGGGTGGAGGAGGCTCATGATGTTTACCATCGAGTGTGCACAAAAGGACATTGTGTACATTAGTAGTTCTTTGGTAAATCTTCATACTGTGTATCAAAAATTGGTCAACAATGCGGAAGCGATATTACGGCATGGAAAATTCATGTTACAAATTTATATGTAATACCTGTATCATTAGGATAAAGATAAATTGTAAAAAAAATGATTTAAAATTATTTTAAAATAATAAAAGAAGATATTTCTCCTTTTCTGTCTGAAACAAAAAAAAAATTAACTGTCGACCATGTATTATAGATTTTTGTTCTAAATATCACAGCACATACGTATTATCATTTTACAGAAGCTTTTATTACTTCATTTTAAAAAAACATGATTTTCTGTGAAAATAACATGTTTAATACGATCTTCCATAAAACTTTAAAAAAATTGCTGATTTATTTATATCTTCTCGCACATCGCAATCTATAAATTTGTTAATTATGCTTTTCGCGTAAGTGTAAAGCATTATTAACAAATACCATAAAAAGTGTAAAAAATGAAATTACATAAAACGAAAGCACCAGAAATGTATCAAAAATAGTATAACAAATAAAAACTTGGTAAGCATTAGTGAGGAAAGGAAGTGATGATAAATTATAATGAAACTAGCTTCCTATGGGGACCAACTTGTTCGCCCAGATCATTGATTTTTTTGGGGGGCGGGGGGTGTCAAAACATGAATAAAAGGCATTTTTTTCATTTCATCTTTTTATCTGACCCGATTGAAAAAAATATGTTTAATTTCAATATGATACTAATAATTGTGAATACAAATTTAACAGTGCATTTACAGTGATATAAAGGTGGAACTGGAAATCTTATTTCGAAGTAATTTCATGGAAAATAAAAAGAACGCAATTGAATGTTAAGAAGGATGAGCTTGAGTTTCGTATCATTAAAAGATCATGATACTGTTGAAGTTCTTGATCAAATACTGTAATTATATGCAAATAAACCGAAAACTGGATTTCCTACTTTCTTAAAAGATCACTGGCAAAACCTTCTTCTGCAGATAGTATAAGCCAGTAAAATTTAATTTCATTTTCTCAATTCATCACAATTATAGATTGTGTATTGCATTTAGAAATTATATTCAAGAATAAAGAATAAATTCTACATAAATAAAACTCATATGAATAAAAAGGCAATTTTTTTTGATAATGTCTATTAAAAATAACGTCAAAATCATTTTTGAGAAATAATAATTTGTCATCAATTTCCATAGGGAAGTCATAATGATTATCCATTTGGTGATGTTAAGCCTATTTCCGCGCTGAATTAAACTTACCATTTGAACCTTATTTTTCATTTTCTTTCCTCATTGCGATTCTGGTAATAAAGAAACTGTTGTATATGTTTTTACAGAACAATATAAATTATACACATTATTAATTTAAACACCTTTTAAAAGACTCACCATGGATTGGCAGGTATAGTACTAGTTTTACAGTAATATGATCTGAAGATTTTTTGAAGGAAACAAAGAAAGTGGTTTCAACAGGGTGAAAAAATACATATAATATAACAAATAGCCACGGTAAAAGGATTGTAAGATTTGAAACCATTTAATTTATAAAATATTGACGAAGCTTTATAAAAGTGATATCGACATATAAAAACAAGTATGCGCTACATGATTAGACCACTCTCAGAAATCAATGGCCATACTAGGGATTTTATCTGCAAAAATATTAGAGTTAAGAATTGGGAGAAACCAGTCGTAATATAATGCCTTAACAATATTTCGGAACCATGTCTGTTTATATAATAAAATATAAGAAACATTCTTTGTGCCTAGCCGATTCAGTAGGTTTCTGCGTCCAAAAAATTATAAAATCTTTTAAGCGTACTAGGTCTTAATGATTAAATATTTTCAAATCTTAAATTTTGATACATGTATAATTTGTATTATTTTGGAAGCCTTACATTTGTTCATTTCATGGTGCTGTATATTTGCCCAATTTTTTTATCCGTCGCTTCACATTAAATTTCGTTTTGAAATGGGAAATGCTTCATCTAGTTCAATTAGCATAATAAATTGCTTGTTGAATCAAAACGCACTCATAAAATGCATAAAAAAAGATCCTGAAATGGTCAACAATCATGCACACAGATGCCTTTTATTACTTTTTCATATACCATATAGAGATGAAATACTGTAACCATCAAAAACTTTGAATCTGAGATTTTCATGTATACTCATGTTTCGGACCTGTCTGACTTCGAAAGATACATTTTTGAACATGTGTATGTATGTCAGTCTATCTGTCTGTGTGAACACGATAACTCAAAAGCACTTTGGGCAAGACAAATGGAATTTGGTGTATATGGATTAACTACCAAATGTGTAGATATCTATCAAATTCCATTCAGAGAAAGTTGGTCTGTCTGGATTTTCGGTAATAAGTAAACTCTAAAAAATATAAATTTTCTTTTTCAAATTTTGAATCAAATCTGTGAAAGAATTGACTGTCTATCAATCTGTTCTTTCGCCTCATATAAACGCAAAAAATTATAGGCGAAATTGTTTCAATCAATGAAATTCTGCAGTTACCTTCTTATCATATTGTAGTTTGGTGTAAAATGTTGGTTTTATTCAGTTGGCAAAAAGGCGTTCAAAATTATATTTTCACGCTAGATTCAGTAAAAGTGTTAGATTCACACCCAGGATCTGTATTTTGTAATTATCTTTCTCTAATTCCATGCAAGGTCTTACCTAATGTCCATAATTTTATGTGGAGAAGAGTTCATCAATTAATACCTTAACTGGTGAATATGCCAGAAAGCATCGGAGAAA
Organism: Argiope bruennichi; assembly: GCF_947563725.1. Lineage (NCBI taxonomy): Eukaryota > Metazoa > Arthropoda > Arachnida > Araneae > Araneidae > Argiope > Argiope bruennichi. The sequence goes on along the minus strand of NC_079154.1, from coordinate 90,349,986 downwards.
CCTTTCTTTTTAGTTTCTATTCGAATTATGCTAGTCAGAGGGCAAATATTCCTATAGGTTTTATGTTTTTAGAATAGATATTTGCCCCTGAAGTTTTTTATACAAGATCACGCAAAAAAGAAAACCTTGACAAGTAGTAAGTCATAGGAATGCACCATCATAAGCATATATCAACTAAATATTTTAGAAAAAGCTGACCCAAAATTTCAATTATCCACCACTATTTCTCTAATTATAACATAAGCGGGCACTCCATGAGAAACGGAAGGATGCTCAAAAACTGATGTATATGATATTTAATTATAAGCGTAAATGAGGTCTCATGATTTTTCGTGTCCCGTAATGGGATGCAGATGTGGAACGGCATCATAACGGCTTCCTCGTTTTATTAAGACCGTCCATTGAGAAAAAATGGAGGTCCTTCCGCTGCATTTAATGGGGCGTGCGACTCCCAAATAAGTAGTGTTGTTTTCCACTGAAGAAGGAATGGAACGAAGAAAAAGAAAATGTTTATGAGGTTTTCGGCGTCGCTTCTTAATAGAACAAACTAGGCGGCAATATCTTAAAGAGAACTGACTTCCAGTGTCGCCTCTCTTATGATACTGGATAGTAGGGAAAGTCCACAAAATTCGTACTCGGCTCTGGTATATTAGAATTGGCCGTGATTTCCGTTTTTATTACAGTTTTATAATATTCTTTTTGTGGTTTCAAAACTAAATTTTCGAAACAATGTAAAAAGTCCATGAAAGGGAAGAATACTTGAAGGAATTGTTCGCAACTAAGTAACAGAATGCTGTTATCAAAAGTAAGAGGATATACGACACTATATAAATGAAAACGATAAATTTTTCTATTTTGAAAAAGTAGTTTACTGTAGAATCGAATATCAATATGTTAGAATATAACATAAATATTGTTCGCACAATTTTTAAACCATTTGAATGAAATATTTATACAATGGTTTTAGCTCTAAATAATTTTACACAGTAATTATTTTAACTTCAGTAATTTACACAGTAATTATTTTAAACTATTAATTATAGTCTAAAATTATTAAAAAAAATTAAGTTGAAAAATGGCACGTGTAAATAAACAATGAAGGGAAAATGGATTTTAAAGCCAAATTATGAAAAGAATATAAAAAGTGCATAAATGGGAAGAATAATTGTAGTAATAGTTTTGAACTGAGTGAGAGAATATTGTTATTAAAATTAAGAGAGTTTTCAATACTACATAAATAAAAACGATATATATATATATATATATATATATATATATATATATATATATTTGTATTTTGGAAAAGTATTTGCAATAGAATCGAATATCAAATGTTAGAATAAAACAGATATCGTTTGCATAATTTTTGAACAATGATTTTAATTCCAAATAATTTTTACAGTATTTATTTATTCAAGCTATTAATTATAGTCTAAAAATATAAAAAAAATTAAGTTAATTCTTTACACTCGAATGGTGCCTTTCGGGTACCGTTCAAGACAGTGAATCATTTTGACGCTTTATTTATTTATTTATTTTTCAATTTTAATTGTTAAAAATACTTATAGAATAATAAAAAGACGTAGATTAATTTTTCGGGGAAATTCATCTTAAAATAATTATATACATATTTATTTTTGGAGCAATAAAGAAGCAATTTTATTAAGTGAATAATTATGCATCGAATTATTTTTCCAAGTGTAAAGGCTTAAAAACAAGCACTGGTAAATAAACAATGAATAGAGAGCTGTATTTTCGGTCATTTAGAAGAAAAATATTCCTAAACTATTATTCTAAAGCTCAAAAAAAATAATATAATATATATATCTGAAATCAAAATAAGTGTATTATCAATAATGAAAGAAAAACTTTAATTAACATAACGATGTTCTACAAATTAAAACTTTAATTCAAATTTATATTTTTTTTAAATTAAATCCATTTTTAAATTCTTGGAAGAAATGAAAACAAATATGGTAATCTAACATCTTTTGCTCGCATTTCTTTTAAATCATCGGATGCATCGGCGTTATGGACGTTTGAAAATTTATACCTTCAGAAACAACGGTGAGCAACGTAGATATAAAGCTCTTAATAGTCTTCAAAAAACACTAAAAAAGAAAGGAGGTATGAGTAATGCCTTCTAAACAAATATTATAAAAATAATTGTTATCCTAAAATAAACTTTAAATTTACAAGAATTTTTTGTAAAAAGAATATTGACAAAAGCACTTTGTGAAAGGTTTCGAATATCATCCTCAGAGTTATGATAAAGGAAATACATTTATAGTAATCAGAGTATGTTAAAATGCTTAATGTTTACTAAAGCTTTTTTTGGGAAAGCCCAAAAAAAATGATAAGGTCATTGACCAAAAATTTGTTATTCCTTTTTTCACCCGATTAAAAAATATATCGATATAGAATAACACATAACGTTACTCATTAACACATAAAATGCTAATTTCCTACAATCAAAATAAGTTTCAATAAACACAATAGATAATAATATTTAATTATATGACTGGACACACTTCTGACATCTGAAATCAATCACTATTATATAAATTTCATTTCACTATAGAAAACTATATTTAAATGTATGCAGTTTGATAACGAAAAAAAGTTGTTAGTCTCACAGCAAAATACTTACAAATTTTGGAAGAATGCTGCATTCGCCTTCATTTTTTTAATTTTTATTGTTGATATATCAAAAGTCTATTATTGATATATCAAAATTTATATATCGGGGTTGGTTTAAGCAACCTGTACGTTTGTGAAATAATTTTCAAGGGTCAGAAGGAAAAAAAATGATAGTTTTTTTTTTTTAATTTTTATTTTATGAGTTATCTTAAAACAATTGCTCAAACTGTTTTGAGGTATCATCTCAAAATCTCAAACGCGCACAGAATTGTTTTTTTTTCTATGAACAACTATCAGCCTATCATTTATAGTTCTTTTTTAACCTTTCTTTAAAGTTGACATGTTGATAGAAAAATATTTTTAGAATTTGAAATCTTCAGACATGTCAAAAGAATCAAAATAAACTTTCCTAAGTGAAATAAACGGCATACCTATTTATAAAGAGAATTAATAAGAATGTAAGGATTAACAAACTGTATTTTATCATCACTGAAACAATAATAATTACACTTTTCTTCAAGGAAGTTGCTAGTTAATGAGTGCTAATTAATCGTTAACGGGCGTTATATAAATAATCAAAAATTATTAAATTCGAATATACTTATTAAAATAGTCTTAATATTTCCTATTAATAAAAAGAGTTTATATTTATACAAATAAATTCTTATGTAAAGATTACTCAACATTTCACAAAACTTCGTTTTAATGCAAAATAATAATTAACAGTATGGTTTTATATACTGCAAATCGTGTCTTTAAGAAAGATCCATAGAACATGGATGTCGCGAAAATTTTATATTTTCTTATATCAAATTCTTCAATACTGTAATCAAAAATAGTTTTAAGTTATTAATTTCAACTAAATTTTGCTAAAACTTGATGGATAATCATTTTTTCTCTCTTTTTCTCTTTTTTTTTTACTAATTGAGGATTTTTTTTTCTATCGCTCATGCTGGTCCTTCCAATCTGAAGAAGATAAGGTTTAAAATATCTCTATGGTTGAAAAAAGTTTGATTTTATACAAACTACCGTCTAATTAAAGTAAACTAAATATTGCTTAATCAACGTAATATACAAATGCATAATTCATAATAATAAATTAGTAAATTAATAATATATAATAAAATATCAGCCCACAACGGGAGTGGGGGCTACAGATAGTTTTGCACTCTTTTTTTTTTTCTTTCAGAATGTAAATCAAGAAAAAATTTAAAATTCCTAATTTTAAAAGTCATGTAGGATGAAATAATATCAATGTTTTAAATAGGATGAGAATAAAATTCCCAAAATACTCACAAAGTCCTAAATAAAAACTTTATTACGTGATTGGAAGGAGCATTGGCTCCTATTCTCGATCCTATAACAAAAACCATTAGAACGATACTAACCAATATAAAATAAAAAAATAATAACTATATAATGTAAATTAATACGCTATAACGTATTGTAATTTTATTTAATGTACTGTTTATTGTCACCTTGACGTGTATAATTTCTATTATGCATAATTTTTTTATGTATTATGCTTTTTTCTCTGTATTGTCTTGTTGATACATACTACGCATTATAAAACCGTTCTTGAAATCAGTTGATTCAGATTGATCTGTAACATTAGCATTAAAACTTGTCTCTCTACTCCTCTACATATAATAAAATATTTTTTAGCCTTAATTTGTTTTAGTTTTTTATTTTTATTGCTGTTTTAAAAATATTAGTCGTTATAGAGGTTTAAAAATATAATAATGCTATTACATTTGTCTAACAAATTCTTTCACATTTATTTTAAATTTGCTTGTTATTATTTCATACATTTAATTATTGATTAAAAAAACGCATTTATAATAACATTAAGTAATGAATATTTGAAGTAACTCACCCTTATTTAAATAACTCATCACAAGTCATCGCTTAATATAATTTTATGAATGCAAGTGTTTTCAATGAGTAGTTTCCACCAAATAAACTAGAATATTTTCTCTCGGGAACAAAAAAGAATTTCCTATAAATATATTTTGTAAAATAAAAAAAGCAAAATTAAATTTTATCTTTACATCTAAGTTATTATATAACTTATTATCTTAATAGATGATAATAGATCTCACATATTAATATCTAAATCTATTCTACTAAAATCTATTATTGTTTTAATAGAATTTAGCGGATACCCTAATGTTTGTTTCAGAGTTGCTGTGGTTTAAGCTTGGTGGCATCGTAATCTGACCTGTAACATACAATGTGCCACTAAATAAACGTTTACAGATTATGTTATCACTTGATTTTGGGTCTGAATGAAACCAATATCCTGCCGTAGATAATTATACAAAGTACAAACATCAGTATATCATGTTCTTAATGAATATTTAGTGGACACCATAAAAAATAATGTCTCTCCAAAAAGAATTTTATCAGTGTCTCTAAGAAATTTGCTCATTATTTTTTAAATATGTAGTAGCTTGTGGATAATTCTTAATATCAACAGGGTGCAGTATTTATTTTTTTTAAATTATTTACTTATTTATTTATTTATTTTTCATTTTAGCCAGTAATAGAAACTTTGATGTTTTTATACAATAACCTTCTACTTAGAACATTTTTATAAGAAAAAAAAAATGGATTTTGAATTGTATCTTTAGCTCAAATATAAAACAAATTATTAATGTCTTTTGAAAAATTTTCTATTATTTTTTCAAATCTAATATATTAGCTTCAACTTTTTTAGGTTAATTGAAATTTTTTTCAAAAGCCAATGTATGGATTTTAAGATATGTCTATTCTAATATTCAGTTAAATACAAATATCTCACTGAAATGTGTTATGAAAAATACGGAAATTTAACTATACATTTTATTCTTATTTTATCTTAATTTGTTTTTATTTTTATGTATAATAATAAAACAACTTAATGCTTTTTGCATGAAATGATTTATCCTATATATTAAACATTTACATATTCTTAAATATTTACAAAAAAATTTAAAAGTCTTTTAAGTGAGCTTAAAGCACTAACATTTTTAAAGTATGAGACGTAAAGAAAAAAACTGAATGGGCAAAATATGCATTTGCTCTTTCCATTTGGTAATATATTTTATTTGTTAATGAAAACATAAATAATTTCTGAATTACAGTTTTGATATTATGTACAATAAGTGTAAGAATAATCAAAATGAAATAAGTCGATCAATAAAATCGGTATTTTGAAAATATTTCTGAATTCAAGATCTTCCCAGAAGTAATCTAAGTTGAATTTCAGAAAATCGCAAACATTATTAGTGATTTTGGAAATTGCTAAATATCCGGAGTATATCACTAATTTTCATAATAATTTGGCATCACTTGTCATAAAGGTTTAAAGTGTTCTAGGATCTTTAAACATTTGATTTTTCGAAACAAAAATTTGTGATTTAATTTGAATGCCAAAACTCTGAACATTTTTTTTTTTGGCATTTCACATGTGTATATGTTAGTTAATTTATAACATATAGTCAAAAACGTGAAAGCCACTGTAGACTTTTCACTAAGAGACGTTTACTATATAGTCATTTTTCAATACTACATTTTCAAAGCTTACCCGCAGGATGTAAAAAAAAATGGTTCATCGTATCTATAGGAAATTTTCTAAGTTAACACACATAATAAAGAAAATCATGCAAAATCAAAGTATTATTATGTATACTTTTTTTTCCAGTGCTAATATGCTAAAAATGTTTTTTCAAGCATCATCATGTTTTAACAGCATCAAAAGTAAAATAACTCCAATAAATCAATTAAAATATTTATAATTTTCCGTGATTATTAAGTTATTCTTTAAGAGTAAACTGCTCTAACATTTTTATCATGAAATATATCTATTTTTAATATCATATGATATTTTATTCGTACGATTTCATTTTTCTTTTAGCACTTTTAATTAATATAAGCAGCTTATTTTTTGAATAAAATTTTACGCAAGCAAGTTCTGCCTGGCAATTTATACTGAACATGTTTTTTTAATGTATTTTAATTAATGAAAATTATTTCACTGACTTAAAAATTCATAATTATAAGGTTAAATGTCTTATAAAACTATGGTAAAAAAACTATTAAATTTAAGGAATTTTTTTAAGTTACAGAAAGTTCTATTTAACTAACTTTAAAGGTCTGTTTCAGCTGTTAAAGATCCTACAGCTCCTTAAACATTATGCAGTAGTTATTTGAATGAGGGGGATTTAGGGATTTTTAGCTACAAAGGCTGTCATCCCAGATGCAGTAGTTAGTCTCCAGTCCTTTAATTAGGAATTTTCTATTAATGTAAAAAAGGACAAAAATTGTTGCCAGCTTCCCATAGTTTAAACTAGATAGTAATAAACAATTTGAAGATAAATCTACATCAAGGTCGAAACAAGAATAAGGTAAACGAGGTGCTTCGGTTGAATAGTCAGAAAGCGTGCCAAATTGAATGATACAAAAAGTATTTAAGTAACTTCCTGATCCAGATATTTTTAATCCAATGAAATCCTCGTTCATGATAGTTTTAACTTACTCTGTGCTAAATTCTGAATCTCACAATGTAAAATTTTCAGTTTATAAACAACTAAATGAACGATTGACTCATCATTTTACCAATAGTATCATTTGATACAAAATTATCATCTAATTTGTAGATTACTTTTAGGAATAGATAATTTATGGCAATCAAATATCATTACCAATTTGCGTAAGTGAATCAAAAAGTTGGTTGCATTTCTTAATACAGACTGTTTTGATGAAACTTAGTGGCAACACTTCAAGGATCTATCTATGATGCAACTATTTTAACGTCCGAAATTTAAATTTCTCTGATAATAAGGGAAAAACATATTTTGGTAATTCCCAGCGGCATCTGTGCTAAATGCTGGAACTCTCAATATAAAATTTTAAGTTTAAGAGAACCTGAATGAGTGATTGACTCATCATTTTACCAAAAGTAGCATTTGATGCAGTCAGCTATAACAAATCCTGTCAATTCTGCTTCCTTCAGTGGTAACGGAATGGTCGGCTGTACACAACATGAAGTATCATTTGATGCAAAATTATCATCTAATTTGTAGATTATTTTTAGGGATAGATAATTTATAGCACATCAGTATCGTTACCAATTTAAGTAAGCTAATCAAAAAGTTATTTCATTCCTTAGTAAAGGATGTTTTGATGAAACTTTGTGACAACATTTCAAGAATTTATCTATGATGTAACTATTTTAAAGCGTGAAATTTAAGTTTCTGTGATAATCAGTCGAAAAACATATTGAATAAAAATACAATTACAAATAATGTTCTAAGTGAAAAAGAGTTAAAAACAAATAGAAATTTAAAAAATTATGAATTTTATTTTAAGGAAAACGCATTAATATTTTACGCATTTTTCCCCTTCTTTGAATTTCTCAGACAATCTACAATTAAAAGTTGTTGTTGTTGTTGTTTTCATTTATTTGAAACACAGAAAATGTAGATACCCATAAATTTGCATACTGCAATATTTTTCACTGTATTCTACTTCAGTGTTGGAAAAAATAATTGTGAAAACATCGGAATCAGTTAATCAGTAACATTCATTTGAACATAAAATTTGAACACATTTATTTCAATGTAAGATCATTTCACGAGAAACACAAAGAAGAAAAACCCGAGAAACTTGTGAAAAATCTTCAAAACAGCGATTTGGGTCATATTTTTTCAGAGAAAATGGACAAAATTCCAAAACACTGAAAAGAGACTTCAATTTTAACTGCTTAAAGAAGATTTTCTATCCTTAAGAAAAGGTACTGTTCTTCCATCAATATTATTATCTGGGAGTGAATTTTTTAAAAATATTTTAATAAGAATTTTAATTAATTCAAAATTTTGCTTGATTTTAACATTTTTACGAAAGTGCGCCAGCAAATATTAGTGTACAAAATTAGTCCTTTCACTATATTTAAATTTAAAGAATATTCTTTTACTCATATCAATTGTCGTGCGAATCTTTTCTACATGGTGTCAATTTTTAAAAAATACTTTTTCTTTACCTAATTTTAGAAAAATTATTAAGCTGCTCTGAAATTCCCACCCTTTTCATTATTTTATCAAATATTTATACGCGTGATTTTTTGTCCGTTGTTGAAAGTTAAGGAAGTCAGATTTTGTTTAATATGTGTATAGTTTACAAGATGAATACAAAAATGAAGTTATAGCACCAGGAAAGTCAGAAGATAGATGAACTGGTAATTAGTTTTTAATAGCACTGTAATGCCAAAGGATGGATTCCATCAGATAGGTTCATGTACATGATGTATGAGAGAACATGTGTAAGTTAACGTGATGTTTAAAAATAGTTTGTTGATACATGATGTATGAGAGAGCAACTATACGACATTTTGATGCTTAAAAATAGTTTGCTGACTGAATTATAGAACATGTAGTTATGCATAAAAGATTTAATTAAAATTGGATGCAACCGATATCTCTGGCGAAATGAATTATAAAAAAAATTGTTTTTAAATTCTTTCTAATACAGTTTCGACAAACAATGCAAATATTTTATAAAAGATTACCATAATTATTAAATTACCTTCGATTCAACCTTAATCTCAGAATGAGTATTTCTTGAAATAATAAACTGCCAACTGAATTGCAACATTCGCCGGATGCAATACTAGAAGAAACTTAACAGTTAGTTAATTCTAACAGTTCTTCATTTATGATAAAGTAATCATGTTCTTGAATATCAGTAAAACTGATACATTTTAATTATTTGTCTCCTTTTTTAAAAAATTTTTCAACGTTACAGGAAGTTATCATTCAAACAGTTGGCATGGAGTCGCTTCACAATTTACCTAAAAAATCACTTCCCGTCTCAGTCGAAAAAACTCAGCAATTGTCAACTTCCATCAAAGAATTTCCATTTTACAGGGCCCAGTGATGGCTGTGATGCCTAGGGATTCGCGTGCCAAGTGTTTTCGAAACTAAAAATAATATTTTTGTTTGCGGGATTAGCTCCCCCTCCTCGAGTTAAGAGGGTATCGCACTGCCACCCAATTACCGGTGGCTAACAAGGCTGCTAGAGTTACGACTCGACAAACTCTGCGGAATGATTAATTACTCTGCACTCTTGTAAGCGCAGAAATGTCGGATGAGAATCGTCAGCCATTTTGAACCACCGTGTCTCCGTGAAAAGTCGATAGGTTCAATGATGGATCCTCCTGCTTCAGGAAGTTTTTATAATGATGCCGCATCATTAATAATTGATACCTTTAATTACATATTTGAATACATTTTTAACTTAATTTAAATCATATTAACGGCTTTTTAACTTAATTCAAATCAATGTTAACACATTTTTATTTATATTTTAGTTTTATTTTTTTTTAATTTTGTAGAAATATATATGATAAAATTTATTTACTTTTTTATGTATATGTCATGGGAAAAAATGACGCAATTAATAAAATTCTTGAAAATTATTCGCTATTATTTGTTTAAATTTTCTTATTCACAAACAAAAGCAAATGTTATGATGCTAGAATATCTTGATTGTGATGATAGAATATAAAGAAATAATACACTTCAAAAAGTATATCATTAAAATCTATAATTTTACAAAACCTGCCAAATGAAATATAACGTAAGTAGTTAAATTAATAGTTAATATACTGATATAAATAAGTAAATAATTATATTTTAATTTATTTAATAATGAATTTGATAAGTTATAGTCCCCATATTTTTTAATTTTTATTTTATAAATTTCCTCATTTGGTTCATTTTTAAGTAACCTGTCTGTGTTCTCCTTTTTGCCTTGCGTTATTAGGCAACTGCCTAATCAGAAATCCACCATGCTATAGTTATTACTACTTTTACAACTACTTGCCGAAAGCCAATATGTATAAGCGATTTTTTTTACACATTACTTTCTAATAAGTCAAAAGTCTCAAATAATTACACTATGATTAATTTATTCTTTTAGTATACCCCTGAATGCAGTTCATCCTCGATTAATACAATGGGCTGATGCTTAGAAATATCGTGTTAATTGAGATCATGTAATTATAATCTATTTATTTCTCAGACTAGCTATAATGCATTAAACAAATCCATATTAAACGTCATATCATGTTTAAAAAGTTTATCTCACCTTTTTAAGTAAACAATTCCAATAAAAAATGCCCATAGAAAGTTTGTATATGTTTGAATGTGTTCTATTGAAATTCAGTCATATAAACATTATTTCCATTTGGTTGCATTTTTGTACTTGAATTTTAAGGCATAAGACACATTTTTATTTTTCAATATTGTGCCAAGATATCATCATTTCAGAAACTTATTCAATTCTATAGCGGAAATGCAAGTTTCGGAAACTTCATTATCCAATTTCAAAACAAAGTATTTTTATTGATTTTAATTTAATCTTTATTTTACCAACTTTTCAAACTATGACGAACAAAAATAATAAATATTTGATTCCATATCACCTTCATGAGAACTGGTTTTATTATATAGCGTATAAAAAAAAGTTTTTTAAAAAAATTACAAAACTTTTTTTAACCCAGTCCAAAAACTATAATATACAATTTTCTATGGAAATACATGAGACCAATCTGAACCACAAACATAGAAAGAAAACAAACGAAACGAAAAATTTTAAATTTATTTGATAGTGATTTTAATTTGCGTAAATGTGAATACACGACCTTTGCAAAGCAAAATCAAAACATAAAATAAAATATCCTAAAAATGCAGTACAAAAACTCTTAATGACTCGGAGACCCCAAAAAAGTTGAGAATGCCTCCATATCCTGCAGATTTAAGGTTGCGTAGATCCAAGTTTAGGATTATCGAAATAGTTTGCAAGGAGTAACAAATAAAACTTGGTTTTAGTTAATTACCTTGAAGAAATGTTTTGACAGTTACAGCTCGAATTACGTTGTGAAATCATCCAACAATGCATAGAAATGTTCTTGATAAACCTAGACCTCTTAGATCTATGAAAAGATAAGCAAAACGGTGCCCTTTCCCTCAAAAAATTACAAAACATCCAAAACTTCGCCTACTTGAAGATTGACTAATGGCAACTTGACATTGGTTGCCTTGTTGTAATTTTGACGTCATTATAATGAAGCTTGGCGTAATCTGAAAATTGCCAAGTAAACTCATTATATTTTTATTCTTGGCATAGTTTGAAAATCGCCAAACAATTTTCTTGGCATTCGTGACGTAATCTGAAAATCGCCAAATAAATTACTACTCAAAGCAAGTACTTACAAAAAATCCAAAGAACTTAGATCAGTTTTATCATCAAAGTACCCAATCGGATCATTAATACCAATCAAGCGGGAAACAATCGTATTTCTTTACCTAGATTGATAATTTCGGATTGACAATTTCAGAACGTGCAGACATTCTTACGTGAAGTGTTTCCTAAAACTCAGCCTGGAAATGAATGTCCTAATACAAGAAAACAAAGAAAACTTTCTTTTAAGCACAAATTAGTTCTATTTCTATCATAAACATATTGAAAGAAAAGAGAACTTATTCTATTGATAAATTAATGTAAAATCACATCAAAGGCTATCCACTGTCCTGCACACAGTTTAATTTGAATTTGAGGTTTATCCCACAACAGCTAATGTGGCCATATTTTGTCAAACAGACAGTTTAAATTGGCGTATTATCAAAAAATTCTGTTATACATTTGCCCTTTTTTCGTAGTTAATTATATGATAAAGTTGATAAAATTTTATCAAGATTCTTCAATTAACAATATCATCTGATTTGAAAATCAAGTTTTAGCTCGTGTGTGTTTAATCTTCAATTTAGAAAGTAAATAAAAAATCTAACACTTTTGTTTCTCTTTTTAAATGTTTTTTAATTAGCTTTTTTTTAACTGAAATACTTTTAATGTATAAAATGAAAAGTAGTGATAAATGACTCAAAATTGAACTGTATTAACTACCAGCTGTTAAATGCATTCTATAAAATTTATTAATGCTAGTGATATATTCAGTCAGAATTCTTATTTGCTATGATTAAATATAAAAGATTTGTTTTAATAAATTCCTTAATCGGAAAAAAAAATTCGGAAATTTTATACTCAATATATTTTGCAATATCTATTGAACTATCCACTTTAAATAATTTGCGATTTTTTTCTATAGTTGCGTAGCTTAAAAATTGGTTTTGTTTTAAGGAACTATTTTGACTTATTTTAAATTTTAATGTATAAAATAAGAAAAAAATATATCATTTGTTCTGGATGCTGAAACAGGCGACTTTAATATTGACTTTTTACAACAAAATGTAATTAATTATTTATATCAAACTTTCTTGTTTTTAAGCAAATTGTGATCAAATTTGGAAAAGCAGATAAATTAAAATTAAATTTCTTTGGCTAAAAATCGAAGTGTTATAGAAAACAAAATAATAAATAAGCAATTTTTTAGTGTATCTTGAAATATGTATCAGTTGTTTTCGAATCCAATGATAGCAAAAGTAAATGCTCTCATTTCTTATTTCTTTTCTAAACACTCGTTAAAATTAGTAATATTGATCAAACGAAGGGCTAAATAAAATCAGATCTTTACATTACGGAATGATGAATTTCGCTGTATAAATATAATAATCTATAAATATATATAATTTAAGAAAAGTGGGTGGAACAGTGCTGTGGCGATTCTGGATCATTTCTTCTAGAACAATAAGAATAATTTTTCTTATAACATTCATGAGAACTTAATTGAAAATTTATTTAATCTGTTGTTCTTCTTTCTCTCTATCTCTCTCTACTAATAATGATGAATGTGTGTTTTTAGTCCTGTTTCTCTGAGAGTGAACACTTTACATGCCAAATTTTTTGCCTACAGCTACCAAACATGCCACACATATTCTTCGGAATGTGGGAATGTGTTCCTTGGAGCATTTTTTATTATTATTTTTATTTACTTAGAATTTTAATTAACTAAAAATCAAGCTGAATTTTAAGATTTTTTCTCGATAACTTCTAAAAATTTTATTTCACAGAAGTAGTTTTTACACTGTTTGAAAAAATAATCCTTTTAATGATATCAGTATAATAGTCTGCAAATTTCTCCTGAATTAGAAAAATAAATTACATTATTATATCTGAAATTTAAATCATATTGTTTTATGAAATATTCAATTATATTTTTTTCTCCCATTGTCGAAAATTTAAGAAGAAATTTGTGTTTAAATTCGGTGCATTTTACAAAAATAAATAAATAAGGGAAGTTACGGTACCACGAAAGTTAAGAGAGAGATGTGAACGGATAAATGCTTTTTTATAGCGCTATGATTTATGGGATTGCTTTCCAATATGAAAGTTCATGTGCTCCATAAACAGAAAGTATTAAAGACTATTTCCTGCGTCCTGGCCTAGGGGTAACACGCCTTCCCCGTGATCTAGGCGTCCCGGGTTCGAGTCCTGGTTCGGGCATGGTTGTTCTCTTCCTTGTGTTCTCTCTGTGAGGTGAGTGAATGAGCCCCCCTGTAAAAAGGGGTTGTGCAAGGGAGTGTGTGTGCGTGCTATCTTCATTTGAACTAGAAGTCAGACTTTTGCCCTCGGCTGCTCAGGGGTCTTTACCCTCAGAAGCTACTGCGCAATATTTGGCTTAAATAGTCACACGGCAAAAAAAAAATAATAATAATAATAATAAAGACTATTAAAACAACTTGATTTGAATTCTTACAGTCTGATGAAATTATAGACTTGAAATTATTTGTAAGATATTTAAGAAATTAAACCTAACGGATATTCCCGGCTAACTAGTTGGTCACCAAAGGTGGCTAGTAATTTTTTTCCAATGGTAAAATCAATATCTTGATTAAACATAAATAATATAATACAATTCTAGAGATATAGTTTTATTTGATCAAATAATAAAACACATAAAAATTATCGGGAAATTAAATCTGTAACTAATTCACTAAATATTTTATTATGTTATTGTAATCATTATGTAAAAGATTGAAAAAGATGCTGTTTAAAAGCTTCCGTCATTAATGATTTCAAAAACACTAAAAACTATTTATTTTTTAATTACTTATTAATTAATATACTCTTGGGTTTTGATGATCTAGGAATCGAAAGAAAAATTAAATAGAATCAATGCAAGGGAGAATTTTTCAAAGAGAAAATAGTTTAAATAACTGATTGCTTCTCTTAAATTCCCGAATATTGTAATTTCCGTGCTATTTCTTTTTGATTTTTTCTCTTAAGATGCCACTTTTTACAGTACACAGGCACTATTAGCAACTATTAGTACAATGGTAAAAAAATTATGAAATGATCTATAATTTACTTGAAATGCATATCTTGTAAGTTACTATCTTATTTCATGAAAATGATTTTTTTTTCAAATATTTAACTTTGAAGAATAAAAATAATGATTAAAAAATTTTTTAAAGTCTTGGTTTTAAGAAAGAACAATTGTTAGCTCATTAGAAAAAATTTTTGAGTAATGTTTTAAAACTGTAGAAAATATTCTATTGCACGCATATTTTAAATGAGTTAATGTATTTATACTATTAGAAAATTTTATAAAAATGTGGGCATAAAATTTTTTGTAGTAGTTTTGTTTTTTACTAAAAAAATGTTATAAAACAGCTGTTTCGAAAAAATATCTGTTCTCAATAAGCAATGTAAAATTCTTTTTGAGACTTTCAATTGACAAATTCTGCTGAAAAAAATTTCAGGAAATAAAAATTTGATAATAATTAAAAATTAATTTGCTACAAGAATTTTAAACAGCAAAAAAAATTTTTTAGATATAATGGATTTCTATTCTATGATAGAATCTTCAATAAATAATTATTCGCAAATATTTATAATAATTTTTAACTAAAAATCTTCTAACTTTCTTCAAGAAAGGTTTCAATATTATCGAAAGAAGAATTTTTCATTCATTCAGTTTCAACAATTTAAAATTAAGAATTTTGAATGAAATCTTTATAAACACTAAATTAAATTTTATTCGACATAAAAACAACTAATTCATATATTAAAATATTTCAAAAGAAATATTCAATTGCCATACAGAAATTTCATAAGCAACTTTTAGTCTAAAATGGAATATTTTTTAAATTTAAAGGATAATTTTATATATGGTTTTACTTTATTGCTAAATTATTTTTATTTGAAAATATTGCAGTGCACTTGTTTAATATTATATCTTAATAAGGTAATTTTTTTACATCATTTAGCAATTATTAAATAATTAATATCATTCCAAAAAAGTTTTTAAATATTCAAAATAATATTTTTTTATTTCTATTTATTAATTGAAAGTGATTAAATTTAAGTAAATAAATTTAATTAATAAGATAAGAAGAATAGACTGTGTAAAACATATTAAGATTTTTAATCACAGTCATGCAATATTTGAAATTGGAAAATGAAAAAAACTTTTTTTTTTTTTAATTTTTTTTCATATACGAACTATAGAGAAAATTTTATAATCGTCAAAAAATTCGAACTCCATATTTTGACGAATCTCCAATCTTCAGGCCTCCCATGACCCGAAAACATATTTTTAGAATTGTGTCTCTCTATGAATACTATAGTTCAAAAATATGAGCTCAGCAGATAAAATTTAGTATATCTACCCCAAATTTATAGATTTCTGTCAAATTTTGAAAGACAAAAGAGGAAATCCATCTATTAAGCTGTTGAAATATAACATGTTAATTACAAAAAAAAAAGCTAGATTTATAAAAGTACACAGATTTAACACCTAAAATGTAAATATTCCTCAAACTTGGAAATCAATCCATCAAGGGATTGTCTTCTGTCAGTTTATGCTTTCATAATCATGTAAACGCAATGACTTAAATATGTGAAATTTAGTATGTGATTTTGTGATTGTAATTCTGTGTTAAGTTTTGGTTTTAATTGAACTGGAAAAAGACATGCAACCTATTTAATTTGTTTTTCTGGAACTTCTGTATTAACAGGATCCTAGCAATTAATCACCAAAAAATCGCCAAAGAGAGGAATCTATTAGGCTATTTTTTGCCAATGGCATACAGTTAGAAATAAACAAGTATATTTATCAAAGAAAATGTGAGAAATTTTCAGGCTGGTTTATCAACAACGGACTAGAATTATATCTAACTTATTCCCCAAAGATCTCAGGAATACGATCCGAGTCTGAAAATTATAAATATTTCTTAAATATTCGAAACCTGAATCAAAGATAAATGTATAAAATGATGGAATTTAAAATGTTTTTACGTTTAAATTTCATGTTAGTTTTTTGCGTCTCTGCCTTCATTGTTTTAATATTTTTATCTGAATTAATCACTGACGTTTATATCACAAAAAACTTTTTTTTAAAAAGCCAAAAAAAAAACATTATTTACTCGCATGTTACTCAAGCTTTCTTTGAAAATGAGATATTACTTGAATGACTATAAAAGAGCCGGGAAAGATTGGTTGGTAGAGCTTTGGATTCGCGTTCCTTAGGTTGCAAGTTCGAACCACGCCGGCCCCGCGTGCTTGGTGGCTGACGAGCGTAAAAAATCTGTTGTGGTCACAGGGGGTACTTAATCAGGTGTGATCGTTCTCTGATTCAGGTTTAAATTACGATCTGTGGATGAGTGAATGAAATGCGTGAATGAAGTCCGCCCCGTAAAAAGGGTTGTGACGTGTGTGTAGCTAAGGCGTTCTCTTGGCCCTAGATGGCGCTACTATAAAAATAAGAGACGCTCCCCTACCAGCTTAAAAAAATCGCTATCTTCGTAACAGCGGGCTTGCCCATGGCAAGTGCCATAAGAAACAACAACGTGACTATGAAAAATGTTGAATAAAGTTTGGTCCCAGAAACAATAATGAAGCAAAAAAAAAAAAAAAATGGCAGGAAAAAGATTTCCTACGTGTCTAATCTCATGCATAAACGGGAAAAAATACTCCTTTGAGATCAATAACAATCGCACAAAAAATTGCATCAGCGATTTTTGAGATCTTCATTATTGTGGCTAATTTAAAAAATTGCAAAACCCTCGCATTTATATCGCGTTACTGAAAATCAGATCTGTGAATCAGCAGTAAAAAGTTTAACAATTCTTTCTGAAAGATAGCATGAAAACACAAATAGTAAAACACAGTCGAAGTGGAAACAAAAACAGCAAGCACAAATCAACAAAATACTAGTAGTTAATCGTTATTAAAAAACACTCCAACACAAAGCGCTCAGAGAAACTCACTGGAAATCAACATTCCAAAGAGAGAGTTCATTCAACTACTAATAGCCTCCACATGTATAGTCTCCCTTGGCAAGGCAATAAAAGATTTAAAAGGTTCCTTTATTTGACTCCTAATAGGTTTCGGAATAGGAGGTTTTGAAGTTCGTGACCCGATTCCACTGAAGAACCGTCGTGTAAGCGTCGTGAAAAAAAAAAAAAAAAAAAAAAAAAAAAAAAAATTGAAAATATAAACAGAAATTTTTCTAAAAAAATATCTGATTTCAATCTGAAAGATAAACTCTCTAAAAGCTCTCCAACATCTTAATTAGATATCAAATGAACAATAAAATTCAAATTCTATAAGATAATTTTTGAAGTTTACTTTTGAGTATAGAAGAAAGGAATACGCGCTAAATTTTGAAACTAAATAATTGAACAAAATATTATACAGAAATGCAATTTATCTGACATGGGCATATAAAATAGCTATTAAGATAGAAATTTATCCGCAAAAGAGAAACAGAAACAGATTTTTACAAATGTTTCCTAAATATGCAATTCTGAAGCACAAATAAAACAATCACCATCATTAACTCTAAATAAAACAAGAATTCTAAGATCTTGAGGCTCACAGTCTGGGGTCATGTCAAAACTGAAGCTTGGGATTTCGTCTTTTAGCTTGAGTCAGCATAGAAAACCAAAATTTCTCTTAACTTCTCGTTAACTTGAGTTGTTAAGATGACAAATATACTTTTTTATCGTTAAGTTAAACAGGAAATAATCAAATTCGCCGCCAAGTGTGCACCAGTTTTTCATGCGGCGTCATGCTTTGGCGGATAATTTATGTTACTATAATGATCACGATAATGAATATGAACATCTTACAATAGAAATAAAATAGATTTTTATGCCTTTCAAATATAAAAATAACAACCTAAAATACGAATAAAGTTTATACATTGAGTCCGAAGGAGGTTAAAAAGATTTGCAGTTACTTAGTTACTTACAATATTTAGCCGTAAAGTGATTTCGCAAAAACGCGTTTTAAAAACATGAGTTTAAACACGTTTTGTCCACAATAATCATATTTCAGGAAGTAATGTTTAAGATTTATAATTGTTTAAATATAAATTATAAAAAAGTTACACGGATACAAATAATGTTAAAGAGTAATCCTTTTAAATATATAAATTGAAAAAATTAAAAGTACAAGCATAACGATAAGAATAGAAACTTTTCCAAATTTCATTTTTCTTGCTTAACCAGTTAAATGAGTTCTATGTGCATTACGACAATTTAAATCTTCATTTTGGTGAGGTCGATGAGTAATTTTTTATCTAATAAAAATTAAATCGTATTCACTTTATTACGATTATTAGCAAAATTTACTATGCAACTATTTGTATTGCGTTCAAGTGTATAGATACTGTTGCCCAATTTTAAAAAGGGTACTTTTAAGGGGAGATATTTTTAAAAAATAAATTCCGTAATTAAAATAAATTAATTACAAAAAAAGATATGAAAACAAGATTCCTACTCACGTTTCTTAAAAATTACATAATTAATTATTTCTGAAAATAAACTGAATTATTTACACATAATATTATGCACAACATATCGTGACTCCATACTTTCTATGCAAATATTCTTCTTCTACATTGGTTAATGAAAATTTTCTCATGACCTCAAATGTATATATGGGAACAAAAAATATTTTTTCAACCAAAAATCAATTTCTGATTTTTTTTTTTTTTTTTTTTTTTGCCAATTTGGTACTTAAACTTGTTTTAAAACTAATGAGTCTATGATAATTCAGTCAACTTGACAGAACAGTAAACAAACCACTTTTTAAAATGAATCTAGTGGTTTCTATTATTATTCGGAGCTTAAGCATTTTGATCACATTAAATTATTCATATTAACAACTGAATTGGTTAAAACCAACTATATTTTTATCATATGATGAAAAAAAAAAAAAATATCACTCATCTCCAAGCTATTATTATTATTTTTTTCAAAACTTATTAATCACAGCTTATCAACAATTGCTCCTTAATGATTCGTTTAAATACTGTTCCTAATTGTATTGTTATTTAATTTATTGAGCCCCAAGTTTCAAAATATCAAATGCTTCATTCACTCCAGCATTCGTGGGTGAGCTTTCTTCACCACATTGGTCCATTTTGGAATAGTCAAAGTTTATCTCTTGATCTTGTTCACAAAAATCTCACTATTTTACAAAATTTTACAAAGAAAAGTTATGGAAATTTTCATTTGCACTGCAGCATTGCGTTGCCTCATTTTAGATAAATTTTTATATGTGTTCATAATTTCAGTTTAAAACTCAAATCATCTCTGTTTTATTAATTTTGCTATCGTCATTCAATCACAAGCGATAGTGGTTTGTAGCTATTCAACAGATTTCAAATCAGACCCGGCTCCTTAGTTGCTTGTTTAAACCAATCTAGGCAGCTCTACTACAGGCAAAATAATATGAATCCTATAACATGAGAAAGATGTCTCCTGAATGTTTCCTTAGAAGTAGAGCAAGAAATTCCACGAAGGTCAATCGTTAACGCTGGATGAAAAAAAAAATATCGGTCGTTTCTCTACTTCAAAATTGATAGTATTAAATGATGCAGTGATCCCACAAAACACATATTTCTTGTCTACATTTGAATACGTTTGTTCCGGATCAGAATATTGAAGTAGGATACAGCGGATACAATAGGATACAGAGCGAAATTGTTTTTCAACATGGCCAGTAATGTTTAAGGATTACCAATCTTTTATATATAATTTTATTCATAACTAGCTAATAGCTTTGATTAAACAATCAAACAGGCATGAAACTCAGGGTTCATGGATATTTTCATTTTAAAATGAGGAAAGTTGGTCCCAGATGATTAACAAGTTTCAAGGTGAGGCAGAATTTCCTATGATATGATGTATGGTTAGTAGGATAATTATACATAAGCAATTAATCACTTTGAAACTAACCAATTTTTTTATTTGACATTCTAAAATGCTTCGAATCGAGAAAGGTAAATATCAATAAGTCTAGGATAAGTTGTATTTCCGAAAACCTTTTATGTTAGTGGATGTTTTAGATTAAAAAAATATCATGGTTATATAGCTAAACACAAAACTAATTTTCTTTAAGGGGAATAAAAAACTAAATGCAATTAATGTTTATTAAAAATGGGCATTAAAAATACATTTATTTCACTTTTACTTTTATAAAAATATTGAAAACTATTAATATATATATATATATATATATATATATATATATATATATATATATATATATATATATATATATATATATATATATATATATATAATCGATTCCGAAACTATTTTGTTTCGTTTTCAAACTATTTCTTACTTTAGATTGGTTACTTATATATATAAAGTAAGAAATAGTTTAAAAACGAAACAAAATAGTTTCGGAATCGCAACTAAAAATTATTTCCTATTCAAACTAAAACCAAAAAAGTAATATTTAAAAACTTCATAGTATTTAGAGAGCGCAAATGCAGCTACTTCTAAAACACAGATGAATTGTGACAAAAGTATTAAAATCAAGTTAATAGGAAAATCAAATAAACCAAAAAAATTAAACCAAATAAAAATAGAATCCGGCCTGAAGACTTTTTCCAAGAGTCACCCTCAGGCAGGGATTCAAAAAAAGGGATTTTTCTGTGAAGGAATGCAGACGACAGTCTAATAAGGATTCCTCGTGACCCGAAAATCCCCTGAAATTAGCCCCCTGCTCTCACATTTTTAAATGCATAAAAAAATTTCGTGAAAAATTAGATCTGTGAATGCTGGTGAATCTGCGAATTGATAGACCTAAAAACAATAATAATTTTCTTTTTATTAGAGGCACATTAATTTTATATTTTTATTTGCATTCTTTATTGATTTTCTTCATAGAAATAATAAGACCTCGAGAATTATTTACATTTTATTTCATTTTATTTGACATTCTATAGAATACAAAAAGTTCCAGAATATTTCGTAGAAACTTTCCTCCTCTTCACAGAAATCACATAATTGTATGCAATTTCTAAAATCTATAATTCTATCCTAATCTGCACAAACTATTTATTCAGATAACCTATTTTAAAATATTTAAATGGATCTGAATTTAATAGTGAATGATAAAAAATCATTTTGTAACTCTGAAAAAAAAACACTATTCCAATTCCTTTCATTATAGACCTAGAAATATCAGATATGTGAAAGCAAGGAAAATAAATAACTTTAGCTTGCAATCCTTTTCACATAACTTGCCTTCACTTAGATTTGGAAAAGATTAATTTTTTGATGTAATTGATTTTCACAATATTGGTATAAATCTATCTTCCATTTTAAATTATTGAGTATTTAATATTATTTGTTTTATATTCATGTCTTATAGTGGTTATTTACTTATTATTATTATCCTTACGATTTTTCACCTTTTTTTTTTCCTATAAAATTTTATATTGTGAATGTCCTTAATATAATTGCAACTAAACTACTTTAAGCACATTCTAATCTTTTTCTTGATTATATATTTTGAAGCCCACTTTTTTAAAATACTAGTTCAAACAGAGTAATACTATTAGTTCATGGTTTCCATTAATTTAATCATTAATTAGACAAACATCGTTACGAAAATATTAAAGAATAATCACTCTTATCGTTCACGGAAAAAACAGCAATCTTAAGATCTTATATATCGAAATAATTGTTAATAATAACAGCTAGTCCGACAATTCTGAATACAGAATTATACATCAAAATAGCGGTCGAATTCGTATCAAACAGTTGAATGTTCAAACAAATTGATAGATAAATGATTATTTCAACATGAAAAGGCCGATTTCCATGCTGCAACTTCAATATTCTATGTACTTTCAATTTATTAAGAGTCAGCCATGGCCAGAACGATCAACATATTTATAACCGACTAAGTATGCGATGAATACGAAATATAATTTCTTTCACATCCCATCCTGCAAAGACCATTTCTGATCATTGTAAATAGGCGCACCAACCATAAATAAACATCTTCTAGAGTAACATTAGTCATGTATACGATTAGATGCATATGTACTATTTCTGCACTATTTCTGAAAAATAATTGTATCATATTTAACAATTATCGTCTTATTCGATTTCCCATTTCAGTTAGTTTTTCATTAAAGCTTAATCTTCTTATTTATTTTCATACATGGCGTTTGAGATTAAGGGACACATTTCTTTAATGGAAATGAAATAACATATATTTTGTCACCCTAAAGAGAGTTGCTTTAAATAGATGATATTTTTCAAAAAATGAAATAAAAAGTAGCAATATGGTTTAATTTTATTTATTCTTTATAAATTATATTAATTAGATCAAGCTAAATTTATGACTCCAAGCAATTAAACATCATATAACAAACAACATCACTTTCTTACAGCATTTTTACAAAACGTGGCTAAATATGGACGACAATATCATATTCCCTCCCATTCTTTGTTTCGAAGTCAAATACTTTGAAACCGAAAGTAGACCTGCAAAAGATGCTTCTGCAATGGATTTCTGCGACTTCTTCATCGCTAATCACGAGCGCTCACAAGGAAGTCCCAAAAGAAACCCGCTCCGAAAAAGAAAAACTGAAGAAACCTCTTGTTGTCCCCTACCCTCATCATCTGCGAATGTAAACCCGCTGACGAGCGCATGACACCCCAAATAGTCGACTCGTTAATTGCCCGTTTAAATCATTAAAGAGCACGCCGGGCCATATTTATCAAGTCCAGGATGGATTGTCAACTTTCTGGCGACAAACGAGTGTATATCCTCCTTCCTAAGCCGATGCTGATAGGTGCGGATACTGACGGGGGAAGTGTCTTCTTGCCAGAGAGAACGTCCAACCCGTAGGCCTTATCTTAAACGTCGAGCGAGTAGATCTCTTGCCTCATGGTGATGATCTCAAGATATTGTTGTTTTGCTGCAAAGATATATCTCAAGATTATTTGATGGAATGTGCTTTGATCATGTTTTCGTTGTTATGACTTGAAATGTAGCAAATATTTTCAATGTGCTTTTTATAATTTCTAAAATTTAGAATGATTCTGGATATTCTTTATTATATATGATTTTTAGATAGTAGTTTGAACAATCAAAAAATACAAGAGACGTGTGTATTCAAGTAATTGTTTTTATAGAACAAAAAGTATCAACTGTCCTATGACGATGAATCAGTTTCAGATTTTGCTATTATTTTAAATACAGCAAAACGAAGTGTGGATCTTTTTAAAAACTGTATAAAAGACTAAAGACAGTACTATATATATTTTTTTAAAAAAAAAGGGAAGTTAAAATGAATGACAGCTCTGAAGCTAAGAACTGGAGAACAAATTTTTGCATCGAGAATCTTTTGGGTAAAAGTGCCTCAGATGGCTCTGAAAGTGATAACTCTAAGGACTCAGTCAATGCAAGCACTTCCCAGGAAAGTTCGGAAAATGGAATCGATGGTAAGGCATATTTTATCAATATAGTTATTGTTCTTTTTTTGTTGATATAAAATCAGTGGCTCTTAAATATATTGTAGATTAGTTAAAACAATATTTTACTTTTTAAGTATAAAATAACGTAATAATAAAGAATTGATATATTACTATTAGATAAATATTTTAACTGAATTTTCTTTAATATATTATTGTTTTTAACATTAGTGTTAATAATTATAATATGTTATCAAAAATTAAAACAATATTTACTTAATTGTAATATATTAATTCTCCATTATAACTATTATTTAAGTTTATAATTAAAAAGTAAAAGATTGTTCTAACTAATCGAAATCATAATATTTTATTGTTATTAACACTAATGAAGTTCTATGCAACATTCACTTAAAAAGTAACAATATTATTAAAAATAATGTAGTTTAATAGAAGTGTTATTGAGATTATTTATGAAGTATACTTTTTAATTAATTGAAAATCTTTATTTCACAACATATAATTAAACAATTTCTACATTATTCTTTTTATATATATTTTAGTTATTTGTAAATATGACGATATCATGGATATCAATTTTATATATCTCAGAGGAAATAATTTATTTTGGTAAAATCATAACAATTTCAGTGATTAATTGTTATTAGAGTATGTTCGTTTGGGGATTTCAGAAAATATCGGAAATTTGAATTCATTTTTTATCGAACATCATAACTGTTAACAAAAATATTATCAGCAATTAATAAAGATAAATAGAATACTTTTCCTATTACTAAAAATAATTCTACTTGCTTTTTAGCTGATTTTTCAAGAGTTTAAAATCCCTTTCATTGATATTCCGGAAGGAAATAAAAATTGTTAAACTGTTTTTAATTTTTCTCACATTTCTCCAGCTCTTTTTAATGCTAAAAGCAAATACTAATGCTTTTATAACACCTAAAAAAACATTCCCGAAATTTGCAAATTATTTTAACATTTATAAAACTAATCTAATACTAGTAAGAATATCTTTTACTTTTCGGAATAAATATAAAACTTTATCATAAGCCTCTTGTAAATGATATTTATCTTCAAATGGAAAACAAAATAACCTTAAAATCAAATAAATATTTATTTTTATTTAATTATCTAAAAAGAAAAAAACTGCAAGAAGGTATCGGGAGTAGGGGGGATTTAGGTTTCGAAATATCTTTTTTGCAATTTATATTTTATTTAGAAAGGCAAAAACATAAAATGTTCATGTATGAATTTATTCAACAAAAAAATTAGATTTGTAATGTGATGCACGAAAAAAAAAGAGAAAAAACAGTATTAGAGAAGAAATCATGTTTGATAGAGTTGCAATAACAATTCTACCATGGAAACGCCTTGTTCTATATAATGCCTAGATATTATTTATTTCTTCTCAAATTCTTTTTTTTTCTTATTTCTAATAAAAATAAATTAGATATGATACTACATATAAATTTTTCCTGATTATTTTTCTATGAAGCTGCTTTTTCTAAGTCATATTATTGAAATTTCACATACTCTGTGAATGGGTTTCGGTCTGATAAGAAATCAATTTACTTAATTTGATAATTTTAAAAAGATATATATTTCTTGCAAAAAATTGCAAATAATTAGATTTTTAATAGTGCTAATATATTTTAACATCTTTCTATATCATTTAAAATGATTTTTTCTTTTCCGTTTCTGCACTCTTAATTTTATTAAAAACACATAAAATAAACATTTATTCGATAAGTTACACGTAGAATAGTAGCATATTTTTGTAATTACGTCTTATTTAAAAGATTGTCAGAAAATTTTGACTAAGCTTTGGTTTGAATTTTTATTGATTACAGCAAAGCATTATCATATTTGTTTCATGAATTGACAAATTACATTTCACGAATGATTCTGCAAACATTATCACCAAAAATTGCTTACTGTTTCTTTGTTTTCCATTTATATACTTATAATAATTTTTAGTAATATTAAATTAATTTGTAAAGTAACCAAAAAATATATTTACAAAGAATCTCTGAAAGATAATGAAGTTTTTAACTCAAGTTATTAGAACTTTTTTGTACTTTTTAAATTGAAATCTTTCTTATAATGTTTGTAAATAAAATGCTTTCTTTTTAAAATTTCTGTTAAAAAATTTGAATTTATAAAATAATTGATGGAAGAGAAATTTGAACTTTATTATCAGAAATTTCTGGTAATTTAAAAAGAAATTTTGAAATTCCTTTACATAAAATGCATGCTTGGGTTAATGCAGAAATGGTTAGTTAAAATAATTTTAAAGTTTTGTAAAAGGGGTCGATATAAGAACAGTTTTCTGCCATTAAGAATTTTTTTCATGATGTAGTTTGTGTAGCATAAATTTTTACATTGTTAAGAGTGAAATTCCACATATAACATTTTGGATTTCTTACCAAAAATGAAAAACATATAAAAGTATTGAACAATGATAAATTAAAACAAATATCGCCAATTGTACGAGTCACTAAATTCTACTTGGAATATTAAATGCATGGAGTTCTAAATGCGTTGAAATAAGTTAAGTTGCATAATTTAAAATCTAATTTCCTTTGGTAATTACATTCCAAATATGATTTTTTATAATTTTTTTTTACTCCAAAAGTTAGAAAAGTTAATGCATGCTGTTTGTGTTTGTTGCATTATAAAAATATAGTAAAAAGATTAACTGACCATTTTGTTAAGGGCTGGGGGGGGCCGAATTTCTTCGGTGCTTATTAATTTGAGTTAATATAATAAATAAAAACTTTATGATAAATAGTAGACAAATTTTCTGGTTAAACAAGCATTTTTAATAAAAAAATTTTGTACAATTAAAACTTTGTATTGAATGTTTCCTAGGTAGAAGTTTTGCCAATTTTGAATGCTATCACTTCTCAATTTCTAAATGTTTCTTATTTTTAGTAAATAATTGTGGAAAATAATATAAGAAGTTCCTTGTTTCATATAAATCAATATAAAAACAATATCTTGACTTCTTATCATGATCATTTCATATCGAATAATTAAATTAAATCGTTAATAAAAAAATAATTAGAAAGAATTATATCGCAAATAAAACTTTTTAAAGCAGAGTTAGCAAATTTTGAATGTCAGCTCGTTCTCAGAAACATTATCTCTATTTGACCACTCTATTTGAAAATTATTTGATTGAAAAGAAAATTTCAAACGGTATTCATTTAAATTTATTCAATTCATTCTTTCATAATTTATTACTTTTGCCAAAAAAAAAAGCAAATAGAGTTTCTCAATTTTTTAATCAAGTCTGTGATATTGTCTATAATTGATAAACAATATCTTTATGTGAATCAGAACAACTGTGAATAATGTGGGAATTTTTGCTCATTTCAGCAATTTTTCTAAGACTCGGCATTTTTTATAATTAGAATATTAAAATCGTAAATTGATTACAGCTTCAAAATTTGCAACTTAAATGTAAGGTCTCCCTATAATAATACAAAGATGGAATTAAATGAATTTTTATTACGATATCGTTCATTTTCAAAGAAAAACATTTTTCCTGTTAAATATTCTAACATGTTATGATTAAACAAAAAAAAATTATATATTAAAAGACTTTGAGTTATTAATATAAACAAAAACAAATAAAAAATACCCCAGAAAATAAAAGAATGAAAGCAGACAACTGAAATTCTTCACCAATTCATTGAATTCTCAAAATGGTAAATATGTTTCAAAATTTTAATTATTTACCATCAATAAACAATCTACATTAACATATTATAAAATTTCGATATGAAATTACATAATTTAGTGCCAAAAAATCGAAACATTTACCGTGGTTCAAAAAAAAAATTATCCCTTTTGCAAAATTACGAAATTTTGTATTTATTAACATCAATCTTCGAATAACACTGAAGATTAAAATTCAACATTGTATAATTCATTTCTCTACATTATTTGTTAAAATTAAAGCTTATAATACTTTCTCAAGTAATTACAAATTAATTTAATGTTTACACAGAGATAGAATAGTTTAATCCTTTACATTTTATGTAATTTTAAGTGCATGAATAATAAATTAAAATTAATATAATTAATCTTCAATTTTCTGAAAAATCCAAATGTTCACCTTTAATTATATAAAATAAATATCATTAATATCACATTTTATATTTATCATTTAAATTTACTCAGTTTAGTAAATTATTTTTTAAAAAGTATTTTCAGTCATATTACAAAATATCCATAATTTGATTAAAAGTTTTACATAAAAAAGATTTTCATATAGAAAATATTGATCTAGAGTAATTACCTCATATAACATTTTCATTATGAAAAAGAAATAATTGCACTCATTTCCCTTTGGAAATTCAGCACATTATGAATTTCCTTCTATACGAAATTGATCATTAAATGGATCATTATTATTTGCATTTGCTCTGTAATTTGAAAATCAATATCTGAAATTTATTAAATATTGCTAGAGAAAAGAGTCGACAAATATTAATTTTCTAGCAAATTTTTACAGTTACTTTATTGTTTATAGATAATATTCTTCTTTTTATTCACTAAAGAAAAATACTAATATTTTATTCATTTTAATTCACTAAGAAAACTTATTAACAGGTTAAGCCTATTAAAAATAGGTTAAATATTTTTATAATTTCTAAGTAATCTTTTGAATACAGCAACATATAACGATAATATATATTTCACTAATTTTTTTATGAAATCTTTTGGCATAGAAAAACTTCAACAATGGAGACAATAATTACTGATTTTTATATTTGCTTATACAATTTTTTACGACGAAACGAACAAATAAAAATAATCCTTTTTTGTTGTTATTTAATTGTAATATATTTTGAATTATATCAAAAAAGCACTTTTGCGAACTTTAATAAAAAATTCAGTGGATTCAAACTTTGAAGAATCCCAAAACAAGTAATATATTTTAAAGGACTATTTGCCATAATGGTATCATTCGTCCCTGGATTTAAATTAGAAATCTTAATTTATTCCAAATCAATCAGATCAAAATTTTTATATGTAATAATCGTCATTAGATATTACTCATCAAAACCTCATAAATAACTATATTTAATATAATTATCTAATTATATTTGCTGTAATATTTCACACAAGAGTAATAAAATGCAAATTTTATCTTTTTCCTTATTTGTTATCTAAAAATACAAATATTTTTAAGGATTCGAAAAATGAACGAAATTTAGTACCACCGTCAATAAATAATTTAAACAAATTTCAATTTAATTTTAAAAAGTAGCAACATAATTTCTTTGACAAATATATATCGCTAATTAGCTCTCAAACGTCGATGCAATTCATATATGAAGGGATTTTTGTACTCTCATTAAATCTCAGTTACGATTTCTATCCCAGTATGACTCACAAAAATATCTCTAGCCTCTACTACTAATAATACTATTGTTAATTTTTCTCTTATTTTAATAAATTTAAAAATATTTCAAGTGTTTTTTAGATACAACAATGATTTTTAATGACTTTATTATTCCGGTTACTGAATTTATACTCATGAGCGTTACGATGTATTAACAGAAAATTGTAAAACCTTGGAAAACCTACTTGAGTTATCTATTATCTTAAGATAATTATAAGGCTATTATCTTAGACATGCTATTCTCTGCAAATATTAGAAGTGTGTGTGTGTGTGTGTGTGTGACAAATTGTCTGACCTAGTTGCATAGTGGCAAAGATATATTTTGAAAAATGAAAATATAGCCTTGAAACTATTTGGCGTTTTCTCAATATAAAATTAGGATACCACAAAACTAATTTTCACATTAATTGAAAGAATAGTCTTAAATGCTACCAATTTATTGTCACTCAAATTTTTTCGTAATTTTGACAATTTTTGAAGCTGTTTCTGCCTTTCATCGTCACTACGAAATTCAAACCTTTTAAATTTTTTTCTTCAAATATTCAATCATGTAATTTTCTTCCATCGTTGAAATCTAAGAAAGAAGATTTAAACGGACCACCTAAAATGCTATCATCGACGCGGTTTACAGAATGAAACAGAGAGTGAAGTTACATTGGAGCTAAATGCAATGGATGGGAGATGGATTACACAAATAGTTGCGGTTTTAGTGCCATTGTGACGTCATTGGACTCAACATCTTTAGGAATGGCCATAAACAGAAAGCATCACTGGTCAGGGATTTAAAGTCTATTACAAATCTGACACTGAAAAATACCACGTTGGGGTACTCCTTAATATCAAATTTGGGGAAAGCGATGTAATTGAAATCAAACACAACCACTCATTCTGGAGAAAGAATCGCCAAAAGTAGTTACTAACAATTCAAAATAGGAGTAATACCAAACATGTCAGTTAATTATTTAAAAAAGCCTTTTTTCTATTTATTATGAGTTAGCATTTAATCAATGGATTTTATTGTTTATAGTAAAAAGAAAACTCCAAGTTAGGGAATGAAAAACAAATTCAAGAAAAGTAATGGGATATTCTTTTTTTGCTTTGGAAAAATTTATGGATTTCGCAAAACAGTGTGAGATGTACTATTAAATTCATGAACTTGATCAAATTTTAATTCAAGAAAAATGAAATACTAAATGATTCGACTACTGTATGATATAAAACAGAAAAAATATCATATTCACAAATATATTTTAAAAAGTTATTGCTATATGTTAGAAAGAATTTTTATATTTGTCATTTGCTAATGTATTTAGTGAAAGTATTGAATGAAGTTTAACTTTAAAAGCTTTTGAAGTAACTTTTAAAAATACTTTTATTTTGAATCATGCTAAAAGTTTCTATACATTACTATAACTAAGCAATCAGAAACAATTACATTTTTACAGATTCATTACTGAAAACTTGATAAAATTTGTATAAATTAAAATTCAAAACTAAACCCTCTGGAATCCGCTAAACAATAAAGCTTTCTAAAAGAATAATTAATTTTATAAATATATAGAAGTACATTTTTTTTTATAATTATTCGTTGAGAAAATAGTTATATCGCAAAATATTATTTTGGAGGTGATTCATAATTCAATTACATAGTATTTATTGATAAAAGAAAACCGTTCCAAATAATTTTTTAGTGTTCAAATGTAATACAAAAATACAGAAGTAAAATTTCAGTACCAGAAACTCGTTTAATTTGCATCAAAAAAGAATCTTGAATTAATCAGCTAAAAATTATAACTCATTTATCCCAAATAAAAAAATTATTTCATTTTTGCATTAGTTAGTCTAATTTTCTCTAAATTTCGTTTTATTTTATATCTCTTTAATTCCAGAAAACCAAATGAAGACTCTAGAAGTTTGTTTATAGATAAAATATGAGGGAAAGATGCAAAACATATTTATAATTGAAGACATTTTAATAAGAATAAATTGTTTCTAGTACAATGATTGAGTAAATTTTTAATCAGAGTTTTATGATTTATATCAAAAATTGGGATCTGTTATTAATAAAATCCGTTATTATGAACGATGAGATGCAAAACTCCTGCCGATATTTGTTTCTTTATTTTAATTAAACTAAAGATAAACAATCTACTTTTATTTGATGTGTAACATAATCGAAGTTTGCAGTGTCTCTAATGCAATCAAATCCGAGTTAATAAAATACAAACATAAAATTATCATAATTTTCTGTTAAAGTGATAGGCGGACTGCTATATAAAATTCAATTTTTTTGATAATTAAATTATTATTTTTAATTTAATGACAATTTGCATTAATTAAAGCTTCATTGAAAGACGGTTTTCTTTCATAAATCATGTGTTGTGACTTACAGCACTTTACAAGCCCGCTGACAGTTAGTTATTTGTCAGTGATTTAAGCCGAGTAATCGTCTCTTGTTTTTTCTGTAGCGCCAACCAAAGAGTACGATTTAGCTACTTCATGCGGCACATTCGCTTGCACAACCCCTTTTTACAGAGGGGCATATTCGCGCTTCTCACAAATAGAACACAGATGAAGAACAAGCATGCCCGTACCGAGAGGCCTAAATCACGGGGAAAATGCGCTACCCCTATGCCAGGACGCCGGCTTCATAAATCATTTGAAACAAATACATTGAAAACTGTTGCAAAATTATCTTCTTGATAAAGAATATAGTTATATAATACATAAAGAATACAATTTTCTTTTAATCTTTACATTTAAAACTTACAAAACTAAATCCATTTTTAATTTTGCATGCTAACAAGCAAAAAAAATATGTTTAGAAACTCATTTCTCACCTATCGTTAAGAAAAAAAAATTATCGAGATTATTGATCCTAAAAACGTAATGAAATAATTTAAACCATTAATATACTAATAATATTTTTCATATTTGTAAAACATTGTTTGAATTATAAAAACAAAAACTTTGAGCAGTTAATAAATTCGGTGCATCAAAGCATTATAACGCGCCAAAAAATAGTTTTAATTCTTTCGCAAATGTGAAATTTGTTAATCATCTAGAACAACTCTAGATAGTAAAACACAACTTTTTATGCTTTTTGGTATCTTGCACATGAATAAAAATTTCGTAGTTTCATTATTTAAATATTCCACATTTAGGCTTTATGATACTAACATGAAAGAAACTGCAATAGAATTCTATTAATTATTTAAAATCGATATTTAATAGGAAATCAGCTGAAATGTGATACTTTTAATCACTTTTTAATATTTAGTTGTTTGTAGGTTTTTAATACTAATATGGTATTTTAATTGCATTTGTATGATAGAACATATTTTTGAACAATATTTAAGTTAAATATTATTCGACATTCGTCATGAATAATGATGGTGATGGAGATGCTTCTATGAAATTCCCGAATTTACGGACATCCTATCTCACTTTTAAACTGCAATAGCTTATTAAATAATATTATTTAATGTACAGAAGATCTTGGCTAATTCGGGACTGACGAAACCATAATAAAAATTGAATTCATCCAAAAATTCGAACTAATTAACCTGGAAAACTGAATTTTAATAAAAATATAATCATGAAAAAAAAGAGAGAGAGATTTTTTAAACAAAACATGGTAGTAACAAAATTTTATCATTTTGCAAGAAATTCAAAGGATTATAAATAGTTCGAATTATCAACGTATTCAAGTAGAAATCGGTAGAATTAGGTAGTAGGGTAGCCTTTTATCATTTACTATGATTTCGCTTAATTATTATTATTTTACATTTTATATTTCGTCCTTGATTGATCTCAAGGAAATAATCAATTTTTAAAGAAAGAGTAGATCTTCTAATCCGAAACGCCGTTTTGGGTCTGCTTCGTCTTTTTTTATTTTATTTTTAACAGTTACTGTTAATTATATAGAAAGTACACATAAATAAATGTATTTAATATCAACGCAACGCGAGTGATTATAAATCTAACTATTGCAGTAGTTAAAAAATACTTAACATTTATTAAAATTGGAGAAAAAATTGTACATAGATAAAAATACTATCAATGAAGCACTTTTTTTTTTAATTTTAAATAACGTAAAAATATTTTTTGCGCAACAATAATTTTTGACATTTTTTAGAAAAAAAACGTCAAAACTTTATTAAAATTTTAACTAAAAATTTAATGAAAATTTTTATTAAAAAAAATCTTTCTTAGTGAGTACTTATGACCTTGCATTCCAAAATTTGGTGTCTACAAGTCTAATAGTCTAATATGTAGAGAATCTTGAACAATTTATTTTTTAATCTTGAAGTTTGAGATTGTATGATATATATAAACATAATTATGACAAAGAAAAATTTTAATTCAAATATAAATAATCTAATTACAAAAATAAATGGTTATAGTTATGCAATCGGAACGACTTGACAAAATCCTATTAACTGTTAATGTTAACGATTGTGAATTTGAATGTCTGAATGAATCTATGTATATAAAATTTGTTATGAAGAATTGAAATTATTCTAGTTAACTACTTTTTATTACGCAAAAATTAAGCTCGGAAAGACTTTTACAACTTAGTAATTAAGAATGGAAAAACAAACAAATCGAATTGTTTTGTAATTGTTTGTAGAAGCCATTATATTTCAAAACATTTTATAGACTTTTTAAAATTGGTTTCCGATTACAATACTAACTAATTACTACCATTTATACTTTCTCTTTTTACTAAATGACCATTAAATTACTAGCTTATTTGAAATTTCCTATTCCGCTAAAATATAACAGTTTCGATTTCTATATTTAGAAAAAAAATTTGATCACAAGAATGTAATGGATGCTTAATTTGTAACTATAATTTTTCCAAAACACAGAATTAGATTTCCTCTTTAACTGCGTTGCCGCCATATTTATTAACATATTCCAAAATCCACAAAAAAAGAAAAACTGCTGATACACTTTTTATTTTGTACCACTTTTCCAATCACTTTATAACTTTTTCTCCTTTTTTCAAAAAAATTGAAAATTCATTTGTCTAGAAATAGCATTTAATAACAGTTTAAAATAGCCGACGTCATTGCATAGGGGTAACACATCTTCCCGTAATATGGGCTTCCTTGGTTCGAATCCTGGTTCGGGAATGGTTGTTCTTCATCTGTGTTCTATCTGTGAGGTGTGTGAATTTGCCCCCTTGTAAAAAGGTGTTGTGCAGTCGAATGTGTGAGTTTTATACTCATATGAGCTAGAAGTCAGACTTATGCCCTCGGGTGCTCAGGGTTCTTTACCCTCAGAAGCTACTGCACACCCATTCCATGGTAACACGGACACGCCATCATCATCAACAGTTTAAGATATACCTCAAAACATGTTAAATTATATATAGAACTAATTGGAAATCAATCATATTATATGAAATTCGCATAATCGTATTATTTAAATATTATGATGGGAAAAAAGAAATCTTATTTTTATTATATTTACCCGATTTATAGTTAAAATTTAATATAGTTTTTTAACGCTATAATTTAATTGTGTTTTTAAGAATTTTATGTGGTAGTTTATTCTTGAAGGACTACGCACATTAATTTTAAGTGTCTATGAAATTATTTTTAAAATATGCTTTTATTTTTCTTAATTATAGAATGTTATATAAGTGTAATTTTATAATTATCTATACGAATCTGATGAAGCATTTATATTTGCATTACTCTTCCCTAGTTTTTATATATATATAGGTAAAAAAATATTTTATTTACGATTCAAAATTCGCAGAATATTTCATTTCTTTTATTTATTTAAGAATTTATGCAAATTATCTATAATGTGAACTCGTAAATAATTATTAAAAACCAATAAATTTACTTTAAACAACTAACAAATTGTATTTTTTTCATAAATGTAATCCTTTTTTTTATTATTATTTTACATCATTCTTTTAGGTATGAACTTTCAAAGATATAAAGAAATTGACTGTTTCAATATATTCAGAGTTATGTTGATTTCAGAATTTAAAGATTTGAATTTGGATATTTCAAAATTTAAACACAAATTTTATTAGTGATTAATGTTTCTAATAGTTAAATTCTAATTAATAGAGTTATAATAAATCTGAATATAAAATGATGAAATAGTTGATATTTTTAACGCTCAAATTATCACTGGGATGAATTATCATTACTTCGCTAAATCGGTTTTAATTTTTAAAATATTGATTGTAAATGTATGATACATGTTTTATTCATTCACTGACTGAATATTATAGCATTCATTTCAAAGATGATGCAATATAGTATACATGCTGTAACAATTTAATTTAGACACAATATGCATTTAATTTTATGTAGCAATTTTTTGAAATTATTATGCACTTTGAAGTAAGGGGTAACTTGTCCATTAAATATTCCCATTTCTGTCCCTTATTTCTATTGTTTATAAATATGTTATGAGAATTTTATTATTTTACTTTTAAGTAATATTTTTCCATCATAATAAACCCATTTAAATTTAATTAAAGCAACACTTCTATGACAGAAATCCAATAAAAAATCAAAAACAAATCCATCAATTTCCATTAACAAATCTGCGAAGTAGATAATCAAATTATAAAATGCAATTAAATTTTTCTGTCAAATTCTTCATTGTAATTATGTAATCGTGTGTGTGTGTGTGTTTGTGTGTGTGTGTGTGTGTGTGTGTGTGTGTGTGTGTGTGTGTGTGTGTGTGTGTGTGTGTGTGTGTAAGTTTAAAATTGTTCAAAACAGAAGGAAAAGGAAAGCTCCACCTGCGCTTGGCGCACAAAATGGCGTTTTTCTGATTCTGTAAATTTATTGCCATTTATTGCCTTTGCTGCTTCAATTTTTAATTAGTTTTGTTGTTTATTTTTTCCTGTTGTTTTTATCCTTATTTTTATATGTACATATTTTTATCTATGTATGTAGTTGTTTCTACTTACTTCTGTAAACCTTGTGCTGTACTTTGTGGTGCACAAGGATTGACTTATTATTAATTAAAAAAAAATAAACTAAATGAAAGACCTTTGGCTCTTCGAAAATAAACTATCTTTTGAAATCCTTGATTAAATCAAAAACTTTTTCCGTAAATCGAGACCTGACGCTTTATTATCCCATTTGTGAGAGAATAAATCACAATTATACGTTGTCGAAAACAATGTCACCTTTTTCTAATGATTGGAAAAAAATTGCTGATTCTATCTTAAGCAGAACCGTTTCTAACCCATCATTTTTAAGATAAAGAAAATATATTAGATTATATATTTAAAGCGGCATCTTCTATTAATAACATTAACTATTACTTCTATTACTACTCTTCTATCTCTAATGCCCAACTAATTCGCCGGTTATATATAAATTTCAATTAAATATATATCTATTGTGTGTTGTCATTCTGTAGTCTAAACCGTCGGGAGATTCATAAATGTTCAATAAAAAAAAAACCGTTTGACCTGCAGTTATCAAACTTAGAGCATATATATTTTGTAGGAAGAGAAGGTGCAGTTTGGGAGATTATAATTTTAATTAATTAAATAAAAATTATGCGAAATTTTGGCTTTTGCCGGAAATAACTTTACAGAATATTGTAACAAAAAATAACTCATATCATCTTAAAATTCGAAAAATCATCTTTTCAATGAAACCCATTATTTTGTCGTGCACTTTTTTCAATTTTTAAAAATTATTTAAGTATTTTCTAAAAATATTTTTTACTCAAAATAAATTTCAACCAGCTCGAGCCCATTATGCTTACATGTTTGTTTGTTTGATTGTTTGTTTGAATGAGGGGGATTTAGGGATTTTTAGCTACAAAGGCTGTCATCCCAGTGTTCAACAATATCTCTAATTAATAAATGTCAAAAAATTTCAAGTGTTGAAGGAAAATATGGAAAGATAGTTTATCTGCGAATGCTTTGCTCGTGAGTTGTTTGAAATTACAGCTTGAAAGAGAGTTGAGGCCCAACTTCGACCACAGGCAACGTCTGATGCTTCAGTATTTTCGGCAGTGCAGTAAAAGATTAGCTTTCAGCAATGTGTTGCCATCACCCTGACGAAAGATCAAATTAAAAAATTAAATTACCATTCATTGCAAATTAAATTTAGAAAATTATAATTATTAGAAAGCGTCTATATGAAATAAAGTAAATATGAAACACGATAATTTCTAGAAAAATAAATGTACCAGAAAGATTTCTGTGATTCTTAAAATATCTACTTTATTAATTCAATAACTCTGTGTTATTTAATGTAAGTTCGGTTAAATAAATGCAGCATATCCACTAATTGGGCCCCAACAGTTAATTTCTAAACTTTTAATAACAGTTATATACATCTAATAAGAAAAATGGTCTAAATGAAGTAAATAATTATATTTTATGCAGTTTAGGTAAATAAATGCTTTAAGGAATCTAAGAATTTTAAATTTTTATACAAATCCCCCGGGCCCATGAATCATATTTAATGAAATATTTTTTATATATTAATAAAAAAGAGTTCATTTTACGACAAAACCTAATTGCAATTATGAAAATCTATATATTTTATAAAAACTCGCGTAAAATGGGCTTATTAAAGACGGAATTTCTTTAAAGTTGATTGTCCTAATAATAATATTCAAACTTCCGTAACTCAGTCATATTTGTTCTCAGAAGATTGAAACGCTTTTATTTATTTATTTAAAAGTTGGAGTGTCAAGAATATTTTACAGAATATGATTTATAGGATGGAAGGACTGTATAAAATTTAGACTTCATAATTTTATATAAGTAAATTTACTGACAGAAACGAAATAAAATATTCTTATTTACATCATTTGAAATTAAAAGTGAATTTTACGATAAATCAGTGAACTTTTTATCAAATACGCCTTCGGGGTATTATATAAATTATGAAGAAGTAAATATTCAGCATACAGTATACGCATAAGACGTATGCTAAACGAGACGACGTAATGCTATTAAACGATAAGACGTAATGCTATTAAAGTTCCAATTTTAAGGCAGATGAGAGAAAATTAGGGGAATTCATAGTACAATAAAGCAAACGAGTGTGGCTTCTGAAGTAGTATGAGATGTGTAACAATCGAAATCTGAAGCTTTAAAATATTTTGCTAAGGAGGCCAATAAAACCAACTCATATAAAATAATTAATTTAAAATTTTAGCTAATTGTTAATTTCAGTGAACTGACTAGAGACTAGGAAACCACGGACCTTGCAGATAGATATGCACACTTCGAGGGGATTTTTAAATTTTAATTAAAACTTAAGTAATTAAGTAATTAAAAATTAATTATATTTTGCATTTTTTTCGTGATAATCCTTGAAAATATTATTGTGCCAAAACTACTTTTTACACTATTTAAATTTTTTTTAAATCTGTTTTTTAACTATACAAAATTTAACAATTTTTAATTAACAAAATTTAGCAAATTTTTGAAGAATTTGGAATTTTTTTAAAATATTCTTTTGCATAATTTGTAACAATATATTTCATTATTTAATTCAAACTTAAAACGTTTTCGTTGCTTTTTCAAATATTTATTTGAGTGATTTTCTTCCGTTGTTGAAAGCTGATGAAGAAGGATTCTACAGTTTACTTAAGAGAAAAAAAAGGGAAGTTACATTACTATGAAAGTTAGATAGATTATTTTGAAAGTAATCATTTCGATAGTTCTATGATGTCATGGGACTTGACTCTGTTAGGAAGATCTATATATGCAAAAAACAGAATAT
Organism: Argiope bruennichi; assembly: GCF_947563725.1. NCBI lineage: Eukaryota > Metazoa > Arthropoda > Arachnida > Araneae > Araneidae > Argiope > Argiope bruennichi. The sequence continues at coordinate 90,310,495 of NC_079154.1, read as the reverse complement.
ATAAATAAAACTATTAAAATGATCTTGATATCTGTCACAATTCGTTACATAAAAATATTTAATTTGAGAGAATCATAACCATTAAGTTATGCGTAAGAAATTAAATTGTAATTAGCAAAGATAATATTCTTTGTGAGCCAGCTGGTAGCCAAAGACGGCTAGTTACAAAATAACTTTACTGTTTTAAAATTACAATAATAATTTGATACGCCTTTTTTCTATTGCACAGCACACATCCCTAAGGAAATGCCATTCTCCTAAGACACTGTGAAATATGTCATTGCCTAAGTTTGTGAAAGCTTTAATAATATTGTTTTGAAGATCATTCAACAAGGATGGCACGTATACAGTGCATTTAAAGTAACCCCCAGTGATTAACTTACTAACCATAATCCATAGTAGCTACAGATTCGTTTATAAAGGATTAATTTATTCTTACCTATCAATCAGAAGCACCAATTTTATCAGCTTGATAAAAATGGTGCCCCGAGTGGAAAAATATAAAAATGAGAATAAAAACTCTGCCTCTGTTCATGCAAATGAATGTGATGGTTACTGAGACTAGTTTGGGACAAATCTGCCAAAAAGTGGATCATCTATCGGTTTATATTTCCATTTGAAATGAATGGATAAAACTTAATAGACTTTTAAAATGCAAAATGTAAACATGAGGTGTTTTATCAAGTAAAGAAGATAAGTGAATTGTAGGCTTTTGAAAATTTCAAGCTTTGGGTATTAAAATTTATACATTTTGATAACACATGTCGGACAGATATTTGACAGCCCTACTGCGAACGCAATAACAATTAATCCCCCAGCAACAAGTATATATAAATCAATCTGATAAATCTTAGGATTTAAAACACTCTGCATTCCTATTTGCTAATGATGATCATGGTTGTAAAAAAGATTTTATTGCATGAAATTTGTTATGAATCTCAAGGTCCCCATGAGACTGCCATTTGGAATAAAGAATCAATGATTTGGAATTGCTGCGAAAGTAGATTTAAAATCTGTATATTCAACAAGCACATGTTTGACAAATACGGAACATCTATAAATCTGATAAGGATGAGCTGGTGCTCCCGGTAGAAAATGGTTGTGAAAGTTGCCTATGTGATCCGTACCTGAAGTGTTATGATTGTATCTGCTTTTCTGTCAGGGAAGGTAGACGATATTACAATATAAGATTTAATTGTTTGTAATTAATTAATTGTTAAAATCCCAGTAACTTTTCCAGTGTTGCTATTGGAGATTTAATATATTTGTTATAACCAAGTGTAGAAACGGAAGTGGCCATAAAATTCCCCCAATTTTAAAAGCATTTACGGACAGCTCTTTTCTTTCAATTTCTATATATGAAAGCACACAAGCAGAAATTTAGAAAGCATTGTTTGTTTTAAGAAATGTACTTAAATCTGATATTCTCAAAAATTAAGCTTAGGCAACTACGACTATTTGTTAGACATATTATTAGAATAAAAAATTTCATTTTTTCTTCTTTCTTCCAGGCGAAGGTACATCTGAAGATAGGCGTAAAAGGCCTCGAACAGCTTTCACGTCTTCACAAATAAAAGCTTTGGAAGCAGAATTCGAGAAAAATAAGTACTTATCGGTTTCAAAGAGACTTCAGTTGGCAAAAACTTTGAAACTTTCAGAAACACAAGTAAGTAACAGATCATAATGAACCTTAGCAATATAAGCGATGATTTGAGTTAAAATGTGGAGCGTAGATACCATGATTATAGAGTTCAAAATTTTTCTATAAATTCAAAACCTACACTTCATAGATTTTTTTAAGGAAGATTTTGCGTTATTATTCAATTTCAGGCGTAATAATATATTAAACTTTGTTCTTTTGTTTCTAGTTTTGTATTTAATTCTTAACATTTCTGATAAGATTTATAAAAATTTGTTTGCATTATGATATTATTTTACTTCTAAGTTTTATGTTTTACTAATTTTGTTATTTAATAATTTCTGAATTCAAAGCAGGCCTAAACTTCAGCTCTCTGTTTTATTTTTACATTTATTTATTTTTTCGTTTATTACATCCTTTATAATAAAGTTTTTATTTTGGTTTTGAAATAAATTAAATTGAAAACAATAAATAAAATATTGTCTTCTTGAAGTAATTTCTAATAACTATAATTGGTGAAAAATGTAATATGCTAGGCATAATTGTATGAAAATGCATAAAATGATGAAAAATGCATAATTTTATTATCAATAAGAAAACGTTATTTTTTTTAAATTATTGAATTTAATAACAGTTACATTAATAACATAATTGATTCTTTTGTAATTCAGTTATACTTTTGAATCTTTTACGCAATTTTGAGTTTAGGGTCATTTTCTCTATAAAAATAAATAAAAGGTATTTTCTAAATGCTCTCATTCCAAAATTCATGGCTCAAAATTCCATTCAACAAATTTACTAATAAAATCCAATTTGATTTTTATAAATTTTAAACAATTTTAAATTGGATTACCTTCAAAATTTGAACTTGAACTGTAGTATAAAATTCTGATATAATATTCGTTAATATTTTATTTAACATTTTATACTACAAACTCTCTAGTTTTAGGGGAAATTTTTGCAGAGAAAAAAATATATAAAGTACGCTTTGTCTATTGTTGACGATGGAGAATGCTTCCGCTTGTTATTGGCGCTCTACAAGCAAATGGTTTGACTTAAAGCGAGCAAATCTGACTGAAACAAATTTTGGAAGATGGTAGTGTGCTCCTTAAAGTGGTTTTTTATTTTAAATAAAACTCTAATTAATAAAAAAATAAACTGAGCTTTAAAGTTTCTTCGTGATAACTTTCAAAAATATTTCTGCACGAAACCAAATTTTACACCATTTCAAAATTCAAAAAGTTATCTGTTCAATAATTAATTTAGTAGTCGCAAGATTTTCTTAGTATATTTTACAACAATATTTTCATTGTTGTGATTCAAACCCAAATCTTTTTCATTTTTGTTATTAATATTTCATGCTGGGTTTTTATTCTATCATACAATGAAGATTGAACTTATTTTTCCATATTGAGTCGGTTCCAGTATATATAATATTTTTGGAATTTTGTTGTTCTTACATAAAAATTTTACTTCAAAATAAAGTAAATATTTTAAATATGGATATTAAAATATAATATTTTAAATACGTCCTTTTAAAATATTGCCGTCTACCCTGTTATATGATTGTTTGTATAAAGATATAGACAGAAAATTAGTAAAATGTTTTGTAGAATGAAAAATATACGGCTTCTAAAATAGTATAAAATACATGACTATTAAAATTTGAAATTTAAAAATACTTACTTGATTTTTTAAAAAATAACTATGTCACTTGTAAACGATTCAATTGAAATTTTGCATACCAATAATTCAGGCGAGTGAGTCAGTTAGTTGCCATAAGCAGTTAGTATGATAATAAATTTAAATCTAAATATAGTGAACAAGATTGTAAAGAAAAACATATACTTTTTTTGTAATAAAAAGCATTTATTTGTTTATTCTTAGATCAAAATATGGTTCCAGAACCGGCGGACAAAGTGGAAACGCAAGTACAGCACCGACCTGGAGGCCCTTGCTCAACATTATTACCAATCTATGGGACTGTATGCAGCCAGACCCATGGTCATTGGAGACAGACTGTGGCTTTTTAACTACCCGCCTGAATCCCCAGCCCTCATGCCGAATGTACTGACTCAGAACTTGCAGCCGGTGTTGGACTCTCCTCTCCCAGATGTCCCAGTTGTGCCAAATGGACTTGCATCTCCCTTTGAATGATCCAAGTGAAATGTGTGTGCGTGTTTATATGCAGAGATATAATAAAATGTGCTTGATATTTATTTAAAAATTAATTTCTTTTATTTTAATTGTAATTATTCATCTTAAAAGCGACATACAAAACATAAATATATATATATATATATATATATATATATATATATATATATATATATATATATATATATATATATATATATATATATATATATATATATATATATTGAGGGGGGGGGGGTATTCCTTTTAAGAATTGGTTTGATAGAGAGATATGTTGTAAAGAGGATGGAAGACTCAAACGAATTCATATGAGACGGGTCATATAGCTCAAAGAGGAGGAAATGCCGGCGTCCTGGCATAGGGGTAGCGCGTCTTCCCCGTGATCTGGGCGTCCTGAGTTCGAGACCCGGTTTGGGAATGGTTGTTCTTCCGTCGTTCTATCTGTGAGATGTGTGAATATGCCCTCCTGTAAGAAGGGGTTGTGCAAGCGAATGAGTGATGCGTGAGTAGAAAAGTCGTACGCTTGGCCCTAGTTGGCGCTACTATAAAAACAAGAGACGCTCCTCCACCGGCTTAAATCGCTGTCTTTGTAACAGCGGGCTTGTCCATGGTAAGTACCATAAGAAACAACAACAGAGGAGGAAATTGATGGCAAGGGGGGGGGCATCATTCTTTAGTAAATTTTTAATTATAAAAGACAAAAACATCATTAAATTATCCAAACAAATTGCCTCATGATAATGAACAAGTGTTATGCTAAGAGTTTCTTGATATCTGCTACCCATTAAAAGAGTTGATAACCCTATTCTTGAATAAAAAGAACACAATATACTTTTCTATTTTATTATTTTTACTTTGATGAAACTACAGTTATCTCGTGGTACAGTATCGAGACTACTGGTTTGAAACTAGATTCCTTGGAAGATGCGTAAAATCTAACCTTTCGGTATTCTGTCAAGAATTTCTTGTAAATTTTCATAGAGAACAAAATTTGCTTTCATTTGAAATATTTTTTTTAAATAAACTTAAATATTATATAGTTAGATAGGGAGGAAAAATAACTTTTCAGATTTATAAGCAAAACTGAATATTTATCTCAGCCAATAATTTATGTTTATACAATTATATTAACGACGTTAAAATTAGTTTATTAATCTTTTAAATTATAATTATCTCAAAAGAGGGCTTCGAATTCATATCATTTATAAATCATTTGGCTCTTTAAAACTCACAAATGACGCGTTTAAAGAATATTTTACCATAGTTTTTATATAAAATAAAAGTTTACATAGTTTTTATATAAAATTATCAATCGTATTCTAAGATATTCGTATTCTCAGATCTCGTATATTCAGAATTCACCATCCATTATTGACATTCGAATAATGATAACAATAAAACTCGTCATTGTAACACGGAAATCTCTAGAAATAAAAAATCGTTTACTGCTTGGAACAGGTAAATAACATAATGTATAAATAGAATAAACATATAATGATTTCAATTTCAGATAGTCATATTTTACTTCAAAATTAAACATCATATTTTCAAGCATTTTTTTTTTTTCCTATTTTTTATTGTGCAGCTTTCTTTTAAAATTAACAAGTATTAAAAATCTTCCTTTATCAGACAAAGCAATTTTATTTTGATTCTTTAAAACTGATTAAGAAAGCAAAAAAATAATAATGCTATCAAAATAATTTTTTCAAAAAATCATCAATCTGGTTATAAAGATGAAAACATTTTTTTGGCTGAGATTTAAATGGAATATTTTTTTTAAATAATAAATTGTCATTTCTCGGTCACCTTCGGATTCTTATTGAAACTGTTTCATTTAAGCGCAGAAGAAATAATACAGAAAAAGTACGATTGTCAGAATTTAAAGAAATGCGAATTATCAAGGCCCTCTAAAGATTTTTATGGACATTATAAGGCTAATTTTAAACTTTTTAAGGTATTTTAGAATCCATAGTTCTAAAAATGAATAAGATTTTAAGATAAGTTATTTGCTGTTATATTTTGTCATAAATTCAGTTTGGAAATAAAATCACAAAGATAAGAACGAATTCTCCCTGACCTTCAGACAAAAATGACACGATATGATTTCTGAAAATTTTTTCTGTTAATTGATTGAATCGAAATCAATTAACGACGAATCAAAAGCCTTTCATCGATCGCTTGAAGTCGCATTGGTTAAAGTCGTCATCAACTTGTAACTCTTCATCGGAATAATTAAATAAAAAAATCATTCGCAACAAAAACAAGATAATTAAGTTTGTACTAGGAAATGTTTCTAAAATCTTTACTTTATAAGGTTTGGTGTGAGTAAAGTGAAATTTCTTGTTCTTTCATATTTCAGGATCCAAGGCATTATATTGCTCAACAACGATTACAACTTACATTTTTTAGAATGTACCATTTTATTGAAGAAATAAACGAATACTAGGATTCTCAGAGGTAGAGATTTTTTTAGAAAAATACCGTTTACAACCACTACTATACTGCGAGGCAATAAATCTAGTACTTTTAATAACAATTATTTTTTCACCTTCTTCATTAAGCAAAATTGTGCAAAAAATTCGTATTGTTACTAACTTAATTGCGTTAAGAGTATATACATGCAGGACTGAAAAAACAGACTAACGTATTTGCTAACAATTTTGCTCTTAAATATACGAACATGCATGAGGAGCATAAGATGTTTTTGTGACTCTCAAGGTTATTACATTCAACCATTAAATGCATAATTTCTTGGCATTTTATTTGACGAGATATCTTTACTCAGTTACTCAGCTGTATCCTATATGGAAAGCAATGACCAAAATCATAGTTTTATATTAAATAATTTATTTTGGAGAGAAGAAGCATCGAATTCTTGGACAAATAAAAATTAAATTTGATAAGAAAAAAAATAATTTTTCGTTGTGGTATGTATTTAGCGTTTAACTCTAAATAGATACCATGGCGAATAGTAACACTTCTTTCGTTCTACCAAGACTTATATTAAATTAGTTCTTCACATATAAAATTCAATTTAAAATTTTAAATAGTTCAAATTAATTAATTTAAAAATATTTACCGATAACACATTTGGACATTAACCGACACAAAATTTATGAAAAAGATGCTTTCAAAACCACGTTACCAGACTATTATATTTATTTCAAAGATTTCAAAAAGAGGTATGTTTTATTAAATGAATTAGCCTCTTTCGGAGACCAGATGTTTATCCACCAAATTAACAGCAGCAATAGGAATGATGTTGATTACTTTTCACGGAATATACTTTATTACGTCCAATAAAAACACTATACTTCATTTATATTCAAAGTTACACTTGTACAATAAACATGAGACACTATTATTGGTTAACTATGCATTCTAAGTGCCATGAAATCAATCGATAATTGAAATTAACGGAATCGCTCTACGTAGAGAGACTGCAGCTATGTCCATATTTTGTTTGTAATATTTCTCGAATAAAGACTCTTGATGATGCATCCAAATTTCAATAGCCTTCAAATGAAATAAAAATTTGCGAAATCCATACAACATTCATATTCGGAGAACTCTTTCCCTTAGAAAATCTGCAATGAAGTTGTGCATCTGAGATTTCTCTCGAAAATTGGTGGTGATGAGAGACAGTCGACCATTGTTGACAATTTTAGATAACAAACTTTCATATAAGACGAAAATTGCCGAATTCAAGAAGTGTTTGGGATTGTTAGAACTGGTTCCTTAGTTCCCCAGCATTATAGCATTAAATATATAAATAATAGAAATACCCAAATTAATTTAATACATAGATTTTAGAAAAAAACTAATAGATTTAAAATTAAATTTTTGCAAATGTTGTTTCATATAAATACTGACGTAATTTATTTATTGTAAACTTTATATAAATATATTAACATGACATCAAAGAGGAAATCAATTTTTATATTTCATTCTGGGTCTTTTTAAAATGATTGAATGCATTTATATTGTCAAAGGTTTTGTTAAATAATAGAATCTTTACCTTTCACTGCATGCTGCATCAAATTTGATACCTAATTTATTTTTTATAATAATAATGAATTTTAAAAAAAATTTGGAATAGAAGATTTTTCTTTTAGAATTTTAAAATTTAAATTTGGAACAGATTTTAGAATAAAGAGAAGAGTTTTTAAATCATAATAGAAATTTTTTGAAACATTCTTTTTTTTCTGTTTTATTTACGAATTTTCCAAACCAAAACCAAATTTTATTTTGAAATTAAAAAAAAGAGTATTGAAGAGTAAAAAAGTGAAATGAACTGAAAATGTAAAAACTATTAAATGTGGAATGTAATAATGGCTATATGGATGTCATAGCTAAGGTATATTTTGTTAAATATTTGTCCTGTTCTTTCATACGTTAAAAAATACTTTTTGGCATGCGTTTTTAGAACAACAAAAAAATTTTAAGTTGCTTGCAATAACAGTAAATTGCAATCAAAGTTTTTATAAGTAAAATGAGGCTTTTAAATTATATTCTTTTTACGTAATATACAATTTTTGAGACTATAAAAAAATCACTAAATTACAGATGAAAAATATGAATAGATTTTTATTTATTTGTTTGAATTCCATATAGAGTTTGGACAGGACTTTTTTAATGCAACGCAAACATGTGTTTAAGAAAACTACTGTAGTTCAATACGAGAATTATAGGCTTTCTGTCTATATTTTTAATTAGAATATTTTCAAAATTGCATTTGACATTACTTGTACGAGAATGAATTCTCAAAGAGGAGTTTATGACCCATATATATTTTATGAGTTTAGTAGAATGTAAATCGTACTTTTAAGACTAATATTAAATGTCAAAACGGGCAATATTCTTATTTTATCATGGCAATATATTAAAGAAGCAACTTTGGAATTTTTTAAATTTCATTGTTATTATGTTAGCCTATTATCTTTCAACTGCGTTACTCGTCACACAAAAGTTGGTGATAATACTCAACTAGTCAAACCATTGAACCTAGAGTTACCACATTTGGCATGCAGTTACTTCTTGGGTATTAGGTGCTCAAGAAGAAAGGGTTTTCCAAAAGTTTTTTTCAAGATTTTCTACTTAACTAAAAATTAATCGGATTTTAAACATTTTCTTCAATAGCTTAGATTAATATTATCGCACACAAAACTATTTTTATGTGACTTTAAAATTTAAAACATTCACTTTTCAAAAATACAGATTTTATTTACGTGCAATTTTACTTTATTTTAAATATAAATTTATTTTAAATGTAATTTTTAAGTATACTTTGTTTTTACTAAAAGTGAGCAACATAACAACCAAAGTGTGAATAACCGTTATGAATATTTTAATAGATTTCGTGCGACTAAGTAAAAACAATTTTGAGAATTTTTTTTTTTATTTTATTATTAGATAATACTTTAATCTCTTCATCGCCATATTTCAATACATTACTTAATTTTTTTTAACATGATATTATTTTTAAGACTGAAATCCTTTCCATAAATCACATAATGTGAAAATCGTTAAGAGCAAAAGTCAATTGTTAATGAAAACATGCCCGATGGAGACAAGGCAGGAAAATTATACCTAAAATTTTATCATGCAATGATAATACAGACAAGAAGTTCGAACCTCCTCTTTTTTAATTAAGAATCGATGTAATTATTTAGAAATAACACGTATAAATCAAAGGGTTTTTTTTTCTTAAAATTAAAAGCAAGTTACTTCAAATTTGTAATATCTGTTAAAGTAAATACAACAGATACATGTTTGGCATGTTTACTTTTTGAGAATTGTTGCTTATTCTTTCATAGAGACAATTTTCTAATAACATAATTATCTTTACAATTAGCTGTTTCAATAGAAGTCCCAAATTTGAAACAGCATCGTGATAATTGAATAAAACTAACGAAATCAGATAAACATGTTTTTATTTGCAAATAATAATATAGATACCACTTTTTTTTCTTTTAAGTTTATTTTAAAAGCTAAATACTTAATAATCTTTTTTTTTTTTCAGTTTTTATACAGTAACTCTTCTGCATTTCGGAAAACGGTTGTAGATGGAGTTTAGTCGTTTTCTCTCTGATAAGCCTGATTAAAATCAAACATTGTCTTGTAGCCAGCACATTGAATTATTTCCAGATATTTTTCTTCACCTAGACCACGAAAATTCAGTCCAGAATTCTATTTGAAAGCTTAAAATACATAACCACGCTTGGTCTAATGTATCCGGGATGGTTTCAAAACTCTGCGAAACATTATATTTCATCGGTAACCAGATATTTGAATTTTCAAAGGCAAAATATTTAATTGATAAATTGATTCTGAAATATCAAAATATTGCTAGAAATATTTAAATAAAATAAGATTATATTTCCTGAAGAAATGAAAGAGGGAAAAAAGGCAGGATTTCTGATTAATTCAGATTATTTTATAATTTATTGTGTGATTATATTGAATTCAAAATCTTGAAACTGATAAGGAATGAGAGACCTCGATTTTAATTTATTTTAAATTTCAAATAGAAATAATTAATTTAATTTTATGTGAAATTGCCGATTTTTCTAAATAAGTATGCCATAGAATCAGCATTCCAAAATCATAAATCTTTAAAAAAATTATATTTAAAAATCTTTATTTAAAAAAAATAAGCCTTTTTTTAATCATTCGCGTATTCGTATATGCACAAGAAAGAATGACAATGATTTTTAAAGAAAGAAATTCCTATGAATTTCGTCTGAAAAAATTCCTATAAAATTAATATTTATGGTATTATGAGGTGAAAGTCATCGATTTAAGGATTTTAAGTCGTATCGATATTAACTATTAATTTTTTAAAATCTTATAAATTCATACATTTTTTTACTTACAAGATTAATTATTATAAATACCGATAAAATCACTTGAATATTATTGTATGAGGAATAATAACAGATTTTACATAAGATAGTTATTAAAAAAGCAACATAATTATTAATAGGCTCGTTTTAACAGAGTATTTATTATCATTTAAGCAATCATGCAAAATATCATTTCAAGTAATATTATATTCTGAATGACTGGTGAAAAGTTAAATTGATATATTACACAAAGCAGTTTTTCATATGTGAGTTAGTGCATTTTACAGTCAAAAAGTAATGAAAAAAATTAAAGTAAGATTATTAATTAATTTCTTTTATTATTGAACACATCATGTAATTTCGAGTTTGTTTTCTTTGACAGAAGGAATAAAAGTAAAAAAATAAGTATTTTTTAACTAATTCAATAAAATTCCGACATTTTAAATCTATGAGTTAAGTAAAAAGAATATTGTCTAATACTTTTAAAGTAGTCTTTACCTGAAAATTGGGTTTTTTCTCTTTGAAACAACCCTTTAATATATTCTGTATTAATATTACTAATTATTTTAGAAATCATTATCGCTTTTTATTTAGAAATTATTATCGGGTATTTAAAAGTCTAACAATGAAATCAAACAAGGAAAATGTTAACAAAAATGTTTACGGTCAATTATCTTTAGAAATAGAAAAGTAATATAATTTTTACCATCAATTTTTCGCGGAATTAAGTTAAAAAACTTCAATATTTTCCTGAAGTAAAAGTTCTAAATATAACATCTAAATCTGAGGAAACAATAAAACATAAACATTTGAATTTTAAAATTCATTTTAAATGCTCTTAAGGCAGAGGCCGGGATGGAAATTCAAAATCAAATTCACTCAGCTTCATTCTATAAAAATTATAACTTAAAGTTAATATATTCATAAAAATGGAAAAAGGCTTCAAAATAAAATTATAAAACATTAACACATTTTTTTTTCAAAAATTCTAGATCCCTTTTTACAGCACTGTGTCAAAGCAAGTATTAATATTTATGCTATTTGTCCAATCATTCTTTGAGATATCGAAACTTAATCGGAAAATTTAAAATAAAAATAAGCATCTGAAATAACTGAATTTCGTTAATGAAGCTGTCAAAATATCAGTTTGATTTGCTATAATAATCAACATGTTTGTTAAAAAACATATGTACTAAGTAAAACACGTAAACTCCTTGAAAGGCTTTCAAAGATCACCATGTATTACAAACATGTGTGTGTGTGTGTGTGCGTGCGTGTGTGTGTGTGTGTGTGTGTGTGTGTGTGTGTGTGTGTGTGTGTGTGTGTGTGTGTGTGTGTGTGTGTGTGTGTGTGTGTGTGTGTGTGTGTGTGTTTGAGAACAATATGTTTGAGATACACCTTATTTTTTTTTTCCTATTTCTTTTCAGTCACAATAATAAATGAGTATTCTTAAATTAACCCTTTAACTTTTCTAGACAATTATCTCTTGATTTACCATTTAACAATGTACTTTAAATTTATGTTTGTATATATATAGGGTTAATCAAGATATAAAGGTTATTTATTTATTTATTCAGTAAATAAAAATCGTATTTCAGAGAGTTATTCAGGACAATCTAACAAAATTTAAGCAATCATGAAATCTCAAAAATAATCGTTAAAATCGATACTCCATGTATTTTCCTTATTTCTCGCTTAAGACGGCATTTGTGAGGTTTCATATTTTATCAAAAGAAGTTCTAAACATAATTTTTGCAGAATCTTTAACAAATTAGCATCTCCACTTTGACAACTCATAAATATTATAGTATTGTTAATGCTGGATTCTATTTTCTGAATAAAATAATTGAATAATTAATATAATAGATGTTATTAAGTAATCTATTTGATTGATAGAAGCAGGTAGGTATTTTTTATTATTATTTCATTACGTGTGCTTCATGAACTATATCACTTCACTCTTTCCGGTACTTAATAAAAGCTAAAAGATAGTTTAATAAAACTACTAAAATTAATTAACTTGATGTCATTAATATTAATAACCTGATAGGATTATATTATTCATTATCGATTAGAATACTACCTAATTAACTCCTATTCTTATGATTGAAAAATAATATAACGATAAAAATCCCTTGATGGAGAGTCACAGTTCTTTATCTAAAAAGTAATTTAACTATCAAATAAATCTGCTTATGGAGATTGTTTTTCTTTCTAAAACCTTCAAAAATCTTTAAAAAGTGTTGTGAAATTGAGATTTAAAAACATTCATACAAAAGAAATCCTTAAAATCCCACTGAACTAAAATTAAATAAGTGATGTAATTCAATAAAAACGCAATTAATGAATGTCTGGTTGAAGAAATGCTGATCATAAGTGGATATTCTCTCTGTTAATTTATATCCATAATAAAAATAATAAATTTGGTTTATTATTACTTTTCCATCACTGATATAATTCAATACATTTTTCTTTTATTGCAAGTTTTATTAATTAATTTTTTGCATTCAAAGAAGAATTATTGGAATTTCGCTTTGTTTTGTTCTAACATTCACATCAATTTTCATACATCTCCACCCCTTAAAAAGTGCATAATTTAGTTTATTTTAAGTTTGTTCCTTTTCAATAAAAATTAAAAATTTATTTATTTATTTTTGCATTAAAAGAAAAGTATCTTGAATAATCAAGAAAATCACCATGGATAAGATATTTCATAAAATTATACCAAAGAATTTTTCGTTTATTATATGCTTTTGGATTACTATTCTGTTTTGACACAATAGCTTTTTCTCTGAGGATTCGTGCATTTATGAGCTTATGTTAGATGGCACAAAACAGTTTTAAATTGAAGTAAGTTGTATTTTAAACATTTAAGAATGTTTTCCTGGTTGAAAATTCTAAATTCTGGAAAATTAGGCCTGAAAATTAGAACTTTGAAAAACTATCTCACATTAACAAAAATGAGGAAGGTTTGAAAAGGGTTTTTTTCTAAATTATAAGCCATGGCTATTGTCAGAAGAGAATCTACGAGGTAGTGAAATATTTGCAGTGCCTTTTATTACATCTTAAAAATTATCATTTCATAAAAATATGTAACAACTAATATGAATGATTTTTTTAAAAACTTTCCCTAAATAATTCTTGTTATTAATATTTTTTTATTATCTAATTCTTAAGGTCACGAAAACTTTGCAAGGCAGAAATTTCAGTTATTGAGAAAGTTAAAGATGCTCTAAAGTTTGAAAGATCGTAATTCTGAGATGAGTAAACACCTCTAGGAGGTTTTTTACGCCCTCCAAAATGGCGAATGAAATGTATTTGAGCGCAACTGTAAATCTAGGCATCCCAACGAAAATACTCCTTTCGACTGCTCGTTGTTTTTAAAAAACCGTTTGCTTTCATTAGGGCCGAATGAATAGGAGTGTCGCCCATTACGGAGACTTGGGCTGAACAAATGCCCGATAAACGCGGTGCGACGTCGGAATTCGTGTAATAGATGAGATGGGGCGATTAAGAAAACGATGCCGCAACTTTTTTCCGCTGCTAATGAGCGGAAGCTGCTGCCAACGGCGCGCTGACGTCAGACCGGCACCTCATAACTCATCGACGCGCACCTTCGCTTGCCAAAAGTCGCACTTGACTAGCTTCTTTTTCTTGTCTTTTCAACCAAAGGGCCGAGTAGGCAGTGGAGGAAATTGGAGAATGGATTGGATACATTCGAACTTGCCTTTAAGGTGCTTGAGATATTAAATGTTCCTTTCATAGCAGCGCTTCATAACATTTTATGACAGCATCCTCGTTTTCATCAGCAATTTTTCCCAACGATTCCAAAATTCGGAAATTACTTTCACGATACTTCTAATATCGATAAACTTCTATATCTTTCTCTTTTTTTTTTTTTTTTTTTTTTTTGTAGACTAGTCTTTTTTGGAGTCTAACTAGTACATCGGGAATACTGATAGTATTTAATTTTTGTCAAATCGTTTAGATATAACTTCATAATAACATCAAATTGTCGGGCATTAAAGCTGTGTTATTTTATTTGTTTTATTTACATTCTTTTTATTATGCACAGGAACCTTTCTAATGGCGACCCATTCTATGGCATCGTAGCGCGATTAAAAACATAGATATGCGGTTCATTTGTCTTCCAAATTCTGTGATTTTTTTACCTATTTTTTTATACGTCTTGTAAACTACATAAACATTAAACAGAAGCATTTTTCTTTAGCTATCAATAATGGAAGAAAATCACATGATATAATGTTTTGTGAAACAATGAAAGGCTTTTTGAATTTCAGGTAAGCAATGCTATCTGCTAAAAAAAATTACTCAAAAAATATATTTAAAAAATTACGGAATTATAGGAAAAACATGCATGACTATTAAATTGGTATCATAAAGTAGACGTTTCATATATTCTTAAAAAAAATGAAATGATGTAAAATTTATTTTTGTGCAATAATATTTTCAGAAGTTTTCGTAGAAAAAAAAATGCCAAAATTCAGTTAACTTTTTAATCAATTAAAATTTCAAATTAATGTTCTAAGATGCACATTCCTACCTTCCAGAAAATATATGTGCTAAATTTAGTAGTTGTAGGCATGTAGAGTGTCAGCACTCACAGACACATGTATACATCTTTATTATTAGTAGAGATTTTATAAATGTTTGTACTTGAAATCTCATTTCCTTAATTCGCCATAATTTTAACGTTAGAAAATGACTCTTAAAAGGTTTATGATATCAACTCTTTCGCTTTTAATTGCAAATTTTATAATCTTTGCACCACAATCTTATTTTCTTCAGCAAAATTCCATCTTAACAATAGAAAATATAATTAAGAGGTTTGTGTTATTGATTTTTTCCTCTTTTGGGGGCAGAATTTTTATTATACACGCGATCTCATTTCTATCAGCAAAAATTAGATACGCTCTCAAAATTAAGAAATTATTTATAAGAAATTTGTGATTATAGCTTTTACTTTTTTCTACCATCTTTCGAGATCAGCTGTTTCGATCGGAATATTATCGGTGTTCATTTTTTTTTTTTTTTTTTTCAAATCTGTTATGGATAATTCGGTATATCCTCAACGAAGTAATATTTATTATCATATTCTCTTAGTTCTAGATCAAACTATTTATTTTAATAGCTTAACTCTTGATTTGTTCGCTGTTTACATGAACAACACTGATAATGAAATACAAAGTCCGATGCCATCATATTGCCATTGAAATCTTATATCATATTGCCATTCAATCTAGGTAATCTATTTCTAATTGCATGCTGCCTTTTACAGTAATGTAATTTCTCTTTCCGATTTAAACTGTTCAGAAACTTACCTCTTTAAATTTCAATAATGGAAAAAGATCGCGTGTGTAAATATTTGGAGAAATAATGAAAATGGTTTGAGTTTTATAGTCATAAATTTTGCCTAAAAATATTTTTTTAAAAAGTTGCCAAGATTTAGGGAAAATATCTAAGGTACTGAATTGACATCATTAAAAAGAAAAAAATTGACTTTAATAACTAATATAAAAATCGTTTTTGAGCAATAATATTTTGGAAAACGCCAAAATATTGCTCAATTTTTAATCAATTAAAATTCTAAATAAGTTTTAAAAAATTTGTTCCAATATGCACATTTTGATCTTCTAAAGTATAGTTGCCAAATTTAATTGTTCTAGATCAAACTATTTCTTCTGTAGAAAGCCATTGCACACACCCTCTTTTATTATTAATAAAAAATTTTATAAAGTTTTACCTTTTGAACCCACTGTTTCAATAAAATAAAAAAGCAGGAAGAAAATTGCTCTTAATAAATTTATGATATCAACTCCTTTTCTTTACATAGTGAAGTTTCTCGAATATTTACTCTCTAGATTCCATTTCAATCCGAAAAATTTTGTCAGCGAAATTAAAAAATTATTAAGGAAAAAAATGCACGCAATTAAACAGTTAGGAAACAATCCCAAAGGGTATGTTTTGAGACACATCGATTTTCTTAAAACATTACATAAAAATTTCAAAATTTTCATCTTTACTTTCTCGTACACACAAAGAAAATAATTTAATCGTCAAAAAATTCGACCTTGAGATTTTGATGAATCTCAATGTTTCAGACCTACCTGAAACTGAAAATCACATTTTTGGAATTATGTTTGTGTATCTCTATATACTCTCGAATTTTGAATGAAAGTTATTCTTAGAACGTCTGCCTATCTGCCCAACTATAAGAGAAATTAAAATACAAAACTTAAAGAGCTAGATGTTTAAAATTTATAAAACAGTTTTAAGATCTTGAGTGTAGATCCCTTCAAATTTTGAGCCAAATCCATCCGCCAAATGATTAACTCTCTGCGCAAGTCAAAACGCAACAGTTTTGATAAATGAATTTTGGTACATCATTTTACTATCTAAATTTTAAATCTTTATCAAAATTTGAACCTAATATAACAAAAGATTTGACTGTCTGTAATTATGTATTTGTGCATACTACACGCAAATCGACAATTCAAAAGCTCAACGACTTATACACATAAAATTTAGTATATTATCTTGTTGCTAAAATAGCAATTTTTTACCAAATTTTATAGTTTTATAATAATTTGGAAAAAATGTTCCCAAAATTCATGATCTGTTTTCATAAACATACTAGAAAGGAAAAAATTCTCATGGATGGGACTATGAAAATGAAAATCTGAGCACTTGCGGCGTTCATGGCCTTCAAGATCCACTGTTTTATACGAGGGCAGTGAGAATATCTCCTTTGTTAGAGAGTATACAAGAAAGTATCAGAACACTATTCCCGCTGCTTTTAAATGAATTAATGTGTTCTGTGTTGTACAGTGGATGATAATTTCCCCTCGCAGACTACGAACTTTTATGTACGATTCGAAATATAAATAAAAATCCACAAATTATCAGTTGGTTCCTAATGCTTAATTAGGATTAATTAATAATAATTAAACGTAAATTCGATTAAGAGTAAGTATTTCACAAATATCAATGAATTTTCTAAGAAATGATTTTCTCAATTATCTTGCTAATGAATGATAATATTCTCAAAAAGATTTGATTCTGTGAGACTTTCAATCTATATTTCTTTAAAAACTCGAAAATCCTAGAGGGTAAAAATTAACACTGATACAAAATAAATACATTTGAATACCATGCAATTAATTCCTAAGTTTAAATTTTTAAAAATGACAATTTTATCTTAAAAATAATTTTTTGCAGTTTTTAAGAATACTTCAATTTTTCATCAAATACTGTTTTTCTTTCATTGTTTAAAGCTAAATAGGAAAGATTCTGTTTATTATCTGCGCAGATGACATAAGGAGTAAGAAAGTGAAATTACAATACTTTGAAAGACAACATAAAATTAGAAGGCAAATTACTAAGATGGTCATGTTTTAATGGCATTGTAATGTTATTAAACATGAAGCCATTTATACAATAAGCAAAAAAGGTGTCAGCTTATTAAAAAAGTCCATCTTTAATATCTATCAACATTTGAAGATTTAAAATATTTTGCTAGGGAAGCCACACAAAAGAGATTTAATTAAAAGAGATTTTACGAAATTAATCATAACTATATTCTTAGTGCGTTAACTGGCCGCCAGAGGGAACTATTAGAAATCGAAAATGAACTTGTGAAAAAAGAACATTCATTCAAAAATTATTTATTTAATTATTATATAATATTATTTTATTACCCCTCCCATATTTTATAACCCCTCCCCATATATTGAACTTCCATATGTCGAAAGTTTCTACATATTGAACTTTTTCAAGAACGCTGGATTTTTCCAAGAAAGCAAGTTACTGTATATGAAATAAAATTTCTGCATATCGATTTATAATTTTCGTAAACGAAATTATGAATACATGTTGCACCCAAGGCTTTTTCTCATATAAAAGAATATAAATTTAATTTTAAAAAAATGTTTCACCGAATGTTTTTTTTTTTTTTTTTTTTTTTTTTTTTTTGCGTATAAATTTATAGAAAGCAAAAAAGATTGCATACAAAAACTCAATAACTAACCGCCAGTGAGCCATATGTTATTCTTTTCTTTTCCACAAATACTTTTCTGAACTTGAAGTGAAAGTTTTACTTTTAATTCAATTTAACATTAGATTTCCTAAATAAATAAACGTGAACATTTGAACGGAGGACTTTAAATGTAAAAAAAAAAGAAATCATTTACGAAAGGATGTGAAAGAAAACAATATGGAAACCAAAAAAGACAGGGTTTTTTTCCTTTTTAATTTCAACATTTCAAATGTAAAATTTTTTGAAAAATCGTGATTCAGTTACTAAAACATATTAGGAAAGATAGAATACATAATTTTGGAAAACCATAAGCAAACAGCAAATATATTTATACATTATTTCTTGAAAAATTAATTTTTAATGTCTTCTTTAAACTAAAAAAAATTAATTATTCAGAATTTTAAGACAATTATGAAATGAAAATAAAGAAAAAATTTACAATTTGTGCTTCTATAAGTCAAAATTTGTATGCAAGATTTCTTTTTCCTATAATCCTTCAATATATAAAGACAGACAGACACCCCCGCCCCTGCTATACGTAGAGGGTGGGGGTGGGGAATCTTGGGCACCTCATCAATATATTTACATACATCATTTTACAAAATAAATATTAGGTGCTCTTTTATCATTTATGAAAATAATATTTAATTATATTAAAAAAGAAAATGTATAATTTCCAATAATTTACCTTTTAAGTAAAAATAAATTATTAACATAAGAAAAATTTATTGCCAATTAAACTTTTTAAAATTTTGCCATAATTTTTTTTTTTTGAGAATTATTATGCATAAAGTATTTTTCTATAACTAAACACAGTTGCAATATAAATAGGCTCTCCACAAGATAATGCGTTAGAATTGTCAATAGATATTCATGCTCTATATTATTGATTTTTTTTTATTATTATTCTGAGTTATAAACACATGCATTCTTAATGCATGTTTTTTATTATATATAATCCCTTACTCTTTACTCTAATTTTAAGATACAGGAAATATTATATTAAACAGATTGTAAATGCATTTATTCAAACTCAAATTCATTGCGAATACTTTCTAAAGACCACAATACATATAAGCGTCACGTCACTTTTTTTTTAAATTCGAAAATATTACTTAAAAGTTAAATGGTGAATAAGAAATTAGAATGCTGCTTAAGAATTATTGATTAAAATTGGAAATGTAGAACTACACTTGAGTAATTGGAAAACTTCTGCGTTTTCAAGAAATTTATACGATTATAAATTCTTACGGCATCTCAGTAAACTTTTATAGTTGTAAGGAAGCAAATCATAGAAATATTTACTCTAAAATATAAAATAAGGCAAATTATTATATTTATTAATGTTTTCTTTATAGCCTGTAAAGTTGTTTCTAAGAAAGCAAACCAAGATTTGTAAGGCATAATGGATATATCGATTTTTGCAAACAAGTAATTATCGACAAAATGTCGAACAAGCAGTCTGTATTATTAGTAGCCACTTAGTTTAGCTTTTTCCTCGGATAGAACATGGTTTACAATTTTGTCGTGCTGTATATAGATCCAAATTTTATTTTTCCGAATTTGACGAATTTTACTTATCAGACTTCGCTCTGACATTTTGTCGTTGATTACTTGTCTGAAAAAAATTGGTTATATATGTTACAATTAAAATAATTAATTCAGAGAAATATAATTAACTACAGATATTATGAACCCTTAGCTCACGAGGTAGTTTTCGCTCGGATGAACCAGCAATTCAAGAAGTTTTTTAGTGCTCTTAGTGAATTCCCTACCTCTAACTTAAAATGATTACATACACAATTTAGCATATAAAACTTTTATATTCACACACTTTAATCTTTAAATTTATACGTGATATTTCGAATGCATACTGAGTTTTTTTTAAAGAAACCATAGTTATCGCCGCGCATCGAATTTTCTCACTAAACAAGCGAGTGTCACCTCTAGAGTTGCGGCATTAAATCATGTGGTGAGTGATAGTCGCCTTTCGAGGGCAAATAGTTCATAATAGCTTACTATAACTAATAACCGATACTATACTAGCTATACTATAACTAATAACCTATTAATTACATCAACAGAAGCATTTGTATCGGGATAAAGGCTTTTCTTTTCTACTATTGAATTGTTGGAATTTCGCAATACTTCATTTCTCAAAACGAGTATACTTCTTGTAAATAATAAATACTTCCACTTTAAAACATCCATATGCTAAAAGATATCATCCTTCAATGAGAATTATTTCTTCAAAGTCCTTATTTCATCAAAAATGCACTTTAAAACTTCGATTATAATCAAAAAACAGTAGTGGTATTCCTCAGTATAACAGCAATTCCTCGGTATCACTTTAACAACCATTAATATGTATAACCTTACTTTTTTCCTTTACAACCAATCTTATATAATAATCTTGGCATCATTTAAAGACATGTATATTATGCGCAACTTAGAAGAATTGCCAAATTAATCCGCCAATCTTTACAATGAGAGTTATTGATGATAATTCAAGATATATGAAGATGATAATTCATTTTATTGGTTGAAGTGGCAGCTTTGAAAAAAAAAATGTTTATTTGTAAATGATTCACTATTAGTTTTTCTTTTTCTTTTTTTTTTTTTTTTTTTTTTTTTCCATTTCACTTAAATGATGCAATGTGTAAAAAAAGGAATGGAAGTTTCAAATGTTTGGCAAGCACTCTGATGCTGTGATTTCCCTAAGTATTTGCCTAAAGCTTTTTAGTGATAAATCTGTTTCTGGTAAGGAGTGAATTGTTTTGTATTAAAACAATATTTCAGAAATATAATAAATCAACGTTTCACAGATCAAGACATTCCAAAATTGAGAAAGCAAAAAAGATCAGTTTTATACCTGTAAGAGATATAATATCAAACAAAACATGATTTCCATCTTTCGTATAAAAATGCACCCATTAATTATGACTACTACAATGTGAAAACTATAAACTAAACTGTCGAAAAATTTAGTTTAGAATTTTGGAAATGATTAATCAGAATGTTTATAATATTAAAACATGCAGTGTCGTCATATACCGAACTTGCTTCTAGAGCAAAGTATTGGATGAGAAATTCCCTTCTCTAAACACACAAAAAAAGAACTTATACACAATAATTAAACAAGACTCCGTGAACAACGATCATATGACAGTGACACTAGACTTTTAGCTAGTAGTTAATAAGTCGATTGGCATCCCTACATCTTGTAAGTCCCAACTAAAATATTATCTAATCTCTCTTTCTTTTCGTCTCTTGCCAATAATGACTAAGATGACTAATAAGGCTCTTCTTTTTGGAAGGAGGAGGGAGGGGGGAGGCACTGCCATGTCATGTATTGCTGCAAAGTTCTGATTTCTAGTTACCTATTTTAGTTTAAATTAATTTAATGAGAAGGTGGTATTTTTTTTTCTTTTTTCCTCTTTCTGACCTACATCAACTTTATTAGCACAAGATATTGTCTGATATCTTTGCTATGTTGTACGATGTTCTGAATACTAAATAATATTGTTAAATATCATCATAATGTTACTGAGCTTTTCGTGATAACAAACAATCGCTCTCTATGGATATGCAAATAACGATACGATGCAACTTCATTTTTGAATTTTCTGATTATTCTATTTATTAAATAACCTCTTTCATTTTACATCGATAGGGTTTGATTCAAGAATATCCTTGAGTAACTTCAAAAATTCCTTTTTCTTCTGCCGAATCCCCTTGAGATTCTTCTTCATTATCGCATAGCAACTTTGTAATAGTCTAATTTTGTTTTCTCTGAGTCCAAATATTGTAAGGAAATCTCCAAGATACTGTACATATAGGACTTAATCTTTGAGATACCATATAACATCTTATATTAATATTATTGCATTTGATTTAATTTTTCGTCGAAATAAAATATTTTTCTTTTAGGCATTGTAATAAGTATTGTAATCTTACAAGGTCACTTCAAATTATAAGATTTAAATGAGATGTGCATCACAATTACAGAATTTTAGCAGTCAAAAATGGGGATGACTATTATTTTACAAGCGGTCATTACGTAACCAATATCAAAAAGTCACAAATACCAGTGATCAATACTTTTCAAAGAGGGGTGTGATTCAAATCCTTGAATCCTTGATACGATCTTACTGGTGATATTTTGATTACAGGTTTTGGATCACGATAGAAAGTAACAATCGATACGATATCACTGAAATTTACCGGAGCAGTGACTTCACTGGAAAGTAACAATCGATACGATTTGTCCAATGGAAGCTCTCGAACAAAACAGAAAAGGAGAAATCTGTGAATAGATTGAAAAGTGAACGGACCGGTTATTGGAATTATCGTATCATTGAACTGCATATCACTGAAATTTATCTGAGCGGTGACTTCACTGGAAAGTGTAAAGTCGCCGCTCAACTTCACAAGAGTAACCTTGACCTTCCGATATTCGCATTTGATGATGTACCATTCCATACAAATCCTTTTTAATTGCTCGTAATTTGACTTTGCAAATATTCCATTTATTGATGGCGCCATCTATTGGTAGAATATAGAATTAAAGTAAACAATTTAAAGAAATGACATATATATTTAATTCAAATATTTCAGAAAATGGTTTACTCCAATAAGGAAATTAAATAAATAGTTTTGAAAAAAATCAAATTTAAGAAATAAGCTGAAATAGATAAATTAATTCAATCACACGGTACTAAAATTAGTAAATTAAATATTAATTAGAATTAATAAATTTTATATTTAATATTAAGTAATAATTTTTAATTAATAATATGATTGAAATAACAGATATTTGGAACAAATATTTAAAAATAACAATAGCAGAATTATTTATTATTCAAAAAATCGTGGATTATGCATCTCTAGTCAAAAATTCAGTTGCAGTAGTTTTTTGTTTGCGTAATTCCAGTTTGATAATATTTAAATAATCCTCAATTTAAATCTGTTTATGAATTTTTTAATCCCATGAGAGATTTAATGTAAAATTGCAATAAAAAAATGACTCAAAATGTTAGTTTACTATCTATGTCAATCTGCTTAGACAATTTATCTGAATATTTCAATTTTTAGCAGCAACCCGGAATTTGAAATTCGACTAAAATAGCGAAGCAAAAAAGAAAACTGTAACCGCTAACTGTATAGACTATAGAGAGATTTTTAATGTTTATGCTTGCTTTAACGTTAGAGAACGTTTTTTCGTTATTCAACTGATTAAATATAAAAATGAAGTTATCCAATTTAAAATCATACTGATACAAGATAGAAATGATATTTGAGCAACATGTTCACTGAATATGTTTTTCTTAATGGGTGATTAATTGTTAATTGCATCAAAATGAAGAAAGAAAAAACTGATACGGCCATTCGTCCTTTCAAACTTTCCCATCAAGTGTTATGCATTACTACAATTTGTTTTCAAAGACAATCATTGATTGGGTTTGTTGAACTAACAATCATACCTTCTAGAAGTGATTTAAGAAAAATCAGACTTAATGCTAAACAAATTCGTATCTACAAAGTAACTCTGAATGAATTTCATGAAGTGTCTTTCACTTATAATGACCCATGTTTGGATGTCTGTCAAGGGGAAAATAAACAAAAGAGTATCGATAATTTTAATTCTTGTCATCTAGCTTGTGTTAATTCTGTTGATTCTGATAATGGTAGTGGTGAACTGTGTATAAAAGTACCACATGACTTGATGCATTTAATAACAGAAGGAAAGCAAGTTAGGATTGGGATTGAATTTGCTCTTGAAAAGCCCCAAGGAGGTGTCCATTTTGTTGTTCCAGATGGTGAAGGAACCATGGCAGAACGAGCTGCCCACATGTTTACTTATGCCCCAGATAACTCTTCAAGGTTGTGGTTTCCTTGTGTTGATTCATTTTCTGAGCCATGCACTTGGCGAATGGAAATAACTGTGGATCCATCTATGGTGGCAGTAGCTTGTGGTGATCTCATGGAGACAGTATATACTAGTGATATGCGCAAAAAGACTTATCATTACAATTTGCCAATACCCACTTGTGCACCTAATATAGGTCTGGCTGTTGGTCCATTTGAAGTGTTTGTTGATCCTCAAATGCATGAAGTTACTCATTTCTGTTTACCTAGATTGTTACCATTACTTAAAAATTCAACAAATTTCTTGCATGAAGCATTTGAATTTTATGAAGAACTTCTTTCAAGTAGATATCCTTACAGTTGTTATAAGCAAGTATTTGTTGATGAAGCTTTTCAAGATGCACGGCCATATGCTACAATGACAATTCTTGACACAAATTTGCTCTGTTCTCCTCCAATCATTGATCAGACATATATAGCTCGGAGGGTGATGGCTCATGCTGTGGCTGAGCAATTCTTTGGATGCTTTATTAGTATGAATTCTTGGTCTGATGCTTGGTTACCTAAAGGTATCTCTATGTATCTGTCTGGGCACTTCTTGAAAAAGGCATTTGGTAATAATGAGTATAGGTTATGGATACATGAAGATGTTAATGAAGTTCTGAAATATGAACAAAAATATGGGGGACTTGTGCTTGACTGTAGTGTAAGCCCAACTCCTGGCAGTGCTGCTGCTACTGCACAGGGGAAGGATGGAACATTTTATTTTCCAACACAACATCTGCACACTACTTCTCCTGAGTATAATATAATATTAACCAAGAAGTCACATTTAGTTATACGCATGTTAGAAGATAGAATTGGAAGAGAATTGCTTTTGCAGGTTTTCAACAAACTGTTATCTCTTGCTTCAGGTGCTGCACAACAAAAAGTAACTAGCAATAATTGGTTTAACATGCTGCTGTCTACTAATAGTTTTCAAAAAGCAATATTTACAGTGACTGGTAAAGATATAAATACATTTCTTGAACAGTGGGTTAGACAAGGAGGCCACCCAAAATTTACAGCTACCTTTATATTTAACAGAAAACGAAACACAGTTGAACTTGAAATAAAACAGCTAGATGTCCAAAATCGAGGCATAAGACGTTATGTTGGACCATTAACTATAACTATTCAAGAATTGGATGGGACTTTCAAACATAATTTGCAGATTGAAGAGAATGCTACCAAACATGACATAACTTGTCACTCTAAAAGTCGAAGGAACAAAAAAAAGAAAATTCCCTTATGTACTGGAGAAGAAGTAGATATGGATTTAAGTGCCATGGATGCCGATTCTCCAGTTCTGTGGATTCGAATAGATCCAGACATGTTGTTGCTGAGGCAAGTTGTTATTGAACAGCCAGATTATCAGTGGCAATATCAGCTTCGTTATGAGCGAGATGTTACTGCTCAAAAAGAAGCAATAGAAGCTCTTGAAAAATTTCCCACTCCCGCCTCTCGATCTGCACTTACTTATACTATTGAAAATGAGCATTGTTTTTATAAGATTAGATGCTTGGCATGTTTTTGCTTGCAGAAAGTTGCAAATGCCATGGTTGCCACATGGGCAGGACCTCCTGCTATGATGTCAATATTTAGAAAGCTGTTTGGATCTCATTCATGCATGCATATTATAAGATTGAACAATTTCAAGAACTTGCAACATTATTTCCTGTTGAAAACTATACCTGTTGCTATGGCTGGACTACGAACTGTACAATGCATATGTCCTCCCGAAGTTCTCAAATTTTTACTTGATTTATTCAAATATAATGAAAATAGTAAAAATAAGTTTTCTGATAATTATTACAGAGCAGCTTTGATCGATGCTCTGGCAGAAACTGTTACACCAGTCATATCTGTTCTGCCTCACACTGGTGTGACAATTACAGCGGACTCTCTATCATCAGACACTAAACTTATTTTAGAAGAAATAACTCGTTGCTTAAATTTGGAAAAATTGCTATCAAGTTATAAATATGCAATTACTGTAAGCTGTCTAAAAGCCATTCGCAAATTGCAAAAAATGGGACACTTGCCAAATTACCCATCTCTTTTTAGAGAATATGCAGCTTATGGAATGTTTATTGATGTACGCCTTGCTGCACTTGAGGCACTTGTAGATTTTACAAGTGCAGATGGAAAAGAAGAAGATCTTAATTTCTTATTAGACATTGTCGAAAATGATCCAGTTCCTGCTGTACAGTATAAAGTTTTAAGAATGTTGACAGAAAAACCACCTTTTACAGGTTCAGATTCAAATCCATTAAATACTGAAGACCTTGTTGAAAGACTTTGGAAACTGATGAATTCAGGTACTGCTTATGATTCTTTGTTAAGATGTGCTGTAATGGATCTTTACCATGCTTTATACGGCCGTAAGAGACCATCTATCTTGCCCGCTCCTGAAATTGGAGTTGTTGTTAATCTAAAAGAGAAGAAGGCTCGTCTGCCTATAAATTCTGGTTCCATTGATGATATACATCTTGATGATTCCTTCCCTCTTGATAATGTTATTATGTTGGAAACTATAAAAATCGATGAAAAAGATTCGAATGGTTTTAGTGTTGGTGGTGGTGAAAAGCGGAAGGCTACAAGCCCTCTTCACTTTTCAGAACACCCACACTTTTATTCCTCCGATGGACATATTAAAGCTGAAGTCACTGTTGAGGATATTCCTGAGTCTAGTAAAGTTAGGCTCAAAGAAACAATATCTATGCCAGGTACATCTGCTTCTACCCATGGTATGTCAGGAATGTCACTTTTAAGAACAACAAGCAGCAGTATAGATTCTGCTTCAGCACCCGCACCAGCACAATTTTGTACTTTTGAAGGTTATTCTGATGATTCACAGTCAAAATCTTTACCTGGTATACAAAACACATTTGGGCAGCAACCCACTGGTTTCGATTCTAGTATGTTCAAACCTCCCGATATTCCAGAACCTAGACCATCCTCTTCTTCTTTAGATCTTTTAACTTTAGCAGCAAAAGCTCATAAAAAGAAGAAGAAGAAGAAAAACAAGCATAAGCACAAACACAAGCATCGTCATGAGAAGCATGATAAACCAGAGCGATCCGAGAAGGATCGAATTTACAGTTCGAGCAGTCAGTCGCCAAGTACATTTAGTCCACAAGGAGAAATTTTGTAAATTGAATTGAAAAGGAAATACTTTTAGAAGGAATTAAAAAGGATTACATTTAGAATGTAAAAATGAAACAATACATTTTAGAATTAATGTGATTGTCTGCTGTTAATTTAGAAATGAGAATATAAATTCTCAAAACTTGTTTCATATTTTCACAGAAAAGCC
Organism: Argiope bruennichi; assembly: GCF_947563725.1. Taxonomy (NCBI): domain Eukaryota; kingdom Metazoa; phylum Arthropoda; class Arachnida; order Araneae; family Araneidae; genus Argiope; species Argiope bruennichi. Next base: position 90,282,572 of record NC_079154.1, on the reverse strand, counting down.
ACAATTTATTCAAGACTTAAACATTTTAAATATATAATTTCATACTTTAATTATATTTTTTTCATAATTTGAAAATTAATCTTTTTTGCTGTTAATCTCCAATAACTGTTTTATTGGGAAATATATATTTGTTCTATTTTGTATGTATATTATATCGTCTATTTGAAATATGTACTCTATTAGAATCTTATTGTTTCTTGTTAACTATTATTAACTATGATCAATCCAGTTCAATGGGGATTTGTTCATTAGCATTTATTATGGGCTTTATTTTATTTCATCTATATTATTTTTAAAACTTTAGATAAGTTCATAGGAAGTGTAAAGTTCTTTTGATATATAAAAAATACTATATTTGAAATCAATTTTGCATTAATTATTTTAATTGCATAATGATCAGTGCCACATTAGTCAAATAAAAAAACTATTTTACATTTTATCATCTGATAAGAGTCATCTTAAAAACAGGGAATATCAGTCTATTTCTACATTATCAAAAGAAATGATTGGATAGCATTTATTATTTTCTATGATTATGATTTCTATTTATTATTTAGAATGTGCAAGATTACACTATCAAGATAAATTGTTATCTAAATGTTTATTTCCTCTACTTGTTCTTATTTAAAAATATAGTTAAAAGTTCATTAACAAGATTAAATATTATAATATCCAATTAAATAATAAATGTGTATGAATAAAAATAATCATAATTGATTTCAATATTCTATGTAGTATAATATACTGTGAACTAAACTGTTGTCTATATTTCCATTTCCTTCCTAGAAAATTATCAGTTGCTAGGCCTTTTTTTTTTTTTTTTAATCATTAATACATTTGTGTTTGGTTGGTTGGTTTTTTTTATCATATGTGTACATAATGTAAATATACAAATTACTCTAGAAATAAACATGTATTTTTATTTGTACTAGTTTCTTTCCATTCATTTACTTATCCAAATTCTTAAAGACATTGTTTTACTATTAAGAAGAGTGTACTGAAGGTACTTTTTGAATATGAATAGCTTCTGTTTAATAATCTGGGGAATATTGTTTCTAAACTACATAGTGGCATTTTGAAAGTGATATCCTAAATAGTTGAAATAATTTCAGAATACAGTTTGAGCGATATTTTAAAAAAAATTTGTATGTAAAGTACATTACTAGGACATTTATTAATGTTATTGAATGAATAATCTTGGGAAAAAAAATGCAACCAAAGAAAAATTTCTCAATTGAATTATAACTTGAAGCTCATGATTGTTATTGTAATTTAAAAGTGTAATATATCTAAAATTCTCCTCTTGCTTTTGCTACATCATTTTCCAAGGAAAACATTTCAGATTGTTTACTGGAATTCTCATGTATAGCTGAATTTATGTTCTGTAAGAAATTTTACTTAGGTATAATATGGAATAAAAAGGAACATTCGAACTACCAATGCTAAACTTATTTACAAAAATAAAAATACATTAAAATGCTGATGAAATTATAAAAAGATGAATAAGAACAAACCAAAAGAATCTTTATGACCAAAAAAAATTATAATGCTAGATATTTTAAAATTTCTCTCGTCGTTGCTGCATCATTTTGTAAGAAAAAAATTCAGACAATTCATTGGAATTTTAATATAGAATATAGTTAGGCTTCTTAAATAAATTTTATAAAATAACCTTAAGTTGCATGTTATGATAACAGATTAAAATTAATAAAGAGCTTCAATTCAATTTTTTTTTTTTTTCATTTATCTTTATTTTCCTTTTTTAATATAGATTTTGCAAAACAGATATTCCAAGTTCTGTATCTCTTGAATATATTTTTAAATGTTTGAAGTCATATAATAAATTTAATGTTTCATAATTCTTACATGGCATGAATGAATGTTTTTCAAATTATTAAATTTTGATTGATTTCTTACATTTTTAACAATTAAGTTATGTAAATATAAAAAAATCTAAACTATTTTTGCATTATTTTAAAACAACAATATTAACTCTTGAAATATCTTATATAATAGTTGCCATCTCCCCCCCTTCTCTTAAGATTTTAGGGAGGGGGAATCCTTGAAAATATTAATAAATGGGCCATTTTTTTTATATAAAAGCTATTGTAAAGATAGTGAAACACGTTATATTAAATATCATTACATTAAATTAGCAGATGCAGTGCACAAAACTTAGTTTTGTATATTATATATATAAAGTTAATGGACTGCAATATTTTAAATATAAAATACAGATTCTAGCATTGTAATTCAAAAGTATCAAGCAAAGACCAATCACTAGATATGAAACACTTTATTATTTGCCATCTAAACAATTTTCATACATATTCTATTTAACTTTTTTTGTTTAGAAATACATACAATATGTAAATAATTTATTGAATGGCTTTATATAAATTTAAATAGCTATTTACATTATTATAAAGTATCATATGAACAATCTGAAATTTCTATGTTGAACCCTTTTGCTGTTGGGATTGTTGAGGCTCCTCCCATGGTCGTGGTCCTCTTATATTTTCCCAGGAATTAATATCTAGCTTTCTATATTTCTGCAATGAGTGAAACAAAAAAAAAAAAATCACATAACTGAAAGTTAGGGAAAATTAGGCAAAATATAGACAAAAAGAAAAATATTACCTCGAATTCTTCTTCTAAAGTAACTTCTTTCTTCTTAATGCCTAATTTTTCAAGATTTTCTGGTTTTAACTGAAATTAAAAATATATTACATGCATGTATATATAAATATATATAGAAATTATAACATTGTTAAATTTTAAACTTACAGCTAAATTTTAAGAAATTACAGAATGCAATTATAATACAATTGATGCATTCCAATCTAATAAAATCATGACTATTTATAAGGGTTTTTTTTTTATAAAATGTTTTTCTTTTTTCAACAGATACGATTTTTTTATATTATATTTTAAATTAAGCTTTCAATAATTTGAAATAAAAAAAAAATCATTATTCAGTTTTTATATATTTTGCTGAAAAGACATGTAAAAGACTTATTTAAGATATTTTTAAACAATAAATCATTAAGTTACAAATATGCAGTATTATACAACATTTTCTACATTTGAGTAATTATAATTGATATGTTTTGTTCTTGTTTAAAATAATAAAAGTAAATACATTTGAAAAATATAACAAGCGACAAAAATTTGCATATTGCATTTTGCAGGAAGACACTGTCAAAGAATTTAAAAAAAAATATTTTTAATCATCCTTAATACAAAATCAAAACAACTTGAATAAAAAATTTTTACTAACAAATCCTAGATCAAGAAAGCAATAAGATAATCATAAAAAATGTGAACATTTTATAATGAATCGGAACTTCTGAACTGAAGGATGGTTGTAAACAGCTATATGTTAACTTTTGCTTTATCGTTAAGACTTTTCCTCATTGATATATCAAAGTAACATCCAGAATATGATTATTGATTTAACAAAAAAACTAATGAACAAAAATTTTTATAATGGATTTTTATTACATAATAAATCATATAATTAAATTATTATAATTATATATTTCATGTATTTCATTAATCTTGCATCTAAACAATTTGTTTATGATTAAAAATTTCTTAAACTGAAAACAAAATTAATACTTAAATTGTAAATCTTACTAATTCATTTCTTCTAAATTCATAGCGAAGAGATGCAAAACGCTCAAGTCCAAATGAACCAATAAACAGAAAAAGCTGAAAAAGAAAAAATTAAATTAAAAATTTTTAAAAAATTAACTCGATTACAAACTTCTTACATAAGATAAGAATTGCAAAATTAATTTCATCAAATTGCTCATACACAATTAAAATCCTACAATTTTAGGGAGAATTGGGATAATACAAGTATTGAAAAATGAAGGAGTTTATTAATAATAAATAAGGGTAAGACAAATATAAGGGAGGATAATTATTAAGAACCTTTTTAAAAGATAAGGAAGTAAAAAAATATATAATGAACAATTTCTTAAATGATTTTACCTTTAGATTCATTTATGGCTCATACAAAAGATGATAATATTTTATGTATAATATAATAGTCAGCTGATAATATTCTATGGAAATGGAGAATTCTTCGGAAACTAATTTATTTTTTTAACGAGTCAATATGATCACTTTATTAAATTGAAGCAATTATGGACATTTTATTTGAGTTTATATATACTGTAATCTGAAATAAAGAACTTAAAAATGTAGATTATCTCTAGGTAAACCATAGCAACTCATCATTTCATTTTAGTGAAAGTTTATCAATGAGTAAGCAATTAACATGTAAAATTGTTACTTTTAACAAGAATATATTGTTTAAAGAAATAACTGATTTAAATACACATTTTAACAGATAATATAAGATAATATAATAAACAGATAATATAATAATTTGTTTATAAATATAGTATTCACTTAGTTCAGGAACTTTTGGTGACTTTCATTGATGTTGTTAAATATTAAGCAGTTTTACTGATACCAAGAATAATAAAAGAGCAATTTTTGCAAATTTTAAAGTATTATCAATTTGATGAAACTAATTACATAATTTTTATATATCCTTAATTAATTATAATAATAAAACATGATGATATCTTTTTCCTAAATAGTCTTTAACTGAAAAGTAAACATATCTTGACAGTGTCAAATAATATCATTTTGTTTAGATGTTTAAGCAATTATTTTATTTTTTCCTTTTGCTTTCTTAAACAGAATCTTAATAAATTACCCATAGCTACAACATAACAATTAATGTAAATTACAAGACACCAAAAACAATTTTAAAGGAATTACACAACTGAAATACAAAAAACATGATTTGATGCCCTTTCTCTTTAAAAAAGCACCTCATATGAATAAAACTCTATTCCAGTTTTTACAAATTATAAGTACCTCTTTTTTGAATTCAGTATTTCATTGTCTAGTAACTTGATGGTCTTTCTTTTTTTTACCAGAAGAAAGGAAAAAAGTCCCATGCCAAATGCCAATCACCTAAAATAATTATAAATGATTTCCATCAGCTATTTTTTAATTTAATCTTTTATAAATATTTTAAACATCCCTAATTTTTAAGATAAATAGAAATATCAATCTAAAAAAGTGTTATTCATAAATCATCTTAAAATTATTTTAGATTTAATTATTATTATTATGTACAATTTTAAAATACTAACAATTTTTTTTACTATCAAAAATTACAAGTTTAATTCAGCAAGAATTTAACAAATGTTTCCATTTCTAGAGCGCTTTCCTATCATCCAAAACTACAAACAAATATTTTTTTTCGTGTTTATCAAATTAGATGAAAATTTGATATTGTTTCCCATTCCATTAAATGTAGTTATCCTTCTTATATTTTTTAGCTAATAATTTCTAAAAATTAAAAGAAAGTAAGAAAGAACTTTATCAATTCTTGAGATTTTAAGAGATCCGCTATTGTTTTTGGACTTTTTAAAGATGTTTGGTTTCATGGAGGTGGTATAGCTGCGCTATACCACCAGCTATACCACCTCCATGAAAATATACCTTAAAGAAAGGAAAAATATACCTTAGTAAATATAATAAAGTTAAAATATACCTTAAAGAAAGGAGAAATTATACCTGGGATCAGAAACAACAACAACAAAAATTAAAACAAAAAGAACTTATAAAAAATTTACTATCCAATACATGAAATTCAATTTATAAGTCTGATTTATGTATAACTTTGATTTTTTTATTAGAAAACATTAATTCTACAGATTTAGTTTTGATCAACAATTTTTTTTAAAAAAATCAATTTAAACAGTAGCTATTAAAATAAATATTTGAGTCACGGATAACCCAAACTAATATATTAATTATTGATATTTCCACTAAAATTAATAAAATAATTCATTTTAAAAATAACTCAAGAGGCAGTCTCTATTTTGCCAAAGATATCTTCAATTTTTCAATTCCAATTTTAAATTTCAGGAACCTGAAGTATAAAATATTGATATGAGCAATATTTTTTTTAATATTTGTTCTGTATAATTATTCTTATCACTGAAAGACCATAAAAGAAATTAAAAATGAATTATCTTGAAACATGATGTTAAAATGAAGTTTAAGCAGATATTCTCTGTTTTTCTAAAATAATGATTTTTAAAAACTTGCTATTTTAAATAATGAGTTAATAAAACCAGAACTTTACAATGATAAATATTGAATATGGATTCAGTCAACTTGCATATTCAGAACAAATATTTATATATAAAGCCAAACTACGAAGTATAATAATTTCTTTTTCAGCACAAAAATTAATAACCATGGCATCACAAGACAATATATGGTAATGAATGAAAGGTATCTTTTCAATTTACTTTTGCATCTACCTAAAAAAAATGACCAGGAACCTAGATCAAGGAGTTAATTTCAAATTCCAGTGTACATGAAATAAACAAGATCTATATTAATTTGAATTATGGAACAAGCTTTAATTTTTATGAAAACATAGTTTTATTTCAAAAACACTTTATAAAAAAATATAATAATAATAGTAAAGCTAATGCTTTCTTTTTGACAGTTAAGAGTTTTCTTTACTGCAACTATTTTTTTATATATATACTTCAAGGATATTTTGTCCATAGAAATAAATTTGAAAACTGATACAAGGTTATTATTCAGAAATTTTTCATCAGACTTGTATCCTTTTATAAGTGAAAAAAATTATTAATGCTAATAAACACTTCAAAGTACTGAAATAATTTCTTGTTGACTTTCAAGTATCTTCCAACTGAGAATTACTTCAGATAAACTGCACAAAGACTGAAAAAACATCTCAAACATCTTCATCATTAAATATTTTCAAACTTGGCTTCTAAACATTGTTAAAATTCACGCATTTATTTATAGAATTTAATCTTTAATCTAAATAGCATTCTGTCTTAATTATCTCTACTTAATAATGGTGATAATAACTTCTTAATACTACTTCTTCTACTTAATAATGGAGATAATAACTGGTGGAAGAAAACATAAGTATATGTAACACTCCTAATCATGTAACACTCCTAATCATGTAACACTCCTAGGGTGCATGCGGACCGGAAGTTTAATGCTTTTTATCTAGAATTATATCAGTGTGAAATTGATGTGATTGTAGGTATATTTCTTTCTTAGTTTAGAAGTCAAAAAATTGTAATTTTTACAAAATTTAGGTTTGATAATGTTAAAAAACATAAAATTGAAAATAAAAACATTTAATGCACTAACCAAAAACGGTAAACCGAATCGAAAAGAACGTTTTTTGCTCAAACTTTTCAATCGTTCCGCTGCATTTGTAAAAAAGCTGAATTGCATCCTTTAATAATTTATATCTCTTACATTCGTTTAAGCTAATTAATTTAAAATCATAGACTTAATTCGATTATCATAATTATCAAAAAATTTACTAATACAACGAAAACAATGCTTTTATGCGTTTTCATTTCAGTTCTACTTCTAAGAAACCGGTATTCTGGTAGAGATGCATAATTCACGATTTTTTGAATAATAAATAATTTTGCTATTATTATTTTTAAATATTCGTTCCAAATATCTGTTATTTCAATCATATTATTAGTTAAAAATTATTAATTATTATTAAATATAAAATTTGTTAATTGTAATTAATACTTAATTTACTATTTTAAGTAACGTGCGATTTAATTAATTTATCTATTTTAGCATACTTTTTAATTTTATTTTTTTTCAAAACTATAAATTTAATTTATTTATTGGAGTAAACCATTTTCTGAAAAGTTGATTTTAAAAAAAAAGTCATTTCTTTAAAATGTTCACTTTAATTCCATATGCTGCCAATAGATGACGCCTGCTGAGTGAAAAGAATGTATGTCATTAGAGAATCATGTCACGGGCAGTGATCTTCATGGGATAACGCATTGTGAAATGCGAATATCGGAAAGTCAAGCGGAGCGGTGACTTCACAATTATGAACACTTTCTTGTGATAGCTCCACATTCAGTGATATGTAATTCAATGGTACGATAATTCTAAGAATAACCGGTCCGTTCTCTTTTCAACCCATTCATAGATTGCATGAATGAATTCTTGTTTGAGAGCTTCCATTGGACAGATCGTGTCGATTGTGACTTTCTATCGTGATCCAAGACCTTTAATCGAAATATCACCAGTAAGATCATGTCAAGGATTTGATTCACACACATTTTTGAAAAGTATTGATCACTGGTATTTGTGACTTTTTGATATTGGTTACGTAATAACCGCTCTTAAAATATTCATCATCCCTATATTCTGGACTTTACAAGCAGAATTTTTACTTTATACTAATAATCTAAGAGTCACGAGACACTGGTCAATCTTGGACAGTGACACCGGTCAAGTGACAGAAATATTTATATTCTTTAGAAACTAGATTTCCTTCCAAAGATTACTTAAAATTTCCGGAAGGAAAGGATTAGCCTTTTAAGGGAATATCATTTAGACATGTAATTTTTTTTTCTTTTATGATATGATTTCTTTTATAATAACAAAATAAGTTTTTTAAAAAGATTAACACAAACATAATTCATTTTCTATGAAAAGGAAGGTTTCTGATCTTATCCATTTCATCTCATCCTCATAGTATATCCCAAGTAGTACACTAATTATCAAATTTTGAAAATAACATTGTAGAATATTATTTTACAATTTTGAAATTAAACAAACTATAAGGGTTTTATTCACTATTCAATAATGTCCACAATATTGTCAATTTTACAATAGAATTCTCAATACTATATAATGTACAGAGTAACCATAAAAACTCTATTGGCACAACAACATTGTTACGATATTTACGTGATGTTGGCTGGCATTCAGAATGTCAGACAACATCGTGGTAACATTGTACAATATCTTGTGTTAAAAGGGTGCAAAGGTAATAACCCAATACAGAAAGATTAAACAAAAATGAAAGCAAAAAAAGGTAAGTAATAAGGATAAAACGAATACCCCGCGTAGACGTGAGACAGTCAATGTGATTTAACTTTAGAAAACTTTATTTCAGCCTTTATTTAAAAAAATTAAGTAAATTTTATTTTAACAAGTTAAATAATTTTTCTCAAACAATAACAAGCTTTAAAAAATTATAATTTTCTTAAAATTTTGTATTTTTAAATGCAATAACTATTTTAATCTAATTTTCATAATCAAATCATACCAACAAAAATCATTCCCTTTTAGACTTCAAATTATCTGCCTAATTCAAAATCGTAAAAAATGCAAAGGTCTGTAAAAAATTTGTCATTGCAATGCATGATATTTCTTTCCAAGTAAATTCTATGCCATCAAAAACATAACTTGTAAAAAAAGCCAAGTCTCGCAACTCAATTCTTCTATCGTAAAAAGTTGTGAGATCCATGTAATACCAAGTCGGTCAATTCATTCAGTCCCTACTTAAGGGTCCTTCTGTCTTAAGTTATTACGTAATTAGCTAACCTAACAACATCTTATAGTGACCATATCAATATTAAAAATCTTTTATAGTTTAAATAAGTAGATTGACTTGGCCATCGCATGAAAACACAATGCATCTTTACATTAGATTACATTAACATTATTATTATATTAAATTAGATTGTTTAGTGCGATTGCCAAGTCAATCTATTTATTTAAACCATAAAAGATTTTTAATATTGATATGGTCACTATAAGATATTGTTAGGTTAGCTAATTACGTAATAACTTAAGACAGAAGGACCCTTAAGTAGGGACTGAATGAATTGACCGACTTGGTATTACATGGATCTCACAACTTTTTACGATAGAATTGAGTTGCGAGACTTGGTTTTTTTTACAAGTTATGTTTTTGATGACATCTCATTTCTTTTTGTAGATGGTCCTTTTCTTATTTTTGTATGTAGTCTTCCTCTTTTTCTTTTCCGGTACTACTTCTTGAGCTTCAGCTACAGTTTTTCTCATCGACACTTCGTCTATGATAAATAACACTACTTCTTTCAAATCTGATCTCGAACTTGGAGCACTTCATCAGAAAGTGGCTTGTACTTCGGTGTTTGCTTGTGTTCTACAGGCATCTTCAATAGTCTATGTATAGTCAATCTATTCACATTGAATGCAGCTATTCCTATTGGAGCACTAACTGCCACTTTTTTGTTTAAATACGTCTTAACCCAAACTTTCAGAGTTTTTATTAAATAGCACTTTCCAGTGTCACCAGTTCCACTCACAAAACAGCGTAAAACGTCAGCTTTATTATCAGTTGTGTCCATTTTATTTGTGATCACATCGAAGACTCTTTATTGATCAGCATTAAGTTTTGCGATCATACTTTGAAGATCAGTTTGCTCTTCTACCAGATTGATTCTCTGAAAGTCAACCATTGCATTTGCAGCTTCCAATTGAATTATTTCAAATTAGATATTGTTACAAACCTGTAATTTTGCCTCCCAGCGAAAATAGTGTCATCATAAGAAAGATCGTTTTACAGTAATCTGTATTGGATGCTGTCGGATGCCGATCCAGTGATCCCAGAGCTTGGTGATAAACTTGGCGACGAGTTTGCCGACAAAATGTATAATGCTCGAAACTTCGAGAAATTTATCGATTCGTCCATTATTACACGCATATTTTAGTTTTTCCTTGATTTATACACTAAACGCTAATTGCATGCTAAATTTGAAGCTTCTATGTCTGCTAGAAGTGCCTTAGAATTTTGATGATCGGTCAGTCAGTCAGTCAATCAATCAGTCAGTCAGTCAGTGACAAAATTCACAAATTTTGACTAGTTATAATTCTGAAACTATTGGTCAAAATTTAATGAAATTTGAAATATACCGTGTTTATTTCATGCCTGCTTGGTTACTGAAAATTCATGCTTCTAGTTTTATTCACAACGAAGTTATAAGGGGTCGAAAATGGCCTGAACTGCTTCAAGAAAAGGATGGTACGGCCGCGCCGCTTGTTTTTGCTCGACTTGGCGGGGGCACTACCGTGCCCCCAGATAATAGTAGTTTGATCACTATTAGCTGCCATTCTCTTTCAAGATCCTGTACCGCAGTAAGTAAGACGCTTATTAGTTAACCAAAAGATTTTGGAATCAAATCTTAATTGTAAATTGAAAGTTTAGTGACAGGACAAAATAAACTAAAAAATATCTAATATCGTTTAAAGATGTAAGGCGATGAGATACAGACTAAAAAGTTTAAATTTCCCCCCCCCCCCATATTCTTACAAATATTCGGGCTCCTTTAATAATTTTGGGTTCAATTTAGTTTTATTTATATACGTTAATATAATAAATCAATAGAGCAATAACTTAGATTAATGAAAACTGATATCTGATCTTGTTATTACTATTGTAATTTTGTGTTAAATTTGGTTTACAATTTTTCGAAAAAAGTCATTCAAAATTCAACTTTGACTTTCTTCACTATTTTATACAGTATATAATGCTTATATGCAGGACTCTGAAAAAAAAAATAGCATTCATAGCATTTACGGTCTTGTCCAAAGTCTACAGATTTACTCAGGGAAAGAAGAAATAACACTTTTATTAAGGAACATGTTACAAAGTTTCGGAGGATCACTCACACTGGTTTATTAATATGTATAGCATATCATTCCATCAAATATTCGTCATCCCTAATCTAGACATTATGGAATGTTCCGTAAAGGTGGGTTTATGCTCAGCCAGTTATAAGATTCTAATACGATCAAGCATGCACAGAAGGAAGATTGCGCATGAGCTGGAAGAACAGATAATAGCAAGTTCTTGTCTCGATTAGAAAGTCCCTGTTATTGTACAGTTTCTGCCTATATGTCGTCTTGACTAGATGTATTGTAGCTGGATGAATATAAACGCTTCTTAACTTCATTTGGACCTTAAAGCTCTTTAGTATTATCTAGTTGGCTGTGAATCATAATTCATATTGCGAAAAATGGCTTTCATTGCTAAAAATCTCTCAACTCTTTATCTCAAGCCACAGAGAAGGAGAAAGCAAATTTAGTTTATAACCATGTGGGTAAAGCGAAATTCGAAAACTGTTTTTCTAGATTTTTCAGATTACTTTTTAAACTTTGGAAATATTTATGATGATCGCTTAAAGGTAATCGCTTTTCTTAATTAATGAAAAAAAAAACATAAAGCATAATTTGGCATTATTGAGGCTAAAAATTATTATTATAGTATGTAGACTGTATGTTAGACAACCAGTAAGGAAATTCATTTCTTTAAAAGTGTACAATTGGGTGCCCCTTGATTTTTTGACGCCGAGATCGGCGCCAAGGCGATTTTCGGTCGCTAACCCACCAGTAACGTCAAGGAAAACAAAACATTATGGAAGCCAGAAGTAGTGCTTCATCGCTGAAATTTGTCGCCAATCGAAGGGACATCCAAATCTATACTAGAACCGAAATTTCTTAAAGCGAAATACACAGTTTTGTTCCTACAGCCGATTTTCAATAATTAATTAGTATAGAAATATGAATGTGCACGTTTCAGAATTTAAAAACAAATTATAATTTTTATTTTATTATTTACTAGCCGCCTTTGTCGACCAGTCGGTTCGCCAATCTTAATGCTCGTTAAAATTTTAATAATTAAATATTTTATGTAATTCCTACTTTAATAGTTTCTGCATCAAAATATTTTATAACTTCAAATTTTGATAATCATATAATTCACTCATGATATTATAAAGGCCTTCAGTCATAACGTAATATGTATCTTTCTAATTTTATGTTAGCTCCCGTAAAATTTATGCTTTAAATTAAAGTGGACAGGATTAATCTGCAATTAATATAATAATATTTTTTTATTGAAACAAAGCATTTTTTACAATTTGATTACTGAAAACAGAATCACTGAGCGTTTAAACTTTATGGGCACTAAAGAATATCTTTCTTAATTTATGTAACATCTCAAGAATTTGTCAATAAAATTTTCTCAGATTCATCATAAGGAGATCGATTAATTAATAATGTTTAATTTTAAATGCATCAAACACTCAGAAAATAAAATGAATCGTTTAAAATAATCGGTTGAAAGCAGGTTAAAAAATTATTTAAAAAGCGATGTACTTGAAAACTATAAGCATATACAAAAAATATATAATTAACATCAATACAATTTAATTACAAAAGCATACAACTAACCTAAAAATAATTTAAATCAAATCCGCATCCGTTGGAAATAGTTGTCAACAATCAGAACACAATGCGCATGCGTGAATTTTCAACGCCAGTTACGGTAACGCAAATACGTGAATTTTTCTACGCCAGTTGGGGTAACGCTATGCAGATTAGAAATTTTTAAGTTCCTTTATTCTGTTTTATTTTAATTCAGAAGTACTTCAGAATGAATCTGAAACATCGATTAATTAACAATGTTTAATTTTAAATGCATCAAACATTAAGAAAATAAATAGAATCATTTGAAATAATCGGTCGAAAAATGTTAAGCCTAACCTCTTTAGCGAGGGGAAAACTCATTTGGCGATGGGGAAATAGAGATTTTTTTTGGCGGGAAAGTTAGTTTTTAATTAATAATTAAAATTCTAATTAAAAATTTAAAAAAGGGACCCCAGGTGCACATTAACGACCTCCAAGGTATACATGTACCAAATTTGGTAGCTGTAGGTCAAGCGGCCTGGCCTGTACAGCGCCAAAATACACATACACATTGAACTTTATTATAAGTATAGATTATTGGAGATTTCGTAAATTATGAATGATTTAATTAGTAGTTTTATTTGTCTTTGGCAGGAATATTTTGAATTTAAAATACAAAGTAGAGTTGGTTTCTTTGAAACTCTTAGCAATTTTTTTAAATAAATACAAATTCAATTTTTAGAATATAATTTCATGCTCATTGCATTTATTCTCTCTATACCAAAAAAAAAGCGTTAAGATTTTCACAAAATGCATTATACCAGGCTTATGTATAAATTTAAATGCTACCCATATGAATTGGATATAATAATTTTTTTAAATACATCTTTTATGGGATATAATCAGAATTTTAAATTTTTTATGTTTTAATGCTATGGACTCAAATTTACAAATTATAGAATGAAATCGATACCTCATCCATAGGATGATGATGATGGAACCGAAAATTAGCATTTACTAAGTCTTCATTTCAAAGGTCTTTCAAGTTAGCCATTAGTTAACAAGTTGAAGAAATTCAATTGCTATGGAGTTGCTCAGAAGGATTATCTTCCATTGCTGGATAGGGTGCGGAGTTTTCCTAATAAATAAAATACGTTATATTAAATATCATTACATTAAATTAGCAGATGCAGTGCACAAAACTTAGTTTTGTATATTATATATATAAAGTTAATGGACTGCAATATTTTAAATATAAAATACAGATTCTAGCATTGTAATTCAAAAGTATCAAGCAAAGACCACTCACACTGGTTTATTAATATGTATAGCATATCATTCCATCAAATATTCGTCATCCCTAATCTAGACATTATGGAATGTTCCGTAAAGGTGGGTTTATGCTCAGCCAGTTATAAGATTCTAATACGATCAAGCATGCACAGAAGGAAGATTGCGCATGAGCTGGAAGAACAGATAATAGCAAGTTCTTGTCTCGATTAGAAAGTCCCTGTTATTGTACAGTTTCTGCCTATATGTCGTCTTGACTAGATGTATTGTAGCTGGATGAATATAAACGCTTCTTAACTTCATTTGGACCTTAAAGCTCTTTAGTATTATCTAGTTGGCTGTGAATCATAATTCATATTGCGAAAAATGGCTTTCATTGCTAAAAATCTCTCAACTCTTTATCTCAAGCCACAGAGAAGGAGAAAGCAAATTTAGTTTATAACCATGTGGGTAAAGCGAAATTCGAAAACTGTTTTTCTAGATTTTTCAGATTACTTTTTAAACTTTGGAAATATTTATGATGATCGCTTAAAGGTAATCGCTTTTCTTAATTAATGAAAAAAAAAACATAAAGCATAATTTGGCATTATTGAGGCTAAAAATTATTATTATAGTATGTAGACTGTATGTTAGACAACCAGTAAGGAAATTCATTTCTTTAAAAGTGTACAATTGGGTGCCCCTTGATTTTTTGACGCCGAGATCGGCGCCAAGGCGATTTTCGGTCGCTAACCCACCAGTAACGTCAAGGAAAACAAAACATTATGGAAGCCAGAAGTAGTGCTTCATCGCTGAAATTTGTCGCCAATCGAAGGGACATCCAAATCTATACTAGAACCGAAATTTCTTAAAGCGAAATACACAGTTTTGTTCCTACAGCCGATTTTCAATAATTAATTAGTATAGAAATATGAATGTGCACGTTTCAGAATTTAAAAACAAATTATAATTTTTATTTTATTATTTACTAGCCGCCTTTGTCGACCAGTCGGTTCGCCAATCTTAATGCTCGTTAAAATTTTAATAATTAAATATTTTATGTAATTCCTACTTTAATAGTTTCTGCATCAAAATATTTTATAACTTCAAATTTTGATAATCATATAATTCACTCATGATATTATAAAGGCCTTCAGTCATAACGTAATATGTATCTTTCTAATTTTATGTTAGCTCCCGTAAAATTTATGCTTTAAATTAAAGTGGACAGGATTAATCTGCAATTAATATAATAATATTTTTTTATTGAAACAAAGCATTTTTTACAATTTGATTACTGAAAACAGAATCACTGAGCGTTTAAACTTTATGGGCACTAAAGAATATCTTTCTTAATTTATGTAACATCTCAAGAATTTGTCAATAAAATTTTCTCAGATTCATCATAAGGAGATCGATTAATTAATAATGTTTAATTTTAAATGCATCAAACACTCAGAAAATAAAATGAATCGTTTAAAATAATCGGTTGAAAGCAGGTTAAAAAATTATTTAAAAAGCGATGTACTTGAAAACTATAAGCATATACAAAAAATATATAATTAACATCAATACAATTTAATTACAAAAGCATACAACTAACCTAAAAATAATTTAAATCAAATCCGCATCCGTTGGAAATAGTTGTCAACAATCAGAACACAATGCGCATGCGTGAATTTTCAACGCCAGTTACGGTAACGCAAATACGTGAATTTTTCTACGCCAGTTGGGGTAACGCTATGCAGATTAGAAATTTTTAAGTTCCTTTATTCTGTTTTATTTTAATTCAGAAGTACTTCAGAATGAATCTGAAACATCGATTAATTAACAATGTTTAATTTTAAATGCATCAAACATTAAGAAAATAAATAGAATCATTTGAAATAATCGGTCGAAAAATGTTAAGCCTAACCTCTTTAGCGAGGGGAAAACTCATTTGGCGATGGGGAAATAGAGATTTTTTTTGGCGGGAAAGTTAGTTTTTAATTAATAATTAAAATTCTAATTAAAAATTTAAAAAAGGGACCCCAGGTGCACATTAACGACCTCCAAGGTATACATGTACCAAATTTGGTAGCTGTAGGTCAAGCGGCCTGGCCTGTACAGCGCCAAAATACACATACACATTGAACTTTATTATAAGTATAGATTATTGGAGATTTCGTAAATTATGAATGATTTAATTAGTAGTTTTATTTGTCTTTGGCAGGAATATTTTGAATTTAAAATACAAAGTAGAGTTGGTTTCTTTGAAACTCTTAGCAATTTTTTTAAATAAATACAAATTCAATTTTTAGAATATAATTTCATGCTCATTGCATTTATTCTCTCTATACCAAAAAAAAAGCGTTAAGATTTTCACAAAATGCATTATACCAGGCTTATGTATAAATTTAAATGCTACCCATATGAATTGGATATAATAATTTTTTTAAATACATCTTTTATGGGATATAATCAGAATTTTAAATTTTTTATGTTTTAATGCTATGGACTCAAATTTACAAATTATAGAATGAAATCGATACCTCATCCATAGGATGATGATGATGGAACCGAAAATTAGCATTTACTAAGTCTTCATTTCAAAGGTCTTTCAAGTTAGCCATTAGTTAACAAGTTGAAGAAATTCAATTGCTATGGAGTTGCTCAGAAGGATTATCTTCCATTGCTGGATAGGGTGCGGAGTTTTCCTAATAAATAAAATACAACTCTTGCAGCACCAAAATTCTAAACAGAAAAGTCTACTACAATGACCATATTATAATTGAACTATTTTTCAGATTTTTTTCCCCATAAAACTGATTTTACTACATGATTATTTTTTAAGGACGAGCCGAAATTGCTTTTAGTCTAGTTTGATTTTTTTTGCTGCTACAACAGTAAATTATAAACGCATTTTAGTTAAAAGGAAATTCTTGTTTCCTTCACTCTTGCTACCATAAGCGAGTGTTTTCTTCTTATTTTCAAAGGCCATGATTTTGAATCTAAATTTAACTCATATAATATTATAAAGAAAATCTTGAAATAAATGAAAATAAATTAGTATTTATTTGCTTAGTAATATTTTCTTCTTAAACAGAAAAAAACATAAAATATCCTTTCTTTTGACCAAAGGATCTCAAATTTTAATTAGTTAATTTATATCAGCGGAAGACTTAGATAGACATGAAAAATAACGACTATATTTGATAATAAATAAGTCAATCAATAAAAAGGGGAAAAAATCCCGGAATCCTTATTTTTCATTACATAATTATATTTTTCATACCATAGATCGCTTTTTATGTTACTATTCAAGTAAGATTTTCTTAAAAACTATTTTATGTGTAACTTATTTTACCCGTATATTTTTTGTCTAATATAAAATAGTGAATTGACTTCATAATTTTTAAAAAATTATTTTTTTGCTTGTTTTCGAAATGCTAATTTGAGTTTAAAGCAATTATATGCTATTTGCCATAAAATAATTATGTGATAGAATTTCAGTTAAATCCATTGTGAAAAAAAAAACAATAATATTCTCTTCAGAAAATAGTCTTGGATGCCAAATTCAACGAAGTTATAAAATTAAATTTACCAAAACGAATGGCCTCAGATATTCAAGACGCATTTTCTATCCTTGATCGTGAAGGAAAAGGAACTATTAGTGAAAGAGATATCAAAGTGAGTACTAATTTTTATAGTCTATTTTATATAACAATATTTTATAATTCTACTTTTTATAATTTTTTTTATTTTGTTCTAAGATCGGTAATCTTGATGATGAGAATTAGTTGTTGAATGTAATATGTATAAATTATTTCACTTTTTTTTGAAAATTTTACAACTCTTTCAAATATAATACAGATTGAAATAACAACAATAATCAGTTACAATATTTTTTTATGACATTTTCAAAGTATAAATATTTACAAGCGGTTTCAAACTTAAATATCATTGAAAACAAGCGAATTTGAAGTAACCAGAATCGTCAGATGATTTTATCTTTTGTTGGTAACTTCAAAAAATTTCTTAAACGTGGACCCCAAAAATCATTTCATGGAAATCCATTTAGGAAGAAAGATTTTGTAACGAATCTTTAACATTGCTTCATCACTATGGTTAACGTATGGAGGAAAGAGAGTTATTAATAAATGTCAAGTCAATGATCCCAACCCAGATGGCAAAAGGAAGACTCCTAATCGTAATTCATTTGAAATCGTAGCCTAGCAATTCTTTTTCTGAATTTTGTTTATAGCTCGATCTGGTGAGTTGTAATATGCAGTGTGCTATTGGTACTGCTGTTATTTAATTTGCTGTCTGTTTGGTTGTTAATTTCTACAAGCGCTGTTTTTTGTGTACATCTTGGGTGTATTTGTTACATATGCTTCGTGGTTTCTGGAATATTCGTTGAATACAGTTTCGTTCTCATTATCAAATTTGTTAATTACATTTTTTGTAAACTCGTGAAATGATTTTCTTAACAATACAATAGAAACAAGCATATTTTTTAGAATAACCTTCTCGTGACAATATGGATGAAAGTAGGGACAATGAAAAATTATGACTGCTGTGATCTTGGCATGGAAATTTGGTTATCTATGAATTTTCAAGAAATATAAAAATATAAGATTCTCAGTATTTCAAGAAACCTATACAACTCCTCATTATTTAAGATATTGTTTTCAATTCATTACAGATTACCTTACGAGCCCTTGGGATGGAGGCAACCCCGAAGAAGATAAAAAAGCTGATTGGCAAAATAACATCCAAAAATGCAGGTAAAAATGAGAAGTTTACCATTTTGTAAAATTTATAAGGTAAGAAAACATAGAAAAAGACAAAAACAAATACCAATACTTCTTTTTTATTTCATAATAAAAAATCTTAATGTAAATAATTAATCTTCAATGGAAATATTTTAATAATAATCCAAACAAGTAATTTTCTATATTTCACTTCGCTCATGCACTAAAACATTTCTCTATTATATACTAGTATATAATATTTTGTAAAGGTAAAGCATGAAATGATTTCTAATACGATATACACTATTTTCTTATTATGTGATTAATAAAAAAGAATTTAGTACGTAAGTTCTTATTCATTTGTATAACTTTCCATCTCCCCTTTTTATTTAGCAATGAGTTCCGAATCTTTTTACTTTCTTTCTTATTTATCGGTATAAGTTCCGATCCCTTTTTTTTGTTGTTGTTTTTCTCTTCGTTATTGTAATGACTTCCTGAATATTAATTTGGCAAAATTGCATCGAGATTTAAAAAATGTCGCCACTATGAAGATAGGAGGTTAGAATGCAAGCCAGGAATGAGATTTAATTTGAGATGTTCACCAAATCGAACCGTTTTTTGAACGAAATGCTAATCCTGTGTTGCATTATTAATTAGAATTTAATTAGGAAGTGAATAATATATGGAATTTCTGAATGTTAAGTTGGTCACTTATGATCATATCAGATCAACGGAATAATGGCTCTCTAAAATCAAACGCCAATGCAAAAACAAACCAGCATTGGCATACCGTGGACTAGACTTATGCTATCTCAGTCGAAATAAGCTGAGAAAGGCAAATAGGCGTGTTTGCTTTATGTGCATTGGGCATTCACAGAATGCCGATTGGGTGCTTGCGATGTTCTCTAGGAAAGCGTGTAAATGGATAGACGGAAAAATGAAACGATGGGGAAAGCCACTATTTCATTGCCTTTATGAAGTGCTCCTGACTTTAAAATATAATGCAATCATTCTCACTTTCATTAGAGGTGACTTTACCCAGATGATTGTAAGCGACTGGTGGTCGATTGGTCAAGACAATCGAGTATTATTTATTAAACGAAACTGCCTTTCTTTCATTCGAGTTTTAGAAAGATATCTTAAGCGCACTAATTCTCGATATCGATAGAACCAAAGTAAGTAGTAAAGTGCAAAAAATAAAGAGACAAATTTCAAAAAACACGTTGGCACTTGATTTCTTTTCTCGTATAACTTGATATAAATTAATCGAAAGCTCTTTAGATTTATTTATTGTTCTCTATATATTGATGGTATCAGTAGCAAGTAAAAAAAAAAAAAAAATGTGGATGATGATAGTGATCAGTTGTAGCTCTGTAAGAATAAGCAAGCCGATTCAAAATTCCACAAGAATATTTTAAGAAAAAAAAAAAAATTAAGAACTTTGAAACAAATTATTTTTTAAAGTGCATGCCAGAAAAGCCACCTCTATTTGTTGGGAAATGCAAGAAAAAAATACCAGAATACCTTAAGATAGATTCTGGGGAAGGGTTAATTTAATCAAAAACGATAAAATATTAAAGTCGTTCTCGGCACTAATTTAGTAAAATAACGAACATATTTAGTTTGTCAAATTTTTTTTAAAGACATTTGAGGTTTTATATATTTTTTCATAGCTAATGTATTCATTATTTGCTAAAAAAATATTCGGAATAAAATAGTTAATAATAATGTCTTATTTGAAACCAATAGATGATCATAGTATATTAATATTAGGAAATAAAACATGGGTTCAAGTAATTCAACAAAAATGCTATTGGAACCCAATAATAATTATTTTCTCAATATAATATTAAATGCAAAAATATTGTATTAACTGACATAAATTGAGAGCATAAGAGCTGAGAATAAGGAAAAATAGAATATTAAAGTCAGCATACTTTTATATTTTAAAAGGAAGTACATAGGAAACAGAAAAATTGTTTGCAAATAACCCCAATTCACATCGAGTAAGTGCACGTCTAATCTAACTGTGACTTAATATTTCTTTTTTTTCCTTGCTATGGATTGCACAGTTAAATTGGTGAAGAGCATTTGTTGTTCATTCCCTAAGCATGAAATAATCATCTATTGAATATTATCATGACACATTCTAACCCTTGAATACAATGTGGATAAGTTTAATTAGATAGAAAAATAAGTTAACCCTTTCGCCGTCCTTTCCTGTCGGTGAAAATTTCTGTTTTTCGCCGCATTAGAACAAACGAAAATAAAAACTCAAACAAGTAAACATTTTAAAAGCGTTTCAAAATTTTAAATGTAGAACGCTTGAAACGTGTTACAGCCGCCCTGCAGAAGTTTCACTTGAACGCGCTGGATACGTTACGGATGACGGTTAAAAAAAAACTGAATAATAATAATAGCTCCTACATATTATTTCTATTTTTAGCATTGTTAAAACCAAGTTCTATCACCAAAAAACTTTTCAGATTTTTTTCTTACACCTTCCAGCAGAGGGGGGGGGGGAAGTTTTAAGTTTTTAAAAATTACTTATTATTAAAGAAAATGAAAAGTTTATAATTATTTAAAAATATTTTATTTTTAATTTACTTTCAACATACCTTCTTTTAGATGAGATATCAAGAGAAGATTATGAAAAGATGATGCTACATGTTATCAATGACATCGATTCTGATGAGCATATGGAACAATCTTTTAAAATATTTAACACTGACGGATCTGGAACTATTTCTATTGGACAGTTGAAAAGAATAGCAAACACACTAGAATTAGATCTAACCAATGAAGAAATGCAGGTACTGCTTTTAAATATGAAATTTTCCGTCATTAATTTTAGGGATTAAATGGAGAAAAAAAAAACCCTTTTTTAAGTTAACAAATAATTTTTGATTAGGGTGCTTCACATACTAATATGAAAATACTTTTTAGTTATTTGTTTTATGAACTGAACTTGGAAACTTATTAATCTTACATTTATAATGCATTTCAAGGTTAATTTACAATTTCTTTTGCTTATTTAATAATAGAAGCTAAAATAAGAAGCCCTGATAGATAGATAGTTTCAATTATTCAGCTATTATTATCTATATATAATTTACTAATGCTTTTTAAGTATGTGTGAATTCGAAAAATTGTAAAATCTCACTTCGATTTGAAACATTGTTTTTCAAAATCTTTATCCTATAATGATGTAAACCTAGTATCTTTTTTGGATGCTTAAAAGCAGAGATTTTAAAAACCATGAAAGTATATTCAAAATCTTTATCCTGTAAAGAGGTAAACCTAGTATCTTTTTTGGATGCTTAAAAACAGAGATTTTTAGAACCCTGAAAGTAGAATAGATTTTTCTTACCTTCTTTTATTTTAACATTTACTTTTCAACTTTTAGAAAGACACATTTTATTTCTGACAATGGATATGAATGTTTATAATTGGTTTTTCAGAAATGTCATACCATAAGCAAATAGAATTACATATAAATTAGTGGCCTTCGTCCCTTCTTGCTTTCGCTCGCCAATCTCGATGGTGTTCTGGATTTATGCACGTCCTCAGGTTGATGGGGGTTTCCTGAGGATTGATTATTACCTTCCAGGCAACAAAACTACATGGAAACTAATTGTTTAAAAAATGTCCTAAACAAAAAAGCTCAATTTCAAATAAAACAAATTAGAATGAATTAAAATACAGATGAAATCTCATCATAATTTTAACGTTTCCGGCAGGAATGAAGGGGAAAAAAAAAACCCCCCATGAAATTCAAAAATTTTAAACAAAGTAAAGAAAAGAAAAAACTTCTTAAAACTGTTAAAAGATATTTATTAATATAATATTTCATGTTAATTAATTTTTAATAACTAAGAGCATCTTAAGAACAATATTTTTAATGCTACCTTCTTTAGCCTGGATACTAATTAAAGTTCTAGATTTTGTTCTGGACAATGCAATATACAAATAACCAAGTGGAAATACTGCATTTTGATTGTTAAAAATCACACCAACTTTGTCGAAATTCTGACTTTGTGTTTTACTGATGGTTATGGTAAAAGCTAGTCACACTGGAAATTGCAACATTTTCAATACAAATAGCATATCTGCATTATTTTTTGAATTAGTAGTAATGGCTAAGAACAGTTTTTTTTTTGTTTTGTTATGACCCATTAAAACTTCAACATGCAAAATGTAGTACTCAGTCTTTCTGACCACAAACCAAGAACCATTGTAAAATCCACCACTCATGCTAAATCTCTTAGCAGCATTACAATACAGACTGGCATAGCTTAGCAGGTGAAAAGCCAGAAGGAGTTGAAGAAAATGATGTCAACATACATTTGCCGATCAGCCAATTTCCAATGCAAAACTCAAAGCCCTACAGTGAGAACATTCTTTGCTCATGCACCAATATCTAAACATTTATTAAAGTTTTCACGTTTTGCTGACAACATAGCAATTCCACAATCAACTTTTCTTTTCAAATTGGCAGATTTTTTCTTCTTCATCTAATATCGTTGGAAGCCCTATTATAATTTAAAAACAATTTCTTAGATATTTAGAAGACCTCTAGAAGGGAGACAAACAATAAGATAAACAAACTAGAAGGTTATTCATTAGTGTTGTGTCAAAAAATAGAACTAACAAATAATAATGTTTAAATTTATTTGCAGTTAATTAAAGCTTTACTTTTTGATTTTTTGCAATATATAAATATTTACTATGAGGCAATAATAATATTCGTTAAATATTAAAAAAAATATTGGTAAAACAAACCTTAAAAGTCATGGGTCAGGTCACTTGGTATCTACAAATCACAAAGCAAATAATACAGATTGTTTATATAATTTTTTTTTGTATAATAGAGACATATGAATAATTTATCACATTGTTACTAGTAGTAGGTCTGTATAAAAATCTCATGTTCTCTTTAGAGTACTCTTTTATATTAAACAGTAAATAGAATATCAGTAAAATTATTACTATAATTAAAAATTTTTTTTCCAGGAAATGATATATGTAGCAGATGCAGATAGAGATGGCATTGTTACAAAGGAGGAGTTCATTGACATAGCAAGAAAAATCTTTTAAATATATTGCTTAAAGACTTAATAAAAAAAACCAGCATATCTTTCATAACAATTTTATTTTCACATTTTTCTTCTGAACTTTCAGACAGGTACATCTTTACTTCATACTTTGGAGAAAGATCATGAAATATCATAGCATATTAAACTGCACATATTTTTCATTTATTACAACAAATAATAGTGCTGTTATTAGGAAGCCTGTTTGGATATCAATTTTAACACTTTGACGTCTTTAATAATATCGGAAATACTTCTGTGTGCAACTGGTACATCTTACACTGATCTTATATTCACTAACAATTTGCCAGAAATAACACTATATGCAAATTTTCATGCAACACCAACATGGTAGGTACCTCAGGACGGCAAAGTGTTAAACTATTATAATTTTTCTAAATCCTTCTAATTAAGAAAACAAAATGTAATATAGCATCATATACTATGTATAAAATAGTGTATAAAAACTATAAAAAACAAATTTCTATCTTAATAAACTTTAAAAAAGTTGACTATGAAATTTCAGTAAGTATTTAAAAAAACTCATGTTCATGTATTAAAAACAGTTAAGCAAAGGATATAAAAAGTTCATAAAAAGAGAAGGCAAGCAAATAGTTAAAGATCATTATTTGTATTAATGAAAAAGAATTTAATATCCACATTTTTCATTCATAACATTTGACAATTTAACATAGATATATCTGACACAAGGAAGTTTATAGTTTGCAAAGATTCATTTAACACATTGATACTAAAATTTTCTCCACTACTAAAAAAATTAAGAGGGTATGATCTTTTCATTGAATGAAAAGATGGTTTCAATAATACATGTGGTACATTTTTACTATTAACCAAGCTAAAATAATTGAACATTATCATTCGTAAAAGTAAAAAATATAACCAGAAACCATAAGATGATTTATTTTTTCAAAATACAAAAATCTGTAATATTTCTTTTAGATATGTATTTCTTTCAGATATAAAGATTATAGTGTGGTTTTAATTTTGCAAACTAAACAGAAATAATTCAATACAAACTAAGAATGTGAATTGCTAAATTGCGAGATTTAAAACAGCATGAATGAAACAAACAAGGAAAAAAAAAACTTTTTACAGGAATCCTAAGAGTCGTATTTTATTCTTTTTTCAAAATGTTCCATGTGGAAAAAAATTTTTTTGTGAGTAAAAAGTCATAATTCATAATTTAACTTCATTACTTTGAAAATAATAACTGAATACACTTTTATTTCAGAGTGATAAATATAGTTATTGCTGAAACATATATAATTGAGTATGGCACTCAGATACCAATGCAACATTAAACTAATCTAATGCATCAATATGACAATATTATATCAGGAAAAAACATAAAAAGAACCCAATCAGTAAATATGTTTCAATTCATCAGTAATTTTTTTTTGATATTTGGGAATAAATCTTGCACATTTAGAAAAAATTTAGACTAATTATGTAATTAGAAACTGTAAAACAGAATTGAAAACCAACCAATAAATTAAATGAAGCAAGTCATGATCAATTAATATTTTTGGTTAAATGTTTAAAAAATAATTTCAGTTTCAGTGCAATAACCTTATTTACAACTTCAACTCAAGCTTTACATCATACCTACATGTTTTTTTCTATACAGAGTAATACTTTCAGAGATTTTGTTTTCACAAAGTAAGATAAAGAACACCATTAAATTTGAAGGAGTGATGTACACTATTAACATTAAAAGAACTCCTTACACCAAAGTACAAAATATCTACACTTATATTTTTATATGTACAAATGTATAAACATTCTACAAAAATAAAACCCATACAAACGTACGAAGAACTAGGCCCATGGTAAACATGGCATTGGCTGAGGGCTAGCTACAAGTTAACAAAAGCACCAACAATGCATTATTTAAAACAGTTCTGAAACCTAATCAAACTGAAGACTATCAATGTCCAAAAAACTCTAACATCAAGCAATCACTTTCACAGGTAGTAATCTTTGAAAATTTGTAAACAGTTCCATGAAGACTGCAAAATCCAATAGTATCTTTTGACTCTTTGATGATGAATGCTATCTTCACCAGGAAGAATCAATGTATGTGCATCTTATGTTCATGGAAGCCAATTAGAGAGGCACTGAAGGCAATCAGCTGAGTCTGTCCCACCAAGAAAAAGAATTTATTTTCACCTTTGGTATTCTTTCAGAGGTTTCACTATTCTCTCTGAAATGAACAAGAAAATAATGCAATTCAGAAAAGTTTTAATAAAAATTTAATACAATCATAATTAAAAAATTCTAATATTAAATATTAAAAATCTAAAAATATAACTAGATGAATTATAAATAATTGTATAAATACTCATATAATATATTTATTTTGTTTACTTTTATCTTGATTTATGTTTTCTGAAAAATTTGAAATATAAATAGCACTCTGCCTTTCCTGCATTATATTTTAACATTTGTGCAATGAAAATTCTAGAATATTTCATTTATGAACAATTTGCTAAGTTACAGAAATATAAATAGACAATTTGATTTCTTTTAAAGCAAATTGTAACCATATGCATTAGAATTTTATATGTAATATTAAATATTTATAAAAACAAAGTTTCTCTTAGATTTTTATAAAAAGACCTTTTTATCCAAAGTTGCTCATTGACAATGATATCTATTATAATGTGACTCTCAAAGTACTTCCTAAAAACCATTTGATATTAATTGAAAATCTTGATTAGAAACATCTGCTATTCAAACACATTTAATATAGCCAAGTAGTTTTATTATTACTCAGAATGCAATTAAATCTCTATATATTATCTTTTTTATTCATTAAAGAAAACACATTATAAAATGCACCATATTATGTATACATAAATGCAAAATCCTAACTGATAATGACTAATTTTCCATATACCTTCCCATAAAATAAAAATATGAAAGATGATTAATTAGATCTTATAAATAATTAGCACAAAAATTAGATAATTCTGAAAAAAAAAATAATCAGAGTGTGCAGTGAGAAATTGTTGCAAAAATTAAGTACCTTTAAGCACCTTAGTCAAATAAATTTAGCATTTTTGTACATGTACGCATATGTAAACCTGCACATTTCCTAAGCATAGGTTATTTTCTGTTTTATAATAATGCATAGTTTCTATTAAAATTGTTTAAAAAATTAATTTTAAATGTTTATTTTTTAAATTTCAATATTTATTTCTGTATTTGCACAATATTAGCGCAACACCTTCTATTATAAAACAAATTATGTCTTTTTGGTTTCAACAAAAACAAAAAAAGATAATAAAAATGAAAAAGCTATCAATATCAAAAATTTAAGTGTACTTTCAAAAGATTAACAATCAAGATCTGTGATCTTTTTAAATACGTTTTTTAAAATAACAAGCTACATCACTGCATCATTTCTACAAAATTTGCATCATTTCTGAAAATGTCATCATTGTTGTAGAAGAATAGTATGACCAAAGAGTTTGTATCTGATTTTTATATATGCAACAACAAATAAGATTCGATAAAGCTGGAATAGAAAGTGTAAATTTTCTCCAGCACTAATTCACTACATTTAGAAAACTTATTTGCAGCTAACTAAGCATTCTAGAATCGTTACAATCATGACTCAAAATTACAACGAAATTGATGATAGATCAATACCATGTTCTAAATTAGTTTAAAAAATCTTTTTTTTAATAGAAAAGAATAACATCATTTAGAAATGGTCAGGCTGTATTTTATAGTTGTTTCTAACTTCTGAAATTTAGTAAAGCCCCCCCTCCCTTTTTTAACATTTAAGGTATGTGACTACGTCTGAGATGGATTTTTTGAAAAACATTCAAATGCACTTATATTTTTGAATATTTACACAAAAAAAGATCAAAGAAACATCTATAAAAACCAAATTATATCAGTTAAGTAAAATAATAATAATAATAATAATGAATTGGAAAAAGAAATGCTTTTTTTTCCCCTAAAAAAGAGGTATAAAGCAAAACAGCTTTCAATTTAGAAATTTATCAAATGATTTTCTTAAAATTTTGCAGCTACAGATCTATATTATCTAGTTCCTGAACTAAAATAATAGGATGTATTGTTATCCATTCTTTAAATATTGGGATTCAATTTATAAATAAGACGAAATTTTCATTTTTTTTTTTACATTGTGAGGCAATAAAATAATTATAAAATATTTCTTAATGAATAGATTACTTGCATTCTAGTTCAGGAACTGAGAACATATTGAGGAATTGTTATAATAATTTAAGCAAAAATTATGTATTGGATTTTAATTTATGAAGATTTTCATATGAAAATTCTTTGAAAGATTAGAATTTGAGAAAATAGCATCTGAAGAGTAAAATAGTACTAAAATGTATGTAAATGCAAGTATAAAAATCAGTGTAACTTTCCAAAAATGAACTTAGAAACAAACTTCTTATGGTTTTACAAAGAAACTTGTTCAAACATTAAGAATATTAAATTTAAAAAAAAAAAAAATCAACTTTTTAACGTAATCACTCACTTTAACATTTTGAATATTTAATAAAAACTTGCTTTTTATCTATAATATATAAATAAATTTATATATTTATATATATAAAATTTACTTAGCTTTAAAAAAACCCATTAAAAATATGATCATACTTTTTGTGAATAAATGAATATAATTCTAAGTAACAGAAACAAATTCATGAAGTTAAAAATGAGCTAGCTTTGTAGTTAGAAGCAAAATGAAAATAAAAAATGCTAATAGAAGCATTTTCTAAAAGTATTTTTTGAAGCCAAGGTGAGACAATACATCGGATTGCTTTGAAATTTAACAAAACTCATGAAATGAAGAATTTTATTTTTTTAAAAAAAGTTTGAAGTTTAAATTAAAGAAAAGAAAGGACTTTATTTTTTCTTTATCCGACGTTAACAGGGATAAAATAACGTGACTCAATGATACGAAGAAGCAATGACATTGTTTTGAATTTCATAATAAAAATCATTATAATAATATATTATAATGTTACAAATTATGTCCAAAACCAATTTTTCAAAAATTACTAAAACTAAAGGGGGAAAAGTGGATTCATTTAGACAAAATTTGATATAATTGGGAAAACTATATTTTTAGCTTTTAAAACTGTGTAAAAATAATTTTCGCGTGATGATGGTTTAGTGTTACAGAGACAAAACGTTAAAATTCTATTTTTATTTTTTAAATTAAAGTTCTGAAACTTTTAAACTTCTACACTCTTATTTTTTAAAACTAAACTAAAATTCTGAAATTTTCGTATTTTTTTAAAAAATATATTCGAACATTATGCAGTTTAACAAGTAAGGGCACAGTAAGTATTTCTTACTGCCCCTTCCTGATAACTATTTCAGTATTTCAATAAATGGCAATGCACATTGTTGAAGAAAAAGGGAGCAGGAATAAAGTTTCATGAGCATTATTTTAACTGTGCTGGCACCTCTGGATCACTTGTCCAAATTCTACCCTTTTCTTGATGTATCTAATAAACAAGCTTTTACGATTATGTTTTCGAACTATAGTATTTAATGTATGGGGAAACAAAAGGCTGCACTTGCACTTCTCAGGAAAATTAAGCACTTTTTAAGGACCTTTTTCCAAAATTAAGCCCTTTTAAGGTGCTTAAAAATGATTTTCAAATTTAAGCACTTTCCATGATGATACACACCCTGAATAATCATCATTAATTATATGAGGGTTTTGGATTTTTAACATTTTTAAAATAACTTGAGTACTTAAAAACTATAATGTACTCAAGTGTTTAATAGCAGAACTTGGTACTGAAACAACAGTTCTAATAAACAATATTGTCTATTAAGTTGGATTTCCCCTTAATTTTATATTATTATATAAAACTGATTCAATTTAGTTCATCTTAATAAATTAAATTTTTACTTTTTATATATAAACATATTTTGTAAGTACATGAATTTACAATTTGTTTGAGAAATGAAAGTATTTTACCATTGTACACTTTCAAGATGGCTTCACAGACAAATTTATATTGACTCTGTAAAAATAAAAAGAAATAGATTTACTTTTCAAATGCATTACCAACATTGCAATTAATAAGCAATTTAACAATAAAAAAGTATAGGGAATGTGAAATATCGATGCATAACAATGACACAAAATATGGTCCATAACAAAAGCCCATTTTTTATGCATAAAATTTGTTTTTATGCATAACAAATGGAAGATGAAACAATAAATATCAAGTAAATGTAAGATCAACTGTCCATTCCTGGAACTTAAAAAAATATTAATCGAAATCGAAAATTATTTATTAATTTGACTGAGTAAATTACAATTTTAATACAGGAACGATAAATACTTACAGTCGTTTGAATCAGCATTGCCCTCTGGTCTCGCATGGCCTTTACTATGTCAAGTGGATAAACAGGTTCATTTGCTTCAATAAGGCACATTGCAGTCTCCATTAGTATTAGTACACCAGTACGTCCAATACCAGCACTGTAGGCACAAAATAATATAATTTAGATGAAAATGATATCTATGGTAGCACAAGCATATTTTTTGAACAGGGGAAATAAGCATCTGAAATAAAAATAGGGTGGCATACTATCTGCAAATTGCATGATGTGACGACATACATCAAGAGAGAGAGAGAAAAAGAACATTTAAAACATTTTGAGAATAGACTATTGAACCTAAAGCTACCAAATTATGCAGTTAGTAGTTTTTTTTTGTGTATGTATATAGCAAAGATATTAAATACATTTTTCTTTGTGTGTTCACATTATCACTGCAGTAATAATTAAGAATAAATGTCAAAATAAAACAAAGACAAATCAATTTTAAAAGCTATGATATTTAACTATGATACATATATATAGCTACAAACTATGATACTTCGAACTAAAGATTAAATATCCTCTATTTCTTTGAACTTATCCTTTTTTTGTCAGCCAACTAAAACATTTTAAAAAGCAATCAACAAGATGTAATAAGCAAGCCAGTTATTTTTATTGTTAAAATCTAATCTAACTACATTCTCATTTCCAAATATTTGTATCCATTTAAGAATACCTTTTAATTGTAATTTCACATTAATTAGTCAATAAGTTATATATGTAAAACTGGGCGTGGCATGGAAATTACTCTTATTACCTATTGTGGAATGGCAACAATCTAATGTGAACAAATGGATATAATAACATTTCAGATTGCTTCATTCTCAATTTTTAAAAACATACTTAATTCAACATTCGCTAATTAATGGAATTGAAAAATATTATAAATGCCGCTCGCCATGTTAAACACTTTATTCACACATAGGAAACTAGATGTAAAAGAAATCAAGAAATAAGTCTTCAAAAAGGAAGTTTAATCAGGTACGAAAATAAGCTTAACCGTCACTAAATGAATTTTCATTTTAATTTCAGTATGGAAATAGGCGAGCTTAAAATATGCATTTCTAAAAATTAAAAAAACCTTTTGATATTGATTTTATTTCTGTAAATATTTTTTCTTTACTTTCAATGCATTTTTACCATTTAATTTATGATATTATAATGCTTTTAATGTTATGATAAAATTCAAATTCATCCATTAAAACTGTTGTTTTTGCAAACAATTAAGATAAAAAAATTACTTTCTTTGGACATAAACTGTGAAACAGAATTTTCATTTCTGCTTTCATTTTGTAACATATATACTAGTTTGTACTCCCAATAATTTATAGCAGATTGATTCAATTATATTCGTATTGTTATATTTCATATTGATACGTTATATCAAATAAATTGAAATAAAATAAAGCCTTCCATATTAATCGTTTAACAGCCTAAAATTCGAATGGACAAGCTGGGCATCGAAAGTGGCTAAGTGTCATCTAAAGTATAAGTAATAAAAGAAAAAAAAAAAAAAAAACTGCAAAGAAATCATCATAATTTTTGTTTTACAAAGATATACCAACTGTGATAGAACACTTCAAAATTCAAATTCTATTTTAGTACTTTTTATATATAACACATAAAATTGAAAAAAAAAAAAATTCTAATAATGTTCAATAAAATGAGTGAGAGAACAGAAACACTAAATTTTTCTGACAAACACTTGATTAAAAAAATTCAAACAATATCATCAAACATTTCATACCTGCAGTGGACTATTGCAGATTCAACCATGCCAACCCTGTTCTGTCTAACTTGCATGACAAAATCTAGAAAATCTGAGGCATCATCTGGAACTCCATGATCTGGCCAAGCTGTGTATTGCATATGAGTAATATGCCTTTCCTCTTTATTCTGTCAATAGGAAAAACATATTTTATTGAATGTGATTTCAAAACTATTTGCACAGAATAGCTTAAGCTTTGAGAATTTCGTCCTCCTTCCCCCCACAAATATGTTTCATTCATCACAATATTTTAAATAATTCAATTGAAGTCTTATTTTTGTTTATAAAATATCACAAAAAATATTTAAATTCTTTGCTAGTTAAAGCCTTATTTGAAAAGCATTTCGTACTTTAAAAAAGTCAGTTGTTAAATAGAAGGATAAAAATGGGGATACTTAATGAATTAAAAGGATAAATGGATAAAAAAATACTATACAAACCTCTGTATTTATTAATGTAAACTCTCTAAATGCGAAAGATGAAGTCTCCTGTTCTCGTATACAAGTTACTTGAAGGAAACCGATTTCTAAAGCTTCATACAGCTTTGGCCAATATTTATGGCACTTTGATCTGCCTCGTTCCATCAGAGTTGTAACCATCACTACTAATGTAGATTGCTGCTCCCAAACCATCTAGAAAAGTTTAAAAAAGATAAAAATTAATGAATTCATGAATTAAACTTTTATGTGAAATGTAACTTTTCTGTCATTTTCTTTCATCATTTGCTTCATTTTGAAGTAAAGGAAAGGTATTAAAAAATTCCACAAATATATTCTAATAAAATTAAAGCTAGAAAGAAACCATCGCAATTTTCTTTTCACAAAGGTATATTAACATTAAAAATCCAAAGATTAATTTATGATAGAAACCAGAGAAGAAAATACCTTTTATTTTAATGAAAGTTGAAAGAGAGAGTGAGAGATACTACTATTAAGGGATAAAATTACATTTAATAATAATAATAATAATAAAAAAACAGCACAAATTTCATTACTATGTAACGATTTTTAATGGAATTTCTTAAATAAATTAATTTCCTTCACCTATATTAAATTCACAAATTTTATTTTGTATCATTTCTTAGTAATTTGTTCACAATGTAAATTTTTGATTATAAGACAAATTTAAAATTTCCTAATATCATTCAATAGCGGGAGTTAATGGTTTATCTCTAAGTTTCTTGGAAAGTAAAATGATTTCCTTCATTGAAATAATAATACATACTAAATTATTGATATAATAATTGATTTTAAATAAATTGTTCATTTTAGGATAATTTAAGATTACTACAACAAATATAAAATAAATGTTACATGCTTTAATTTTTATAATGCATTCTTAAATATAAAACAAAGTTATGATAATTTAAAAATATAATTCACAAAATTTTAATACTTACAAGCCAAAAATCAAATGTAGTGGTCGGCAGAGGCCCTTGAGTTGCAATATATCTGTTGACAATTCCTGACGTAGGAATTTCCATCTATAGAGAATTAAAATTATTTAAACATTGAATATTTCTCAAGTGATATATAAATTGCTAATACGGAAGAAATTCCATACTTACATGAACATGACTTGCATTTATATAATCCCCACTAGGACTACCAAGTAATACAACTCTAGTGCTGTCATCTACAGACAAAAGAGTAAAATTTTAATTAATAAATTTCAAATATAACTAGAAAATTATTTCTAATAATTTAAGAATGATCTTATAAAACCTTAATTTCTATAAATGATTATTATTAAATATTTAACCATAATCCTTAAATGGAGAGCATTGTCCAGAGAGAATAATAACAAAATACAGGACAACTAAACTAGAATTCAATAGAAAAAAATTCAATATTAAATTTATTAGACACAATTTGTTAAATTTTGTATAGTAATACAGAAGTTGAAAATCTTAAATTACATATTAAATTGAATAATTTAATTCACAGAACATAAATAGAAATTTTTTATATTAAATAATATATTCAATACTGGTCTTATTTGTAATTAAAAAATTTAAGCAGCTATATAATATTTCTAATTAAATTTTAAAGAGTTTAAATATAATAATTTCTGATGCATTAAAATAATAATAGTAAAAAACTAATATGAACTAAAAAATTGATTTTCTGCTAAAAAAATTATTTCTAATTCGTATAATATCGAATTGTATGTTCAAATCTAGTCTATATCAGATTAAAACCAATAAAACAAGCATGATACTTCTTAATCTTTATTATGATTCTAAATTAAGCTGTAGTTCACATATTAGTTATTTTAGCAATTGATTAATAAGTGAATATTGTACACATTATGTTTATGAATGAATAATGATTTTCTATATAAAATAAAGAAAGGAACATTTTCTATGTCCTTGAAAAAGTAAGACTTGAATCAAATATAACTTTCATTAGTGAGGTTTGTGGAATATTGATAATAAATAAAACAGAAAAAATATTCTATCAAGCCTCTGAGAAGACATTGCTCAGCCATTACATTAATATGCATAAATGATGGATAATCAATACAAATATATTTTAAATACAACT
Organism: Argiope bruennichi; assembly: GCF_947563725.1. Lineage (NCBI taxonomy): Eukaryota > Metazoa > Arthropoda > Arachnida > Araneae > Araneidae > Argiope > Argiope bruennichi. The sequence continues at coordinate 90,247,654 of NC_079154.1, read as the reverse complement.
TAATTAGTGTTTTTATAAAATCAGCTTCAGATTACTACTCAGATTAAAAACATCATAAAATTAAATATTAAATAATACTAATATAAATATTAAATAATAAAAATATAAAACACTTACATGGCGATATGTCTCGGTACCTATTTTTGTTTAAATTTTCAGGCAACTTTGCTATGTTCATACTCATGCCAGGCTTCTTCCGGTACAATTGCTAAAAATTAATTCAGTATGAGTTATAATTGTTTTGATTAAAAATAAAATTAGCACTTATAGTTAGCCCATAAAAAATTAAATATATGCAATATTTTATTGCCAACATATATCATTAAAATTTTCAAACATATTATATTTTACAGCAAAATTAACTCTCAGTGATAAATGTTAACAGAAAAGAGCATATTTTCTGTATTTACATATTTTTGTATGTAAATAATATTTTGCTTGCAATGTGGTAAAATAAATAAATTTCTTACTTCAAACTGAGCTATCGTAGCACCGCTCTCAAGTCCATCACTGAGTAATAGCATAGATTCAGAAAGGACATCCGAGCGGGGAACTTTGGAAGAAACATGACGCGCATCAGGAATATATTGAAAATCTGGCTCCTCCACGTCTTCTCCCACATACACTACAAAATGAAAAAAATTACACATTATCATATAAATATTCATTGTAATTATCATAAGACCTTTATAAATAACTATAACATATACTTTTTCTAGCATTTCACAGTTACATCCATTTGCATAAGCATCCATTAATACAATAGTTTCAGTTTCCCTTTCATAACTGAAATATCTATCTTAAAATGTTAGAGTTAACTTTGATATTGTTAATTAACTTCTAAGTTGCACATGTTAATATTTTTTTCACAGAATCAAAATCAATGACTTGACACATTTTTAAAAAAAATTAAATAAGCTCCAAATATTTTCTCATGGCCTCTCTTTCCCGCTTTTTATCTGTCTATTTGGCATATAACATTATACTTTCTATAGTTTGGGCAAAAGCATCCTGACAAAAAAAAAAAAAAAAAAAAAAAAAAAAATGCAATATTTCTTTGAATTTATGAAGAGTAAAAATTATTAAAGAACTCGCACAACTATTACTTCAAAGCATATGTTCTATATAAATTCAAAATTGAGTCTACAAAAGAACCAATGTTTACAATCAAAAATGAGAAAGGATGATTACTTTATTAAATGGAGTAAATAATTTGATTAATATGAGTGTGATAATGATAATAATATGAGTGTCCCACGTGGATATCTCCCCTCCCCCTTCTTCTTCAAATGCTAGTAATAAGAAGTTTAAAGCAAGATCAGTAGTTTTCTTTTTATATAGGAAAAGTATAGAACCTTTCATTCCTTTTCTTTTACAAAAGAAGCAAAAATTTGTGCATTTAGAAAATGTAATTAAAATGAAGGAAAAAAAAAGACATTTTATTAAATTTTAGAGATATAATTTCTAAATCAATTACTATAATTTTACTTTGAACAAATAGTTTATGCTTTCTTAAAAACCTGTTATGAATAATTCCTGTTTAAATACTCTTCACATCTCAATCATAACAGATGTTAAATTTAAATCTTTTTAATACAGTATTTTAGCATTTTACTTAAATGTTTATGTTTTTAGTAAAATAATAATTATAAAAAATTATTTATTACCATTTGGCCGCACAGTCAAAAGTAATTCTGCTGGATGACGCTCTCTAGATGCCCGTATAAGTTTCACAACCTAAAATAAACAAATACTATAATAAATGACTTTGAAAATTTCCAAATATGGTGCTTTAATTTAAGCCAGAAAACTATATATTTTTATGTGAAAGAAAAAAAAAATACAAAAATATCTGAAAACATTTAAAAAAATCATAATTTATGTATATTAAATATACATATGTCTAGTAAATTATGTATGTTTATGTCTAGTAAATTTTGATTTTCCAGAAATGCAAATAATTAAACATGTAAAAACATCTAAAACTTAAAAAAAAAAAAAAATAGTTGGGAAAACATCAAATGTTTTGGATATCCTTTAAATTTAATTCTAGAATCTAACTATCATAAACAAAATTTTGTAACTTTAGCAAAGTCTATATTTTACAGCAAACTGACTATACTGTAAAACTATATAAAACTGATAAAAAGATATTTTCAAAATAGTATAATCACAGCTCAATGTGATGCATAACACACAAATACAAAAAAGTACACTATAATTTTATTTTAAAAAATTATGAAGTAAAGTAAATAAAGGTTTTAACAAATGCCCTATAAGAAAATCAGTGTCATCAGTAAAGTTAGAAGCAGCTGAATGTGGCAATCAATATGGACAAGCACTTATGTAACCAGGAAACAATTATCATCTTATGTATTTCAGATTCAAATTTACAGAAATATATGCAATATACTATGTAAAAGAGGACACACTACAATGTATTGCATAACAATTACTCTTAGAAAAATGTGACATTGGAATTTTTCTATAATGTCTAGCAAGAAATATTTACATATCTAAATGTTCATTAAAAAATTGGTGCCCTAGTTGATTGGTAAGCATTCATTATAGATTCATGAATACATATCGGGGACATTTACTCAAGGAAATAAATCATTGAATATAATAATCACTAATTTTTAACATAATGCTCGTAGGCTAACATATTATTTATAAAATGAGCCAGGAGAGATACTGCCTGAATGATTTAAAATTTATGCAAAATGTACAATTAAGTACAGTTCGTAGAATCCCCATACAGAACAGATTCTTAGAGCTTATAGCAACCAAGAGATACATTCATACAGTGTCATTATTTAAATATTAGGAGTTTATTAAGAAAGGAGGTTTAATTAAAAATAATTAAAAATTTAGTTTTTTCTTTTCATACTTTTTTTCTTTATTGGAACAAATTACTAAATTCCACTAAAAACATTTACAATATTACTTCAAAATTAAAAAAAAAAAAAAAAAAAAAAAAAACCTAAAGATAAAACTTTATTCTCGTACAACTTTTCTCTAATTTCAATAAATTAAAAAAATATTTTTAAGTACATTTTTAGAAGAAAACTTAATAATATCGAGATAGATGAAATAATACTAAAATATATGCCACTACAAAACTAGTTATTTTAAACTAGAAGTTTAATTTGCTTTTAATTATTTTTTCTTTGCTTTCATCACTGAATTTGTAAAATTTCCTTTAGATTCAATCATAAATTCAATTTAGATTAAATCATAAATTTCATAATCAACTGAGCATTAACTACGTGAAAATATGCCTTGAAGAACTTTCCAACCCCAATTTTAAATCAATTCCAGATGGTTAATAGTTTAAGTATTTAATTTCATATTTACAAATTAAAAATTATTTTTACCATCGTTTGATTGATGTATTTAAAATGAATATATACTTTTCTCAATGGATATCTTAATAGAAAATTATAACAAATATTAATACGTTTTTTTCTTTATAGTTTACCTGATCATGTGTCAAACCAGCAACATCTCTACCATTGATCATAAGTACTTGATCACCTTCATTTAACCTAGGAATGCAAGTATCTGCTGGAGTATTTGGTGCAACTCTAGATACCAATATTGGAAGGTTCTGATCTGCTCCACCCTTTAAAAAAATAAAACAGTAAGCAAGATACAGAAAGTACTTGGCTTGCAGAATAATGAGGTAAGAAATGATAAATTTCATGAAACTGATAAGACAAAACCGAGATAAGAAAATAATAAAAACAAAATAAATATCAACAATTGATAAAAAATTACTCAAACTCGAGATTTTTCAAGAAATCAACCAAAAGTTTGACATATCTTTTTCAGATAGTAAATACACATGTTTTTTTTCACATTCAATTAATAAATGTTATGTAGTAAAATAATATAATAAAGTAGTAAATCTAATTAAAAATAGTTTTCAAAAATATATTTTTATTAGGGTACTGATCAGCAAAAGTGCTTTTATATTAATTTACTTTTTAGTTTTAAAATCTATCATTTCTTACAATACTAGGTGGTGCCACTGGTACAAAATAAGGATTTCACTCAACTGATAAATAATTATGTTCTTAATATAGTGTTATCAAGATTTTACAAGTGTACAGAATTTCAAACATTTGGCAGAGTAGGAAGTAAATAAAAAAATTGATAACAAAAAAAAAGTTTTATACAGTATTTATTAGTTGTTTAACAATATCAAACCTTAGATTTAAAATTAAAATACAGAGAGCAGAAAAGGAATATAATTTGCTCGTAATTAAAAGTTTGAATTAATTTAAAGAAAATGCATTGAACCTAATTTCTAAACAATTAGAAATATTACAAATAATGACTAAAAAAAAAAAAAATCACATTTGGTGATTGGACCTAGAACTTGTACAATAAATGGTGAATTTTATTTTAAAAAAATAACGAAAAATTCCTTTTTTAATGATTTCTAGTTTATGCGATTCATTTTCCTTGTAATATATCGCTACAAATATTAGAAAAAAATTATAACATCCAGATTAGAACAAAGTTAGATAGAAGTTTGAAAAGGCGAGTTTTTCATTTAATTAAATACCGAGATAAATTAAAAAATTAGTTTTTGCAAATAAATGATACAGTAATCTGTAATATAAAACAATGAATGCGTCCCTTCTCCAAATTTCCACCTTTACTTTGTTCATTCTTTTATGCGTATTTAATGAAGATTTTTTTTGTAAAATATTGAATTTGATTCTGTTTATCAAAATTTACATAAAATCTTGTACAAGTAATTATTCAGTTCGAAATTATGATCATAATTTCTAACTAAAATCACGAAACAGTCATTTATAGCTTTCTTAATATATTAGATAATGCACTGAGTAATATAAATCTTATATTACCAAATACTAAGAAATTCGAAAAAGTTTTATTCATTTAGAATAACAGATGATCTTGTAACTTTACACTTCATTTGAAATGTGAATTGAATGCAATTTCAAACAGAAAACTCTACGGTAATTATTTTTTAAGGTAATGGGTGGATCTTTTGAATAAAATATATCAATTAGCATCTTAACAACCACTTCTACATAGGGAAATGGAGATGACGGACGCATTTAAACTAATGATTAACAAATAAATGTTTTATAAAAACAATAAAAAATGTAGAAGTACATTAAAAAGTACTATATATTTTTATGAAATATAAAAGAAGCGGGAAAGATCGATATATCTAATTACATGAGTTTTTTTAGTGTTATTTTTCTAATTTTCGTTTCCCCCCCCTAATTTATATTTTACAATTTAAGATATACTGAATATTTTCACTGATTAATTTATAAATAATTATAAAATATTTATTTCATAATATGTATTTCCCGAACAATTTTTATAAATTAACTATGATTTATAATGCACTATCAGAGTACACAGCTCATATATATATATATCTATTACGCACTTTTTGTCAAATTTTATTCCAATTTTTTATTAAAAAATAAATTTTGTTTAAATTTATATTTATTTATATAAGTAAAACCAGAAAGACTAAAAATAAAAATCTTATACTTCTATAATATCCAAAAACATAAAAATATATACCTTCACATTAAATCCAAACCGGCCTTGATCATCAGGCTTCATTCTGATAGTTGCTAAACCCTGTGATTCTTCATGACCATTTGTCTAAAGGAGAGAAAAATTTATAGTACACAAACAATCGAAAATTTAGTAATAAGACAGCATCCAAAATTCATCATCCAAAAATTAAAATAAAATGGAAAAAATTATTTACAATAACTGATTTTAAAAATTGTCTCCACCGTTCACCTTACATGGAGCAGACGCTTTTTGAAAGCAAAAATTGCTCTCTCATTTAACTTAAGACGGATCTTCATTATCTTCACTGACTTGGAAACAAAACTTCTTTCCAGGACAGGTTTCCTTCTGCTCCGTTGAAGCAAACTTCGAAACAGCGCCAAAACATTCGCCAAAATGCCGCCGTCTTTCATTTGGGTTTTGAATATTATTCCAAAATGACAAATCGGAGATCGAATATTATATCAATAACAGCTGTTTCAAAATTGTGGGATAATTTTTATGAAAAAAAAATTATTTGGTGGATAATATCAGCATTTTGGAAGGAAATACTGGATAAATAACACCAAAATATCGAAATAAATCCATATCGTTATATTTTTTTTCTGAGATGAAAATAGAAAAACAGTATTAAGCAAAATTGGTTGGAGTTATAGGATTGATTTGAAATCAACATCGTAGAACTTTTGATTTAAAAATTAAACTAGCAACAAAAGATTTTTAACATTTTTTTTCTGTGGTATTGAATTACATATAAATAAATGATATTCTAATAATTTTTTTTAAAAAAATTCATTAATTAACAATAAGGCATTAAAATGTATAAATTATGAATATATATATATAAACGAAGAATAATGAATAAATATTTAAAAATAATGGCTTAAAAATATTTTCTTGTTTGAATGCACATCTAAAGCACAATTTGTGTAGCAATTTAAGCAAATAAAAAAATCCTTATAACTCACGAAAAATTTCCATATACAATATGTACACATGTATAACACTGCACATATCGTAATGCTGTATGGTATATCATAACTGAATGAATCGAATATGTCAGTTTTTAAACGAGTCTCTGAATAATTCATGGAGTAATTTATGGAGACCAAACAAATTCACTCTATGAAATTAAACCAAAAGATTTCTAAAGAAAGAATAAAGATTCTATTAAATTTCTGAAAAAGAAAAATTTGCTTTGCAATCAAAAATTTATGATACGAAAGCTTTTCAGTAGAATTGCCAATTTAATCTAAGAAACTGTAGGTTGAAAAAATTTATTCTAAATGGCACGTTAGTTTAAATACAGTTGTACATTTAAGTTGCAAAATGATAGTCCGGAAAAGGCAGGGTTTCTTAAAGGTAAAAAAATGTTTTCCAAATTGCAAGTATAATTAATTCACTTTAAAAAAACAACATTGAATTTTGTGCTTCTCTAATGATAACTAAACTTAATCATTATTTTGTAAAAGCATAAATACGAGTTTTTGTATCATCTTTTCGTTCTAAATTAAGTATCGCAGTAAAGAAAAAGATGTATGAGAGTTTGTTATTCAAGTAAATTTGGAAATTTTAATGAACAGAAAAACAACTGATGCAATAAAGTTGAGCAGAAACAGAAAAACAACTCGAATAGAAACATTAATTCATGTTCAAATGCAAGGTAACGAATAATTAGGGAACTATAATTCATATGATGGTTATAGGTGGATAAAAAAAAAAAAAAAAATAACTGAGGAACTATTAAGCTCTTGCCTTTCAGCTTAAATATGAAAGATTTTGAAACAAAACACAGTTTAATTTAGTTTAGCCACTGCGTAATATATCAAGTGTTAGAAAGAAAACAATGATTCTTTTTTTTTGTTTGGATTTTTCATAGCTGAACAAGTTTGTGCATGTTTACTTTTAATTACATGACGAGGACTCGTCTCTGCGCAGATGGTCATTAAAAGTTCATGACGATTCTAACTCGTCATGAGAGTGGAAGGGGTTAAGAATCTGTAGAAGCTTCATTTATTTCTTTTTCGAAGCAGAAGTCTCTTATTTCTGTTGCTATTTCTGAGCTCCTTGTTTTATTCAAAATTAAAATCACACTACAGAACTATAATATAATTGAGAATCAAAATTTTGAATCCGTGTTGTTAGAACTAATGTCATAAGCAAAATCAATTTAGAAAATGTTTTATTAGTAACCATCAAACAGCTGCATTAAGTCCAATTTAATTTAATTTATTATTCATCAGCATTTTATTTACGTATTTGATTCCCTCGTATATATATATATAAATCACATTAAAAAAAATCGGTCAAAAATTAACCACGGGAAAAAAAAAGTCATAAAATTCGTCCACTGACGCTTTCACATCCCTTTTCATCATTGAAGCTTTAAAGAACAAAAATGTCGCCAATAATTATATCCGTCATCATAAATGAATGATGGTATTCTGTAGTTGCACGATAAAGGAAACGCTCAGTATGAGGCAATATTTCCTGATCACAGTCCAATAATTTTTGCTTGGTAATTAAAACAATGCCAGAACTGATGTCATGATGACTGATAATTTTTTCAGCGACGATGGAAGAGAGTTACAATGTAAATTGTCCTGTTAATCTATTTAACTAAGATGAACGACAACCAGGATTTCAACTGAAATCCAGATTCATCCCCGAATTTTAATTAAATATTATAGAAATATCTCACACTAAAAACCTTATTGCATATATTTAAAGGTTAAACACAAAATTAAACAGATTAAATTTGAAACCTTTTATAATACTATAAGACGATTAGATGTCCGGATTAGCGGGAACAATTACATAGTTTTCGATTCTTCGTCCCAAATAAAAAAAAAAGTATATATTATTTGAATTAAATGTCACGTTCCTTTTTAATTATTATTTTAAATGTCACGTTTCCTTTAAAATTATTAGATGTCCTGATTAGCAGGAACAACTGTAATTTTTGATTCCTTGCCTCAAATTTTAAAAAAAGTATTCGATATTTGAATTAAATGTCATGTTCTGTTTTTTTAAAATTATTTATTAATAAATAATTTGTCTGAAAAAAAAAGATTATTTAGGTTAATTTTTTTAAAAAGTTAGATTTAGAAGGAACCTACTTTCCAACTTTTACTGTGCCCAGAATATGGCCCCGTTGATATGAATAACGTGGATGAATGACCCTGAAGGAAAAACAGTGAAAGAAAAAGGAAAATATTTATTTATACTTCTTTTAAGATTAAACTTAATATATAAAAAAAGTTTCACTGTTTTTGAAATTCCATTACCTATCATTAAATTATTTACATAGTTTTTACTATCGCGTACAATATTCTCACCACCTTTCTGTATTTAGTGTCCGGATGGCGTATTCATATTATAGTGTTTCGCATTGGACTTTCGAAAATCTGGTTCACTAATTCAATTCGACAAAAAAAAAAAAAAAAAAAAAAAAAAAAAAAAAAAAAACCTTAAGGAAATGGCATTTTATAATAAAATAAAATCATTTTGGGAAAATTACTTTGACTAGAATTTTACGAAGCAAACTCTGCAGCTTAGTACACAATTTTTTGATACGAAGCATATTTTTGTTTCTTTACAATTGATTTTTACTCTAATTTTTGCGAGAACTCACACGGACATAAGTCTGCACAGAGTAAAGCCGAAGAGAAATTGATAATTGGCAATTTTATATTATGGGGAAGGGAATGTAATTAGAATGTTAATTTCAGCCGTTGAAGCACCGAAGCGAATATACAAAAATATACAGAAAAATTATACTATAAATATAGATAACTAATGTTTTCATTAAAGAATTTTAACACTTTCATAGCTACAGACGAGATATCTCGTCTTTCAGATGCTTCCAATTACAGGTTTCTGTGGGCTAAAATTTATCTCTCATGCCAGTTTAGATAGGTTGATAGATATGTATTAGAAAGTTCAACCTATCTAAACTGACATACGAGACAAATTGTAGCCCACAAAAACTGTAATTGGAAGTATCTGAAAGACGATATATCTCGTCGGTAGCGTTGAAAGTGTTAATATATAAATATTTGAAAATTATCTAGTACGTATTTTGAAGTTTTGTATTTTTAGTGACAAAGGAACAGATCCGTAATTAAAAAAGGAAAACGAAACCAAGAAACTCCTTTATTAATTTCTATTCTTTATTAATTCTCATTTCTAAAATTATTTGAGTTCAGGCATCTCAGGATACTGGAACACCCTAGCTTTTCTCTTAAAGGTATGAAGAATTTTCTATACCCTCAAAAATCGCAATGACAATGTTCTTAAGAGGTTGATATACAAAACAGAACTTCGCTTAGCTGATGGTTACTAAATAAATATATGAATTTTGATTAAGCAAATAAAATAAAAAGTCTTTGTCTATTTTTATACTTTATTGAATATTAAAGAATCAGAGAATATCTTTCTGAATAACAATGAATTGAGTGATCTTATTACGTGATAAGTATTGAAATAATCAACAGTTATCGCACAATAAGATTACTTAATTTCAAAAATTATATGAAAAATGCCTAGAGCGTTTCGTATAATTCGATAAGGATGCTATACTGGAAGACAATGACAAAAGTCTAGAAATAAGCTGGAGAAGTAGGAATTCAAAGTTCAATTTTAAAACTGCAAGATCCAGATAGCGAAACTTAATATTCTAGACAATGGAGTTTTTGATATTATTCTGAAATTAATATTTCTATTCTTGAGCGTGGGATGTTTCAGCGTTGTAGCATTTCCTGAAAATAACAGATTTAAGAATTTTTAAATAAAGAAAGGCGACTCATTTCTCTCTCTCTCTCTCTTTTTTGTCTTTCGATTTTCTCTTTTTGTTTATATTTTGTTGAGGAACAAACTCAAATAATTAGCTAATACCTTCGATTTTTTTATTCACGGCAGGAGTCAATACTGAATATAATACTGCTGCTCTTATTGGCAAAGGTAACGTAGTAAGATATTGAGTAATTATTAAAAAATGTGATTAAGTAATGCACATATTTCTGGTAATTTCCAAGGCTTTTTTTATCTTTTTCTTTTAAACTTTTTATGCATTGGTACGTTAATTCTCATATTTAGCTACTGCTTTAAAATATTATATAATTTAGCTTCTGTACTGATTAAATATCAAACTCTGTTTGTCATAGCCTTTACACTATTTCAATACATCAGAGCTTTTCTTTTAAATCTAAGAATGCAATCAAAAATGAAATGTACTGGCAAAAAGCGAATTTGATGTTCTACAACAGAGTGCTTTTCGGATAGTTAAAATGGAATGTCAAATGGACAAAACTAAGCCCTTTCGACGTCATTTGCATTTTAAATTTAATGGAAGCTATTCGTGAGATTTGTCCTGCATATGGAAATGAAGCAATGGCTCAAACGACTGTCCATGTTTAGAATTGATTTTCGTGTTTCAACAAATGCGATTGAACCCATTTGTTAGTCAAACGAACAATACGTCTAAATAAATAAATAAATAAAAGAGAAAAGCTTAAAAACTATTAATCAACTAAACATATTCGTTTATATAATTCGATATGCGGTCAGTTATAAGTAAATACGATTGATCGGTTCCTTTTCATCGAAATTTTCATGATTTTAAATTGTAATCACAAATGAAGGGAACATATATACCATGCAATCTCAACTTTAATCTTACATATAAATATCGATGGCAGTTCTTAAGGTGCATGTACACACTTAAAACTTCGAAATTCGTTCAAAATACCGATTTTTTTTTTATTGCTTAAAAATGTTCTCTGATCCTTTAGCTTTCAAACGATACCAAGATGTCGTCAATATTCGAAATATTTCTCAAGTTATAATTATTTTTCTTGAGGTGTTTTCATTAAAAACTCTAGTTGCGGTTTTTTTAAAACTCATTTTATGAAGAATGATATTTTCCCACTATGTTGCTTCATTCAAACAATCATAACTCAACAAGAAATGAACCAAATACAGTTATTTATATATCAAAATAATCTGTATGAAATAGCGAATGTATTGTACCTCAATCAAAGTAATATTTATAGAAATAAATTTTTTAAAGCTGTTTAAAATTTAAAATCACAGAAAAAATCTCACTTTTTCTATTTATCGTTGATGAAAAAATTGTTAAAAAAAACTATATATTTTTATATCTTGGTTGAGGCAGACAACATGAAGACTAATATTAGGCATAATTTCCTACTAGAATTGTGTGTTTGTAAAAATTAGAATTTAAGATATCATGTTTCAAAAAATATGCTAATTAGCTCATTAAATATTATTTAATTAATTAATAATTAGTGTAATATGGTTTTTCTCATGAGTTTAAACATATATTAATGACCTGCTGTGAAAAAACTGGATTTTTAAAGTTAAAATTAAAAAAAAAATCTTCTAGTGTGTACGCACACCTTAATGGGGAAAAAAAACAACAACAACATGAAACCTTCTCTTCTACCTCAAAAATATCATACTTCAACGATGCATTTTCCCAATAGCTTTTGTTTTCTTCATAAAGCAATGTTTATTTTGCATTATAAACAATTTTTTTTAATTCATATACACAGTAATAGACTGAATCCATGACGCTCATCAAATAGGTGAAATTTTAAACGTATACTATATTTATAGTTTTAATAGCTAATATTCAAAGCGAAACTGGTCTACTAAAAGCGGTTAGTTTGTTTATATTAAAACCTTTCTCACCTGTTCCCATTGAGGGGAAAAAAAATTGTTTACTCCACAATGAAAACTGTTACCCCAAAATCATATAAACCCATCGTTAGAAAACCGTGAATAACGGCTACCACAACAGCAGAGTAAATAAAGAGTATTCGCGGTCAATGTTCGATACGATTGCATAACCGCAGCAACAATCAAGAACACTTTCCCTGAAATCTCGCGTGCACGGTAGGTCGACGAGAACTTAAAACAATCGGGAAAGGAAGGGAAAAAAAAAAAGGCTGCCTGGTTGACCTGATATATCGGATAGCCCCTTCCCCTGAAGCTCCGGTTGTCACGCTACACTAAACGCACGCAACGCTGCACGCGAAGAAGTCTCGGAAATCTTGAAGAAGAGGCGGAAATGATGTGCAGATATTCTCAGCAGAGGGGTTTGGAAGATGAACCAAGACGAGATGTTTTCTCATAATTTAAATCGCCGAGATCCTTCAGATCGGAACTATTCTTAGTGGCGGGGAAAATCTTCCTCTCTCTCTCGTTTAACTGCGAAATTAACAAATGGATCGAAGATCATGCCACAGAATGTAGCTTAGAGGTGTAACTGGTGAAATACAAGGAAAAAAAAAAAAAAAAAAAAAAAAGAAAGCAGAACATTTTGATGCCTTTATTTGCATAATATTCAATTTCATTCAGCCAGGGATTTTTTTTTTTTAAATAATGTATTCGGAGTTCTTTAGTCAATTCAGACAATGTCCACCCTTCTAGATTTTACACTAAAATATCATTAAAAAGTAATTAAATTCAATGGCTCTAAAACCATATTTTTTTGTACAGCAGATAAGATAGGATTATAATGGAGGAGTTATGATACAGTTATTTATCTAAATTGGTTATTAATAATAACTGAAAAGAAAGACTTATTGAATAGAGAATAAAGAATAATTCATGAATTCTTTGAAAATAGGATTTTAAGTTTAACCGGAAGTAATAGTAAGTATATCAAATTCGATCTAAACCAAAAATTAAAGACGCAAAAAACATACTATTTTTTAATACCTTCGAGTAATATTAAAATCTGTGTACTATTTTTTAATTCTATTCGAGTAATATTAAAATACAACTTTATTACAGGATATTATAATTATATAGAGGATGAACAGATTTTTTTTCCGAAGATTTGATACTATTTTAAATTAGGGCAAGTTATCTTTTTAAATAGTTCAAATTTGAAAATTGCAGATGAAAATAAACGAATAGGCAATATTTCTATCAGGAACTTTTAACTAAGTTCCACTTTCATTTACAATTCAAGCTAAAAAAAAAAAAAAAAAAAAAAAGAAAGAAAGAAATTAAAAAAAATGCTGTCAGGAAGGATATGAATCTCTTGAAAAAGTCTCAAACCGTTTTGAGAATAATTTTTATCCTTTTCATCCTTTTTCTAAAAAAAATATCAGCAATTGTTTCCAATTCATTATGTTGACATTTTTCATCCACTTTTCAATTTACAATATGACAATAATGTCTCGATTCTCGCTTCACAATAGAAAGTTTTGTAAAAATTAATTACTACTTTGTATTACTTAATTAAGTACTACTTTGAAAAAATTAAATTATCGACCTTATCATTATATTAATTTATTTCTTAAAAAATGAATTAATAAAGAATTTATGCTATCCTTGTTCAGGTATACAAAGCATAATTCGAAATTTAACCGAGTGATTCTTTAAACATAAATAATAAGTAAGTTTTGTTCCGGAATATGAATCATTCGATATCAAAACACAGTGACCTTATAAAATAAGGTTACGAAGTTCACAAATGTAAGAAAATCAAATTTAAAATCATATAACTCTTTCAAAAATTTAAAAGATCAAAACATTTAATAGTTCAATTGAATGAATGATGAGATTTAAATCTCGTGTCTTTAACATTGAATATCTGTAAGTAGCTACCCGGAACTTACTGAAACAATTATGTGCTGCAAGGGAAAAAAAAAAAAAAAAAAAAAAAAAAAAAGACAAGAAAAAGCGGAATTTAGTGCAGGATATTTAAGCGGTTAAGAGCGCATCACACAATTTAAACGATTTTAGTCCTCTTTAGATCAATGAGCCATGAATAATCACGAAAGAAGTAAGGCAAGATTTTTTACTAAGTAATGTATCGTTTCAAGAATGGTCTGACTCATAAAATGCTGTGAGCAGTTTTGAAGAGCAACGCCACAGACAAGGTAGTCAAGATCATTTGCATATTCTGCAAGTTATTAGTATCGTTTTATACAAATATAAAAAAAGTTTTAATGCTTGCAGAATTTTCACAGGAAATTTAGTATCGGATAAATTATGCTGATTAGGCAATCTCACACAGTATTTGTTTTATGATGCAAAGCTAATGTCATTGGGTTAATGACTTTTTAATTTTCAGTAACTCCGGAAAAAAGGAGGAAAAAAAAAAACCTTATTTCGCTCCTTTCCTTAATTTTTCAATTTTAAATGGGTAAAATGAACCCTAAAATGAACACAATAAATTAAAAGTATTCATTTTACAAAGCAAAAAGCGTATAAAGTAATTTAAAAAGGAATTAAAGCAAGATCAGTTTTTAATAGCTATGCAATTAAACTGAAATTTAAAATAAGTTTGATTTACAATGATGATTAGCAGATCCAGGAAAGTGTTATAATTCATACAAAAAATTTCTAATAAAAGTTGTACTAAATACTGTTTATCAGCCCATAAGTATTTTTCGATATTCACAACGTACAGATGCTAAATGATTTAATTCGACAGATTTATCCAGAAAAATTAATCTATATAACATAAGAAACCATACATGGAATACTTTGGAATGAAATAGAATTTCGACACATAGTCAGATGAAGAGGAATATAACTGAGCAAGTACATCACATCCTACATTTCCGTTTTTGCACGAATTCAAAGACGGGTTTGACATCTGTGCAATACATCCACTACACAGCATATCTTTAATGAAAATCGGATTCAGAATCGCAAACTATAATTGCAGCTTTTTAATTGTGAAGAAATAACGGTTACTCTAATAGTGTTCATAATTATTACTTTCTCGCTTATGAAGCATACAGGAAGTAGTGTAATGATGATAAAAAAAAATCCACCTCGACATTTGTTGAATCTCTACATCTGAGATCAAAATAGAGTCTGTCTGTTTGTGAACACGTCAACTCAAAAATGCTTTAAGCTAGATGGATGGAATCTAGATCGATCGTGTAGAAATTCTGTTTGTGATAATCGGTAATAATTGTAATTTCGATTTCAATTAAATTTTGGGTTTTAATCGATCGATATCAAAATACATATTCTCACGATAGTTTCAATAAAAATACTGGATTCACGCCAAGATCTAAATTTCGTAATCATTGTTCACCAATACCATGACAATCGTTTACAACCTTACTTAAGGTCCTCCATTTTAAGCAGAGGAGGGTTATAAAACCTCAATTGGAGAGAGAAAGGAGACCATTACCGCTGGTTGTTATTCAGTAACATTTACGAATTTGATAGATACATTTTATATTGAAATTCTGAAAGAGATTTTAAAGTTTAAAGATTGCTTATAATGTTATGTGTTGTAATGAATCATACAAATGAAATAAAGTAAAAATGACCAAATAAGCTATATTATATGTTCTGTGTTCAAAGACAGTACGCAGATTTTTGAATCTATGAATTAGTTATCTTTAGAAAAACAAAAATGATACTTGCATTATAAAAATATTGCCTTCTACTTTATAGATAAGTTTGAAAGGTAAAAATATTAGGATGACAATACCGAATTTCATTGTAATATTCAAGGGGAAAAATAAGTCCTTTTTCTGAGTAGCAGCAAATACACAGCTACAAATAAATGTACATGATGACCATGCATTTTGAAAAAAATATTACAAAAAAGGTACATGGTGTTTTTGCAGATTCATTCGAAGAGGAAAAGAAGTTCAAGGTGCCATACATGATCTCCGAATACTTAAGGGGACAGCGGACTCTATAAGACACTTTTGGAAATTATTCAGTCAGGGTTATGAAATTTTTTATGCATATGTATTAAAATATAAATATGTCAGATTTCTTAAAAAAATGCCTTTTAAAACGAAATATATTATTTTATAAAAATCTGAAAGATATACAATTAAAAAATTTTTTTAAATATTCCATCCGGCTGAATTTTTAATTTTTTCTATTATTTTTTTTTATTACCTAATGTTAATTTATTTGCAACAAAATTACGTACGAATTTGTCATTCCAATGAAATGCTAATTTTTGGAAATATTTTTATGCACACTTACTAAATTTGCATAGGAATTTTATGTTTTTCTGAACTAAAATTTACTTTTAAGGAGCTAACGAAACATAAAATGCACATCCCATTTTCTTTTAATGTTAGACTGAAATCGTATCAATTTCATTTAATTTCTTCTAAAACTAAGACACCTGGAATATTTCAAAGATATTTAAATCTAATTATAATATCAATGAGAAAATTCATTATGATGCACTTTCCTCCCTCTTAACCCTTCAAATTTTTATTTTATTGAACAATAACGTTTTATAACAATATTTTAGTTGAATATAAACATATATTTTGGTGAAGAAACGATAAAAATAAAATTGAAATAAGCAAAAATGGACGAAAACGTGCAAAGAGTTCACTGTCCCCTTAAAAGAGAGAGAAGGAAAGAAAGAAAGGGGAAAAAAAAAAAAAAAAAAAAAAAAAAAACACCTTAGCCTCAAAAGAAACTTTGCACATTTTAGAAAACTCAACAATGGATATTTTACTGTTTTGTAAGCAAGTAAGATATATTGTCAAGAATTTGCTGTTAAAATGAATGCACCAGTTCTTTCCATTAAAAAAAGAAATCGAAAACCTAAACTCTGAATATTATAAGATTACACAAAAATTTAGACAGACATGAGTTCGTTTAAGTTTAAAACTAAAACTTTTCCACTCGGAACTTTCCTACGATTGGAGAAATTCAGTAATCCTGTCTATATGCAGTTTTTTTAAAAATTAAAATATACTTAAATACAAGTTATACGCGTGGAAAAATAAAATAGGAATTGATCGAATTAAAAAAAAATATGTTGTTATATATATTTATTATTTTTAATAAAATATCTGAGATCAAGATGGATTTTTGTAATGATTTTCCTAAATAATGTTGATTTAAGCACTTGACATCATATTTTTGAGACATAACTTAGGAAACACAAAGGGCTTAAAATTTTTTGGAAAGACTTAGACAATGCAAGTCTTGACGCCTTGTTTTTCTCAAATTTCAAAATCAAACAGTTTTTTTAAAAAAATATTTCATTTTAATCTTTATATAATCAGTTTTACATAACAAATTTTAATAAATTGAAATAGCAAAACATCAAATTGTAGATTATTTTCAAGAGATTAGTTCAGTATACCGAGTATTAAAAAAAAAAAAAAAAAAATGGAAAATTTAAATTTAAAAGCAATTTTATATGGAATAATAAAAAAATGGAAAAACAATTAACCTAATCTTAGATATTTAACATAATTTTGTAAATCCAATAAAAATACAAAATAATTCTGGAAATACCACAAAAATAAAAAGTTTCGGAGCTTCTTTAAAGATCCTAAGATAGTTGCCTACATTTCCTAGTTAATAATCCGATCCTGGGGGCATCTATTTTAAAATGCCCTGCTATGAATAAGCAACCATTGATCTGTATTTAGCGATATTTATGATTTTTGAATTATAAACAAAATCAAAAAATATCATTACATGTTTACTGATAATAAAATTCAAAATGGATTTTAAATCCGCTCATAAGGAGAATAAAATGCAAAATCGGCAATTCTTTCGATGATAAAGATCAAATCTACTCAAAATACTTAAAGCTTCCTGAAAGATACTATATATTAACCCTTCTTTGAACGATGATGGAAATTTCCATTGTAACATTTAGTGAACAAAAAATTATACTCAAAACACTTGTACTGTAAATAGGTTGTTGTTGGCAACGTTTTTCGACACTATTGCGCAATAAGAAACATAGCTTTAAAAAAAATGAAAAATCAAATGTCAAAATCATTATAGTGGAGTTGAACTTGTCATTCTGCTGTTTGTTGTGGTTGGAAGAAATGTACGTTTTCTTGAATATTTTTTATAACTAATCTGAGGTTTTTTTTATTTATTTATTATGTTTTTTTTACTAATAAAAGAGATGATGAGTGGAAAAATTTAGAAGAGAGGGACATTGAAGATTTTGTACAGAGCCTAACATGTAAATTTGCATGATGATGCATATTTAAAATACTGTTTTTTTAAAAAATTATTTTATATTACATATTTATACTAGGATTTTTTTAAACATTTTTTCTTTAATCTAGAGCATGATATTATATCACCCTGATTTATTAAAAGAAATCATGCAAAGAAGGGTTAAATCAAATGTGCATTCAAAATACTGGTGAATACCTAATCTTTTCTCATTTTGATAAATTATCAAAATGGACAAAAGGCTTTATTTCACATAAAATAAAGCACTGTTTGCTACTTAAAACTACATAAATAAGTTCTTTTGTAAAATTTGGTAATTTTTGAATAAAAATAATTTTTGGCAAAGGTTGGAAAGACAAATTTGGTGAGACTTCGCCTAATAAAGCAGAACTGCATCTCGCCCAATGGATAAGGCGTCCGTGTGGGCACATTTTCAAGGTTAGCATCGGGTGTGGCTGGATCCACAACGCAGCAAGTGAAAGTGAATGCATAAAAAGAACCCAATTAATTAGCAGGATAATGTACGCAACACTGTCCGTAAAGCAAACAAACATTGTACCATATGCGACATTTTACCCCACAATGTTTGATCTGATTGATCTGAAAAAATGCCCATTTGCATGGAAAACTGTCAGAAAATTTGGAAGAAAAGGAACTCCCTGTTTTCAAGCGGCGGAAACGCGTCTCCGAAGAGATTTGACCCAGATAAAGATTCTATCAAGGAGGTTCTTTGATCTGATTCTGAAAAAGCTCCTGGAGGTCAAGATAGAGAACAGGACTTCTCACTTAAAAGTTATTTACACTAGTCAATTGCTGTTCCCCTTTTTATAGAAAGGCTGGAAGCAACATTGTACAATTGCCCAAATCTTTCAGCTTTCTAATAACAGCAGCATTGCCTTAGGGGAGAGATGAAAATTCTATTGATGTTTTCTATAATCCTGTTGAGAAAAATCAGTCCAACATTAAATCAATCATCCGAGCAAATTATTTGCTTGCACGAGTGAATTATTTTGTGAGTATAAGATGTTGAGAGTGTTCAGTGAACAGCGGTTTTAAATGCGTTTTTACAGTTAAAAGAAGATATCCAGCCGCATTAAATGATCTTCAAGGGGATGTAAAAGATACAAGAAATATTCTTTCACACCATTTTTCTATAGCACGAATACGGAAATGTTCATGTTTGTTAATAGACAGATTAAAAATGTTCATTAATTTAATCCGATTATTTATCAAAGGAAGGAAACTGGTCTTAATGTTCATTTAACTAAATAAATTATTCTGTAATATTTCTTTAAATAAATCGTCTAAATATTTGAAATACTTCAATGAGTAATGAGTTATTACGGAATAAAAGTGGAAAAATTCCCAGTGAATTCAGTTAAGTTGATATTTCAGAGAGGTTTAAAGAAGCTATCTAAGCCATACAACTGCATTTCATTAAAACAAGAATGGAAATTTTACATTAACATATGACAAAGACTTTAATGTACAACATGAAAAATTAGTGTCGCTATAACAATAATAATTTTTACAATGCAGATCTTTTTATAAGTTAAAAAACAAAGTAAAATTTCTTTTAAGTAGAAACATATTATAAGAAACAACGTTCAATAAGCATAAGCGATGACAAAAATAAAAAAACTCCCACAAAATATGCTGTCATTTTAATTTTACTTTCATCGTTAATTGGTAACAGATAATTTAAACGTTACTTTGATGCATTTCCCTAGCTAAAAGCAAATCTAGGGTTTTTTAATAATTAAAATTAATAGCATGGGAACAGAATTTTTTATTTAAAATACTGAAAAAAAAAAACGAATAAACAATAACATTCATTAGAGAAACATGAATAGTTTTTAGATTAATCACAAGATTAGTTTTTTTTAAATGATTAAAAATAAATAATAAAAATTTTAAAAATACGCTCCGAGCACAGGTTGAGATAAACTTAAATACAATAAATCCTTAAAAGAGGATCATTTAAGGATTCAAAATGAAAACATTTGATTCCGAGTTATATATTTAAAAAAATATCGAGATAAAAGGAAATTTTATTATAATTGTTTGTCATACAATTAAAGTGTCGGCTTTTATAGTTTAATATTTGACTACGTCACATCCTATTTCAATAAATGAAAAAAATATGCATTTTCGAAAATTAAAAAAAAAAAAGGAAAGAAATATTTTATATCTTATATATATATCAATATGTCTTAATGTATATCTTAAAGACTAAAATAGCATATTAATATGATAAAAAAAAGCCTTAAATCACAAAATTCAAACTGTCGAGTAAAGAGTCAAATCAAAGCCCAAAAGAGTGATGAACACTACATCAGAAATTTCATTAATCGGACAACAGTTTGATAATCGATAGATGCAAGATTTAGAATTATGATACTAAAAAAACTACATGTAATTGAATTCAGATACTACATATGTATCTGAATTTGATTAAATGACTGCTTTAAATTTAAGTTTTCAAATGCATTTATTCATATAGGTGTTCCGTGTACGATTATGTCTTCAGATATTTTCATCCGAAGCAGAAGATTATGCAAGCAAAATTTGTAATTCTCATTCTAAATAAAATTTTTATATTGCTACAAATATTATAAACCGTCGTATATTATATTTTCTTTCTATCGGAAAGGTTATTAAATTTGATGGCCCTTTTTGATCATTCATTCGAGGTAGAGTCCTAGTCTCATGTTAACATTGCTGCTTTTAAAAATATTAATGAAAAATAAAATACTTTCATTTCATCTCTTTCATTAATTACATTCGAAATGCAATTAAAATGAATAATTATTGAGAGCCCAAAGGAGTTTATACAACGTATAAAATTTTAAAACAGATTCGGTTTCCAGATATTGTTTCCAATCTTTACAGATACTATTATTATTTTTATTGCTAACTTTTCATCTCGTAATTTAAACGTAGAGTTAAAAATGTACTACAGAAAGTATCTTTAAAAATGTTCGAATAAGTGGCAAAGTCCAATATGAATGTCCCAATATGAAACGTTTTGAGCTAGACAGAAGAACTTTATTATATAATTTTACACCAAATTTGTAGAATGCTGACAAATTTAGAATGAAATCCATTAATAGGAAGTTAGAACAAAACTAATCACGATGACTATAAAATGTAAAGAGCTAAATGGATAAAATTTGGTATAAGTTTAGCATATAATATATATGTATAAAAAAAAGCAAAATTTTACAAAAGTGTACAAAGTTTTATATCAGTATAAAATTTTGAAGGTTATCCGTTAATGGATCGACCGTTTGTCGGATTTACATTTACATGCATATAGTAAACGCGACAACTCAGAAACGAAATTGTTCATGTAATCTTGTAACTAAAATTGCAATTCTAGATTAATTTTGGATTTAATCAATTGACAAAAAGACATGCAAAATGCATACTTGGTTCTCCTTAATACACTGGAAAGCACAAAATGATAATTTGAAAACGACTCTGAAAATAAAAATTTGAGTTCTAAAGGCACTGGTAGCCTCGCATAAAATTCACAATTTTATACGTGAAAGGGAAATAACATCTCCCTTTAGTAAGGAGAAATCGAAAAAATATCAGAAAAATTACTTCCGCTGGTTTCGAAATAAACCTATGCTTCTAAAAAATGAAATTTTCATTCTTTTTTTCATTATGGTCTATATAAAAAGATCTGACCTTTTTTTAATTTTTTTTATTTCTTGTTTTACAACTAGGGCGGCACGGTTTCTAAAAGTGGTAAAAATGACAAATATCAATTACAATGTACTAAGAAACAGAAACCAAGTGGGTTCATCATTCAAAGTTCTATTAGTCACCTCGAAGGTCGCCGAAATATTCGATATGAAATCGAACATGACTAATAAATATATGAACATGAATAGAAGCGATGAAAATTGATATGACGAAATCGGCGGTTACAGAAAAAGAATTAACTGTATGAGTGTCCGGAAAAGGAAAGATTTACGATCGACAGATAATTCGAAATATAGGCGTGACGGCAAAATTAACGCGGTTTTAGACGTTAAGGCGTATATGATTGCTGTAAAAAATCCGGAAGGTTACGTCCACTACCTAGAAATCGCCTACTGAAAAAGTATCAAAAACTGACCAGTAAAATTTAGAAATACTGCTCCTGCAACTGCGTAGGAAGAATGAAATGACACATTAACTCAAACAATGACAATTTTCCACTCAACAGAATTTATGTAGCCGCAGAGCAGAAGTTGGTAAAAGCAATTTTCTATTCAAAATTTCACTTTGATACAATATTTTTCATATAAGGAAAGAGTGTTATTAATGTTTTATATATAATTTTAATCATTAAATAATTGGGAATTTATTATTAAGCAAATTCTGTATTCTGTGGATATTTATTTGAATTCATTTTTTCTTCAGAAAATTTCCGTTTATCAAGAAGTTTTGTCTGAAAAAAGAAACGCTTTAAACATATTTGATCATCAAGGATATATATATTAAAAGTGAAAGGATTTCCTAATTAACAACAACAACAACAAAAAAAAAATGTTTATAAGTTTTTTGAATTCGCATTTCTGCATAAAAACAGATATTGTACCAGTTATTGGATTTAGTCAAAAATTAGACACAGATCTATAATTTTGGAGGAGAATCATATACTAAAACTCACTCATCTAATCTATTGTGCATCTGAGAAATCTGCCTACTTACATAAGAAAGGGCAGACCGACTGACAATTAATTCGTTCGCGGATATGATTCACAATATAACTGATTATCTATATCTACATTTGTGACAAAAATACAATTCAAATTTCTTACATTTAATTAATTCCGTGTTTTGAGTAATCGTCAGTCAGGCATTCTTCCCATTGACGAATTTTGTAGAAAGTTTCACTGAAATCTGCAATTTGGAGGTAAAAACCGCATACCAAATGCTATTAGTGTAGCTTATAGTATTTCTGCCTGATAACTACTCCCAAAGAGACAGACAAAATTCTAAAAATATTTTATCTGTCTCTGAGGCATATATAAAAAAGCTAAATTTATCAAATTTTGAAGTTCACTTTTTTAGTGGTAATAACACTGTATACGTTTAAGAGAAGAAATATACTTTGTATAAATTAAAAAAAAATCTTATTAAGAATAAATAAAATGGGCAATTCCATCACAATCAACAATAGAAAATTTTACTTACATTAAAATAATATATATAAAAAAAGAATCAAAACTTATAAAGAGAGGATCAAAAGATGATGGAAAAAAACCCAGAGAAACCATTAACTTCCTGTTCCGACATCTTAATTGTTTTGGAAACATAGTGAATCAAACTAATTAAAAAAAATCACTCGTGCGTAAAAAAGCAACAAACAATAACACAACTGTTTATAAAAATAACACGCTAAGGACTCATCTTTTCTCCTCTGTTAAACAAGATGATGTAATAATCTACGATAGTTATCGTTCAATTTAAATCTGTGTCGACATTAGGCGAATGTGGTAATGCAAAACATTTAATTTTTGTTTGTAGTTACAAAATTTCTAAAGGTATTTTTTAAGTATTTACAATTAAGTTATTTGCAAGTTGTTTTCTCCTTGCTCTAAAAAAAAACATATAAAAAATTTCACATTTATACAACAGTAAAAATAGATACTGATGGATACCGGATTTCTTTCTTTCTTTTTAACTTCCCCACAAATTTTGTTCAAGAACAAACATATAATTCTAAGATTAATACATGAGGCATTATTATTGTCGAATGCAGATCTTTGAGATTAATATTCAAGATAATGAAAAGACAGTCAAACAAAACAAAAATACAAAAGAAGTAGTTTTTTTGGGATCGGAAAATCTATTTAAAAACTTACAAGTAAAGTTATTATTTAGAAATAAATTTTAATCATTTGAAATTATTAACGTTTCATATATAAATTTTTTTCTTGCTAGCTGTTCCGAATTACTAAACCTACGCATAACGCTTTACATAATATTTATACATTAGAATGTCTTGTTAACTTCAGAATTTTTAATTGTTATCAAAAGATAAATACATTTAATTAATCAGAACTTAAATCATTTCTCCCCAAACAAGCTAAATTAAGAAATTATTTTGAAAAAAGAAATGTTGGAAAACCTATATGGAAGGTGAAGTTTTTTTTTTTAAATTAATTTATTTATTTCATGCATGTTTAAAAAGTGATATGTACATATCAAGTGGACTGCATTTGCATTTCCGCAATATTTGAAATTATCTCAGATAATTAAAACGCGGGAGATTTCGACAATTTTGATATGGGATCTCAATCACATTTGAAGTCTTACCAACTAGTGGTAGAGCTAAGTTTGGAAAGAATATTAAATGTTCTAAAGAATTCAAATCTATTGTTCATTGACTGGTAAGATAATTAAAAAGTATTGTATAAAACAAAATGTTTGAATGTTGAACAAAAATGAATCTGACTACATCAAACGATAGTGAATCGATGTTAAGTCAAAACAAACAGATCATAATAGATGAATTGTGATTCTTTTAATTATTTTTTATTCTTTATATGTTATGGTTAAATTTGGCGATTGAATTTGCTATCATGAAGTACGAAGAATAGTGTATGCCAAAACAGTGTATGAGATTTAGGATTTTTTTAAAAAATGCTTTCAGTTTTTAATAAAATGTAGACATTACGCTGATACCCCCCCCCCCCCCCCCCAATAATATAAGCAAAGGATTTCAACGAAAGTATTTCTGCAATGTACGAAAATTCGTCTTAGTTCGTACTAGTCATATACAACTGCATCTAAAATTGTAAAAAGAATTTTATTGTTTATATAACATATCAAGTTGTCAACTGAAAAGATAATATCGTATGTTTTTTTAAAGAAACTACATTAATGCGAAACCAGCAATGTTTTATTGTATATATTGTAAGCAAAATAATCTTATAAATAAATGATATTTATCTACGCAAAAGTATGCAAAAAAAGTTGTTGCTAGTAGTTGGATGACCCAAAATGGAATTATTCCAGTAGTATAGTGATATTTGGTGGATGGCATGAAATTATTTCCATCTTCGATTAAAAAATGCTATTTTTCTAGGGTCAGAAGAAATGCCAGGTTTTTCAAAACTTTCGTATGAAGGCAATAACTATCGAATTATAACAGCCTTTTGAATATCATTCATAAATGACTACTAAAAAGATTTCTATAATCTCTATGATGTAACGGTCAATTTCATAGTGCTTCTTCGCACATCAATGACGAATGTCCAGTTACCATAAAATTTTTCTTTATACTGTTACGTTTTGACACGAAATCTGTGAATGGTTACTAAATGAAACAGGGAATACATGTTTAATAAATCTCTCTAATATTTTTAAGTCCATTATTCATGAATATTTATTTCCTCCTATTTTTCATTAATTTTATTATTATCCCAATTGGAAGCAATACACGGACTATTTTAGGCAGACTTAGTAATTTTGAACATCAGAATTGGCATTACACTCTCCAAACTTCAGTACCATATCAACGAGAGGACATCAGAGTTAATGTGGTGAGTCCTGGAAGCGAAGATCTTCAGCGAAATCAGATATCAAACTTGAGACTTTTCGGCCTTTAAGTCCAAACTTTACCAATAGGCCACTGCAGTTAAGGGTTCACATGAAGACATATGTGGTGATCATTAAACCAGGATCACAAAATTCGAGTAAGTTTTCATCTATTTATTTCCACAAAAGCTCTATTAGATCTTTTGAAAATAGATCTGAAGATCTATTTATTTCTATCACTTTAAATCTGTAGTTAAAAGTAACTTTATAGTATTCAACGAAATGTTTTCGAATGACATAAAGAAATCTTATAGTAACCTATCTTAAGTAACCAAAATCAGCTTTCATGTAGACGAATTGAGTCCAAAATTTTAAGATTTTGATGTAGCTGTAGCTTCCAGACAAAAATTTTTTAACAGTTAATTCGCAATATTTTTGAATTATTGTGTTGATATGCACATGGTGAGACAGACATAATAGCTTTCCATAAGTATTTTAGTTCTAAATTTATTATGGACCTACAATTTTGGAGTAATGCCAACAACTTGTACTTCATAATTTCATTCTTTTTTAAGTTATTGTGTTTATATAACTCGAACGACAGCCTTCCTTTTTTTCCCCCCTGTGTTCAAATCTAGAAAATTTTAACACGAAGAAAATAATCAAAATCTCAAGACTGAATTTTTTGACGATTACAAAACTCGCCCTTAGATAGCTCCGCAAACAAGAAAGAAATTGTTATGCGTGTCTGGAGTTGAAAATTGCTTTCGAAATAGATGATTTAGAACACTTTGGATTCCAGCGTTCCATTCTTTCATAGACGAAATTCACAGGAAAGTTACCACCGAAGTAAAAATTGTATAAAAGTGCTTTCACTAAGAAAAAAATACAACCCTTACAAATACATACATAGTTTACATTCACGTGAAGGTCCTCTCTAAGCTTTATGAACCCCAAAATCAATTTATTTTAACTTCGCGCAGTTATACAAACACTTTCGAACATTTCAATGCGCATTACAGGTACAGCGGATTGCATATTCACTCTAGCGCAGCGAGTGTCTTGTCAATCTTGTGATGACATTTTAATCCGAATTTTTATCATACCTCCTCAAGATATTTTAAATCCGAATTGCTATCATATCTCCTCAAAGAGTAGAAAATGCTGAAGTCCCATATTTTAAATTTAAATTATTCATGACGTTACGATTTCCTTTTCTTTAGTGTACTTATAAGTAGACGATTGACAACGCATTTCTTAGCATTTTTTAATCTAATTTCTTTCTATTTTCATTCATGATAATGCATAATTCTTATTTTTCGAGACAATATTCCCTTATTTTCTTTTTTCTTTCTTTCTTCTTATCTTCGACAAGAAATTTCTTCGTAATAAGCTACAACATAAACCTCTCTTAGTACACACTACAACCTTCAAAATGCAACTCATGTCTTATTTCACTTAAAATCCACTTCAAGTTGCAACTTAAACCCTCTTCAGATATGTATAAGAAGTTTGCTATTAAAAGAAAACAAAGGACAAAATTCTGCAAGGATGTTTTATTCTCCATCAAGCTGTTGAGAAGTTACGCGTGGAAATTTCAAATACTTACGAGATATGTTTAGCAATTAAGTGGTAACTGGTCTTGAAATCCGTATTTCACAAGTATTTTTTTCAACATAGATAAACATAAAAGTACTATTAAAAGAAGTAATGGTGATTAGATAACTAAATAAATGAGAAAGAACAAAACCGAAATTACTTACATTAATTTCAAACACATATCGGACAATAACATTTCGTTAAGACTAAACAAAAACAATGTCGAGAAGGTATGCTATTGAAGGATAAATTTGATTTGTATTTCATTACTTCGAATTAACTAATGATAACTAAACAAATGAGAAAGAACAAAACCGAAATTACTTACATTAATTTCAAACACATATCGGACAATAACATTTCGTTAAGAATAAACAAAAACAAAGTCGAGAAGGTATGCTATAGAAGGATAAATTTGATTTGTATTTCATTACTTCGAATTAACTAATGATAACTAAACAAATGAGAAAGAACAAAACCGAAATTACTTACATTAATTTCAAACACATATCGGACAATAACATTTCGTTAAGACTAAACAAAAACAAAGTCGAGAAGGTATGCTATAGAAGGATAAATTTGATTTGTATTTCATTACTTCGAATTAACTAATGATAACTAAACAAATGAGAAAGAACAAAACCGAAATTACTTACATTAATTTCAAACACATATCGGACAATAACATTTCGTTAAGAATAAACAAAAACAAAGTCGAGAAGGTATGCTATAGAAGGATAAATTTGATTTGTATTTCATTACTTCGAATTAACTAATGATAACTAAACAAATGAGAAAGAACAAAACCGAAATTACTTACATTAATTTCAAACACATATCGGACAATAACATTTCGTTAAGACTAAACAAAAACAAAGTCGAGAAGGTATGCTATAGAAGGATAAATTTGATTTGTATTTCATTACTTCGAATTAACTAATGATAACTAAACAAATGAGAAAGAACAAAACCGAAATTACTTACATTAATTTCAAACACATATCGGACAATAACATTTCGTTAAGACTAAACAAAAACAAAGTCGAGAAGGTATGCTATAGAAGGATAAATTTGATTTGTATTTCATTACTTCGAATTAACTAATGATAACTAAACAAATGAGAAAGAACAAAACCGAAATTACTTACATTAATTTCAAACACATATCGGACAATAACATTTCGTTAAGACTAAACAAAAACAAAGTCGAGAAGGTATGCTATAGAAGGATAAATTTGATTTGTATTTCATTACTTCCAATTAACTAATGATAACTAAACAAATGAGAAAGAACAAAACCGAAATTACTTACATTAATTTCAAACACATATCGGACAATAACATTTCGTTAAGACTAAACAAAAACAATGTCGAGAAGGTATGCTATTGAAGGATAAATTTGATTTGTATTTCATTACTTCCAATTAACTAATGATAACTAAACAAATGAGAAAGAACAAAACCGAAATTACTTACATTAATTTCAAACACATATCGGACAATAACATTTCGTTAAGACTAAACAAAAACAATGTCGAGAAGGTATGCTATTGAAGGATAAATTTGATTTGTATTTCATTACTTCCAATTAACTAATGATAACTAAACAAATGAGAAAGAACAAAACCGAAATTACTTACATTAATTTCAAACACATATCGGACAATAACATTTCGTTAAGACTAAACAAAAACAATGTCGAGAAGGTATGCTATTGAAGGATAAATTTGATTTGTATTTCATTACTTCCAATTAACTAATGATAACTAAACAAATGAGAAAGAACAAAACCGAAATTACTTACATTAATTTCAAACACATATCGGACAATAACATTTCGTTAAGACTAAACAAAAACAAAGTCGAGAAGGTATGCTATAGAAGGATAAATTTGATTTGTATTTCATTACTTCGAATTAACTAATGATAACTAAACAAATGAGAAAGAACAAAACCGAAATTACTTACATTAATTTCAAACACATATCGGACAATAACATTTCGTTAAGACTAAACAAAAACAAAGTCGAGAAGGTATGCTATAGAAGGATAAATTTGATTTGTATTTCATTACTTCGAATTAACTAATGATAACTAAACAAATGAGAAAGAACAAAACCGAAATTACTTACATTAATTTCAAACACATATCGGACAATAACATTTCGTTAAGACTAAACAAAAACAAAGTCGAGAAGGTATGCTATAGAAGGATAAATTTGATTTGTATTTCATTACTTCGAATTAACTAATGATAACTAAACAAATGAGAAAGAACAAAACCGAAATTACTTACATTAATTTCAAACACATATCGGACAATAACATTTCGTTAAGACTAAACAAAAACAAAGTCGAGAAGGTATGCTATAGAAGGATAAATTTGATTTGTATTTCATTACTTCGAATTAACTAATGATAACTAAACAAATGAGAAAGAACAAAACCGAAATTACTTACATTAATTTCAAACACATATCGGACAATAACATTTCGTTAAGACTAAACAAAAACAAAGTCGAGAAGGTATGCTATAGAAGGATAAATTCGAATTAACTAATGATAACTAAACAAATGAGAAAGAACAAAACCGAAATTACTTACATTAATTTCAAACACATATCGGACAATAACATTTCGTTAAGACTAAACAAAAACAAAGTCGAGAAGGTATGCTATAGAAGGATAAATTTGATTTGTATTTCATTACTTCGAATTAACTAATGATAACTAAACAAATGAGAAAGAACAAAACCGAAATTACTTACATTAATTTCAAACACATATCGGACAATAACATTTCGTTAAGACTAAACAAAAACAAAGTCGAGAAGGTATGCTATAGAAGGATAAATTTGATTTGTATTTCATTACTTCGAATTAACTAATGATAACTAAACAAATGAGAAAGAACAAAACCGAAATTACTTACATTAATTTCAAACACATATCGGACAATAACATTTCGTTAAGACTAAACAAAAACAAAGTCGAGAAGGTATGCTATAGAAGGATAAATTTGATTTGTATTTCATTACTTCGAATTAACTAATGATAACTAAACAAATGAGAAAGAACAAAACCGAAATTACTTACATTAATTTCAAACACATATCGGACAATAACATTTCGTTAAGACTAAACAAAAACAAAGTCGAGAAGGTATGCTATAGAAGGATAAATTTGATTTGTATTTCATTACTTCGAATTAACTAATGATAACTAAACAAATGAGAAAGAACAAAACCGAAATTACTTACATTAATTTCAAACACATATCGGACAATAACATTTCGTTAAGACTAAACAAAAACAAAGTCGAGAATTTATGCTATTGAAGGATAAATTTGATTTGTATTTCATTACTTCGAATTCTTCAAATTGTAAACAATTTCTAAAACCAATGGAGTGATCTTCCACAAACTTTCTTTCATTATATCTAACAAAGCGTTATGCTTCTCTTCCGTATAAAATTGTGGAATTGAGTTAAGGCGGTGAATACCTTGCAAGGTATTGGCGAAAAATAAAAACGAAATAATGGTCTTTGGCGTGTAATTTAGCTTACCCTACGGAATCAATCGTGTGATCCTTGGCGATTTTTTTGCAATTAATCCTTGGCATTTAGCAATAAGTACCAGAAACTCAAATTTGTATTTTAGATGCGTTATTTTCAACCGATTTAAACCAAAATCTGACCGGAATCAGAAATTACAAACTAAATTTCAGATATATATAAGTCATTGTGCTTATTGTAGGGCTATTCATATTTACTTGATTTTGAAAGTACAGGCCGGCAGAAAGTCAACTCCTTAATGGATTTGCCCCAAATTTGACAGGTATCTACATTTTAGATGATAAATCTGTGTACCAAATTTTATCCATCTAGCTTTCATTTTTATAATTATTATGTGAACTTATATTTGGATATGGGTCAGAGAGACTTTCTCTCAATGGATTTCACTCGAAATTTGTTGTTTATATTATTATTTGTTGTTTATGGGCAGGGATATTTAAAGCGCGGATATTTATTAAAATCTCGAAGCCATACCTTTTAAAGGCAACATTACTTTCTCACTATATATTTTGTATATAAGACAGTAAAAATGCATTTATTTTAATGAATGAATTACCATGATATTACAATCTGATTATCAAAGACATATGGAAAGAGTCAACTTCTATGAACAGATCGATTATAATGCATAAGCAAGACCATGGTGTATCAATATTAAAAACTGCTTTTAATCAATAAATGCTCAGATACCAGTCTTATAAACTGATTCATTGCTTAGGGTAATTTGAGAGCGTTTAATTCTGTTCAACAGTTGAACAATTTTTTATTAATTATAATAGAAATTGTCAACTTTGTTATAAAATTAAAATCGCACCGAATTTCCGTTTAGTAGATATCTAGCTCAAAACAAAGGAAAATCTTTTATAACTATAATAATTTTTTTTATTTAATTGGATCTTGGAATTTATAGAATAATAAATTTAAATAGTGATGCTTCTGGAAAAAATGCTGTTCTTGTAAGAGCAAGAAATCGGAATCTAGCTTACAAATACAAAATAAGAATATTAAAAGCGATATTCTGAGATAAATATGAGAATAGACTCTATAAATTAGGATTAAAAATATTTCAAAATGCTTTTTGAACAATTCATTAAAAAAATCAAAATGGAGAAAAAGAATTTTTTTATACATTTTTTTTATAAATAAACATTACTTTAAAAAATTAATAATAACAAGAATGTAAAAGTTTTAGACGTGTGGTGGATACGTTTGCTAACTGATAAATGGAAATAGAAATTGGAAAGGTTGAAGAAATTTGGAAGAAAATGTTAATGATGAGATTTTTTCTAAAAGGCATCACAAGTTTACATTAAAAAATGAGTTAAGGGTAGGGAAATCGGAAATTTTTATTATTATTTTTTTGCTGGTAATTTCTAAGCAATAACTGCTATCGAAAAAATTTCAGTTTAATTGTTATTGACAATAACGTTAAAAAAAGCTTATTTTTTAATTACTTTTCGATCTATAATTATAAGAGAGTTAAGGGGAAATGAATATTACAGTCTCCATCCCCACTCAGGACAAGATGTACAAAAATTTCCCTGAATGCAAGACAACCATTGTATTAGGAAGTATTCTTATTAAGAATATTTAATTAATACGTTCTTAATACAAAAATGGAAGCAGTTTAATGTCCCATCCTTCTCTTTTAATATGTAATGAAAAAGTAAGCAAATGAAAATACACCCACCTCAAATCAAGCAGTAAAAAAGTTTCTAACCATATAACTGATAAATATTTTGATTCGAAACAAAACATATATATACACTATTTTATTTCAATAAGAAAGACTGAATTTCTTAATTGAATAATTCATAGTATAATCATGCAAATAATAAAATTTGTATTGCTTTTATAAGCTATTTACGCTTTTTTTTTAAAAAAAAAAATACATTATAAATCAATAAACAAAAGCTAAACAGATAAAATAATTTGTAAGAAGGCAGTTAGGATATAATGGTTAGTACCGTATTATAAGATTTGTTAGTCGGGTGGGGGGAGGGGGGTAACCCTTTTACAATAACATGATATTTTTAAACGACATAGTTTAAAGGAGAAATTTCCGAATAATACGGCAAATACGCATTTTTAAGAACGAAAGAAAAGAAACGGAGGAAGAGAACTTGGTGGAACTGTCATTCGGTATATGCCATTATAATCCTGTGAGCGATTGTACAAGTAAAAACTAAAACCCAACTTCACTCAAGAAAGTGTAATGAGAAGTATAGCAAGAAAATTAGCTATATTTCACAAATTTATAACACTCTGTTTCTAAAGCGAGACATCTAAAATAATAAATGAAAATCAAATTGAAATTAATATAATAAGGAAGAATGTTCAAAGAATCAAAATATCATGTCAAAACAAACACATTCGTGACTAATGGTTCTTGACAATGACGAGGAAATATATAGACATATTAATTATTATTATAACAAAATCGTAATTTATAGAAGCTGCATTCATAAATGAACATTTTACTTCCTTATATCAAAATTAAATTTACTTATTATTTTTTAAATTAAAAAAAAAATTAAAGACCTTTTTTACTAAGTCTTAATATAAAATACGAAACAACTTTTTCTAAGAAATCTGGGGGGGGGGATTTTTGATCATAGAGTCCCTATGTATCGATTCATTTAATAAATGCATGTAACAAAACCAACTTAAACTATGATTTTGCAAGTCATACCTTTCGACGGTATCTCAGCAAGAGTTCCCATGGAAAAGCGTCCAGTCGCCAATTGCAGGTGGACCCCACCACCAACTCCCAAGCATCAATCACTTCCATTCCATCAAGTGGAAAACTCAACACGCGCGAATCCAGTCCTCCTTTAATCCAACCCTCCGACAGCAGAAACACAAGTGATGCGCCGAGCGAACGCCGCGCGGTGTGAGCGAACTCTCTTGCAGTGGGAAAAGAAAACAATCACCGGGAAACGTGCTTAACACGTCACCATTAAAAAAACGACGACAGATGGGATGGAGAAGGGAGTCGGCACGTCTGGATGTCGCGTTGGGATAAAACCAGCAGTGGCGTCGTAGCTGTGATTGGGAAATAAGGCTGACTGACCAAATTGATAAAACAATGCCCAGATTTTCGGAACTTCAAGTTGGGGCATTAAGGATATTGAGTCTGGTGGGATATAAGTTGTAAAAAAAGGACAAGATTCAATATTTCTATTTAATAAAAATTATTAAAAGCAGTGGGAAAACTATTAAAAATATCAAAAGAAAACATGTAGAGATACATAGGCAGAAATAATATATTTAAATATAACTTCCACATCAGATTGAATAATCCATATGGGCTTTTCATCGTGTGTCTTGAACCATGAACTTCTGCCCGATCATTTCTTGTCAACAGAAGTTTATAGAATTCAACACAACATTGAATATAAACAACTTAATCGATACCGCTTTTGAACTACTGGATCCCTCTTCCCATTAGTCCAGATATTATGAATATGAGGAAACGTTTTATCTGAAAGTGTATTAGCGCCACATAAACAAAAGAAGATAACACTGATCGGAATTAAGAATATCTAAATTTTTATCAAAATGTGCACAGATTATAATTAGAGTGACATATGTTATATGCAGTACAAGTTGGGAAGAAGATTTATCAGTTCATTCTTCAAAAATAGCTTTCAAATTATTTTCTTTTTTTTTAAATAGGAGAAAGTTATTTACAATTAGGAATCGGAAATCTTTAATTCAAATTTGAATAATTTTCTTCAAGCTTACCCAAAAAGTAAAAAAAAAAAAAAAAAAAAAAAAAAGAGGCTATCTAGGAATATTAGAGAACGTTGCCAAAATTATTTTAAATTAAGCTTATTTAACGAAAGTGATGATGACCTTTCCTTAATTTTCAATTAATATTGGAAATTTTTTATCAAAACAATGATTACGTGTAGGCACAAATAACTTCAGATATCATTATAAATAATTATAAAAATAATTTAATAAAAACCATTTCATAAAATGTACTAATGTTGCGTTCATTATAATTCATTAATTTATTAAAATAAGGAAACTTTTGTTTTCCCTTGATAATTTTATTTTTTATTTACACACTCATGACTGAGAAAATTTTCTCGGACGGAAATGCAATTACAAGAAAATATTTTTTGCTTTATTCTAGTTAATTAGAAGGGAGATAGGCCAGAAAACGCACAGGTATACCATTCATTCACAACTAGATAGACATTTTAATACTTCTTTGGCAATTAAATGTATGGCATAAATAAATAAACACAGCTATACATCTTTTACACACACACACACACACACACACACACACACACACACACACACACACACACACACACACACACACACACACACACACACACACACACACACACACACAACAAAAGTAACTTGGAAAAATATACTCTGTTATAGCATTCGGGGTGCTGACAGTATCATTTTTATCACATAATATGTCCGATACTGTCTGCAGAAAATGCTATAATTCCACTAGCGATCCACATTTATTTCATTTCTCGATGAACAACTAATGCGTTGATTTCCATTTTCACATTCTGTTTCCGCTTTTCAATACTGATTACTGTTTATATATATACATAATCGAAATTAATTTTAAATTCGGAAAAAAATTCCTCAATAGTAATAAACATTAAAAAAAAAAAGGATCAAAATATATTAAGGCAAAACTCAGAAAAAACAAAAAGGACAATATAGGAACCATTTGGAAAATGCAACACGCGTGAAAAAAAATTCGGAGGGACAGCTCTTCTGTTCCAAGTTTATGACGTAGAAAATTTAAGACCACTCATAACAAGTGGCACTTGAGTGTGCCCGCTTTTCAGAGAGGGAGAGAGAATGAATTATTTTTTGAGCTTTTCTTGAAAGAAATCATTTAATAGAAGCTTGTTTTATTTCCCATGCTAGTTGTGAGTTGGCTCTTAAGTGGCTGGAGTTACATTGCTTATTTTATTTCTTTGGGTACTACTGGATGAATGGACATTGTTGAAATTTCAGCGCACACTCCAGATGTTTATCTACTTAAGATAAAAAAAGAGAGAGACAGACGCCCTGACTCAAACCGGACAAGGCGTATAAATGTATCGTAATATTTTGGGCAGATTATTAGCGATGATAGACGAGGGTGAATCCTTTAAGTGGCTTAGGATTGACACGGCAGAAGCAAGAGAACATAACGGATTTCGCTGTACTCTCATTAAATGGATCATAAATCACATCACTTTACTCGAAACGGATTTCCCTTTATTTATTAAGGTTTTCTAATAATTTGAGAACGAACTCACAAATGCAAACTTCTGGGTAATTTGTTTCTCGGACAAAGAATAATTGTAGCAGGAAGATATTTTCAGCTGTTTACTTAATTTTTTTTCTTACGACATGCAAGATATTGAGTTAATTCGTGTTCAACAAATTATAATGATAAACTCATTTATAAGAAAAATATAATTAAAAAATTAATTTTTAAGAGACGATATTTAAAAATCGCCTCAAAAACTGTGTAATCGCCAACGATTGTTATGAAGACTGTACAGAAAAAAATAATCTTTTGATGAGCACATTTGTATTAATTTATTTATAAAAATTAAAACCAGACAAAAATGTCAAAAAACAAACAAAAAAAAAAAAAAAAAACAACCTTTTATTTAGAGTTCCAAAAATGGAAAGCTTGAAGCAACAACGGTATTAATTATTCCTTTTGTTATTATTTATAATCAATTTGAACAGCTTAAAAATATATAGTAATAAAAACCAAGTTAATAGGGGGAAATAAATAAATAAATAATTTTTAGTTGCAATTCCGAAATTATTTAGTTTCGTTTTCAATTTTTTTTTTCAATTTTATATATATATATTTCAAATTACTAAAATCAGTATCTTGCTTTTACTAGCTTATGTTTTTTTTTTTTTTTTTTTTAATTTTCCAAAAATTAGAGCCAATACACTTTTTAAAACTACGTAGCGTTTTACAGTTATGACGATGTACTGAATATTATTAAATTTAGAATAATAAATTTTTCTGACAGAAAAACAATGTAGATAATACAACTGTTATATTAGACAACTGTTACGGTATCTAATTTACTAATTTTTTAAAATTTCAATAACTTTTTTCTAGTTGATAAATGCAGTAATTCACACAAAAGCATTCAATATTCCGCCTTACTTTGTAAAAGATGATCTCATTCTGGATTGCAGCCAGGGGGAAAACGAGGGATTTCCTCTCAACTGTAGCGTGAAATTAGGCGCCAATTTCCTAACATAATAAGTCTATGTCCAGATTATTGTAGAGATTGTGGAAAATAATTTGTTATTTATATCTTATACATCATACCCTTTTTTTTTTAAAAAAATTCGTATATACAGCAAATACTCTTGCAAAAAGTCAATAATTACGAAGTTCTAAATATAAATATATATTAAAGTTCTTTAAGCCCTTTAAGTTCAAAACAGTGTCACGCATAGCTAGGGAAGTAACGCATACCAACACTAAAGTAAGTATACTGCATTTACTAAGACAGTTTACAAGTTCAGAGAGGAGGAACAAGAAAGTTACAAAAAATAAAAGAGATCTTCAAAAAAGTCCATCTAGAAAAACGTATGCTATATCATAATAAAAACACAGGAAAAAATTTCATGGAGTTGGAGGAGACACGTGCGATTAAAATTATGAATTTTCTATGACTTGAAAAAAAAAGAGTTAGACATCGCCGTTGCTTAACTCGGAAAAAATATATATAATAATACCGGAGAATAAATTTTTCAATTTTAACTTTCTCTATCAAGATATAAACTATTTAAACTAAACTCAATGGCACGACAGTCCATGTGGCCCAAGGCCTACAGTGCCCATATCTACTTTCTTGACCGAAGGCCCTGAGGTGCAAGGCATATGTTCTAGTTAGGTGGTCAGCATAATGCGGAACTGTGAACTATTTTAATAATATCCTAAAAATCACAAAAATAAATAAATAAAAAAATGTGTTATTACATTTTTCGAGAGTCCATACAGCTGGGAAGATTGACTTCAAATTTTAGATTTCATATTTATATAGTTTTAAAGATATTTGAAGTTTTCTGAGTGTTCATAGTCTTCAATGGAAGACACGCGGTTAGTTCCGTTTGCATTTTGATGCAATTTCCTATTCTTAAAGTTAATTAAAAATATTTTTTGGATAGAAATCAATTCCTTATGTGAAATAATTATCCACTTTCACTACTCAAATCATTTTTTTCACTACCACAAATTTAAAAAAAAATCAAAATATGTGATTCCTTACGTTCTTTGTTCTTTTCCGGTTTTTATTAGTATCTAATAAATATTTAACTTTTCAATATTAGTTTTTACACAACATATTTTTTACTTAGAAGCTTTTCATTTTGATGTTTGGTGGTTTTTGATTCACTCTTCTGTTCGGAAAATACTATGCCGTAACTTTCTCGAATTATTAAGATAAACAATATCAAGTTTCATAAAATTTCTCACTACACACTAAAAATAACTTTGCTGATAAATTTTTGTACAATTTTTTCAACCACTATATTTTAAAATTTATAATTAAATCTTTAATTTATCACCAGATAGAAGAAAAACAATTAAAATAAGTTAAAAAAACAATTCCACTTTACTCCAATAGCAAAAACTAGCAACGCAAAGTTAGTTTAATTTAATTATATTTAAATCTCGTTTAAAGCAACACTAGGGCTATTTTGGGAGGGACCTCGTAATTTTGAACCGTGGTTAGATGACGAAGACAACACCTGGAAATGCAAAACATTTTATAATTTTAAAATCCTGTGAAAATATTTAAAGTTGAATTTTTCATTCTCTTTAAACCAATTTTTAAGTTATTTCTACATTTAAGAAATGAAAAGAGAGACCATTAACTCAGTTAAAAGAAAATTATTTTAAGAAACGCTTTTCCCGGAAGAAGTTAATGAAGAACGGTAGGCAAAACATTGAATCAAAATACGATAAAAACACAAAGCCTCCATTGTCGATATAATAATTTATATAACTATCGGATAAGAAAGTTATTGATAAAAATGAACAGAAAACAATCTGAATGAAAGTAGACTGGCGTCGTTTACAAGCACCAATAGCTTTCATCACATTCTCCCAGCTATCGTTTTCGTTTCTTCTTAAAATTGCAGATACTATGTACGATCTCTTTAAATCGAATGAAATAAATTAAAGAAACAGGAACGAATGTTGTTTTTAGTTTCCCAAAAGTTTGTTAAGAGAAATTATTGTAATTATCAGATAAAGCGATATGAATACATTTTCATATTTTGCGTGCTTGTTTTCGAACTATATATATATATATATATATATATATATATATATATATATATATATATATATATATATATATATACAGGGTGTTTATAAAGTCCCGGACCCATTTTGATGTTTAATAACTCATAAAATAATAAAGATAGATTAAAATTAATAACATAAATGGTTAAATAGACTCAAAAAGTTTCATGACCCTTGTCAATGAACTTCCACGTGTGCCCCCTTCGTCACACGGAGAATATCAAGTCGATAGTCAATTTCACGCCAGGTAGCGACAAGCATGTCGGCATCCACAGAGCCATTTGCGCACATTATGGCGATTAACAATGCCAGAAACATGAAAGGATGCTTCATCGGAGAACTTTATGCTCTTCAGAAAATCAGCAGCATCTTCTATCCTCCTTAGCATATCTGTTGCAAAGGCCATCCTCCTAGGCCTATCGTTCGGTTCCACAACTTGAACAATTTGAACTTTGTATGCATGCAGTCTTAATTTTTTCTTAATAACCTTGTACACCGTCGAAATTGGCATATCCAATTCTGTTGCCGCTGATCTCACAGATATTCTAGGATTGTGTAAAAATGTCTCTCTGACACGCTCAACATCAAAATCACTTGTGCAAGGACGTCTGGAACGTTTCTTATCTTCGATACTTCCAATTTCTAGAAAATTCTTTTTCCACCGCAAGATGCTGTTTTTGGATGGAGTATCTTTTTGGTAAATTCTTCTGAAATTTCTCTGTGCTTGCACTATCGATTTCATTTCTATGAACCACCATAAAATCTGTCCTTTCTCTTGTGGTGTACGCATTCTCCTTAATATCCACTCGAATAAAACATCACATACAAAAGTACTACATAGAACAAACATAGTACATCAAAAGTAAACATAGCATTGCAATAGTTGCCAAAAACAAAAGAGAGAAAAATGCAATTAATAAGCAGACAATATTTAGAAAAGTACAGATATTTAGACTGGAAAATGAAATTATCTGAAAATAACCACACATGCAGACGATATTTACAAAAGTAAAAATATTCAAACCTGAAAAGGAAAATATATGAGTTATTCCATCAATAAATGCCATAAGTTTGTTTATATCTTTATTATTTTACGAGTTATTAAACATCAAAATGGGTCCGGGACTTTATAAACACCCTGTATATTTTCGTTTTTCTAGAAATAACAGAAGTGTTCTCTTCTCAATTTTCTTATTTACTTGCACAATACAGAACATTATAATTTTTCTTTATGAAAATGAATCAGAGGAATATATCGCAAAAGGAAGAGGTTACAGCTGAGTTCTGTTTAGTTATATTTACGCCCTGTTTTAAAGCAACGCTAGAGCTATTGTGGGACGAACCTTTTGAACCACGGTCAGATGACGGGGACGACACATGAGCTGGAACTCCCCTTTCCAAACTTCCGCATCACACCAGCGGAAGTACATTACGCCCCATGCACCATATCCGCTTACATAGCTGTTTTTCGATGAAATCGGATCTTGAATCTAGAATCCTCTAGCAGGCGGTGGCCTGGTGTTAAGATCACAGCTTCGGAACCGGATGGTTTCAGGTTCGAGACCGATTACACTAAGTACCATCGTGTAAGCGGATCTGGTGCACGTTAAACCGTCAGGGCCAAACATCCTCCCGCTGGTGTGGTGTGCAGGGGGGAGGATGCCAGCTCAGGTATCGTCCTCGTCTTCTAACAAAGGTTCAAAATAACGAGGTCCGTTCCAAAATAACCCTAGTGTTGCTTTAAAACGGGGCGTTAATATAATTAAACTAAACAACACTAAACCAGGAGGTGACCCCTCGGCCACTATCCTTCGGGTGAAACAATATAAACGTTTTGTGCTTCGCAACTCACTTAGGGAAAAAAAAAAAAAAAAAAAAAAACGAGCTTGCATTTTGTCATCTATCTTCCGATCGACGAGGTCAAACAATTGACACAGATTTACAAATATGATCACACACATGGCCATATTAAGTCCCTTAGGAGGGAAGGGGGCGCTTAGGAAATGTCGAGACTCCTTTTTTCCCTTCCCTAACTTCCAAAGTCAGATTTACTTTTATTGATTTCAAATTAAACTCTATATAAGAATTTTAAGCAAAAAATTTTGACAAACAGAAATAGTGAAACATTAAATCGTGAATAACTTTCAAGATATATATAGTTTCAGTATATTGTGTACAAAAAAAATTACAAAATTAAATTCAGAAGTAAGTTGGTACAAAATAGTTAAGAAGACAAAAACTTGTTAACAAATTTAACGTCGACAGTATTTTTTTTTATCATTACAAAGCAATGTAATTTAAAACTTACAAAAGATAATTAATTAGAAATAGTGTCATTATAATGCTCAAAAATTTAAACGATATTTGATTTTAATTTGAATAAGCTCGAATGCACGTCTGTCATAAATTAAATAAATATACAACTTTAAATTACACTGGAAATGCTGCAAACAGGCTTTGAATCTGCCTATTTAATAATACACTTTTGACCAAATACCAAATTTTATTTATCTAAGAGAGTCATTATATTTTTGAGATATTTATATGTGAGTATACAGATTGACGGCGATTGGCCCATTGCCAAATCTGTTCCAAAAGCTGATGCATATCTAAAATATATATAACATTGTATATCAAATTTTATTCATCTTGCTCATAGCAATTTCTGGATACCACAATCATATTCATGGACAGACAGACTTTGTTGAAAATTTGATAGAGATTTTCAAATTTTTTATTAAGTATCAAATTTCATCAATTGTTTTTGAGTTACTGTGTTCACTCAGAGAGAGAGAGAGAGAGAGAGATAATTTAAAAAAAAATATTTTTCAGATTCAGTA
The DNA here is from genome assembly GCF_947563725.1 of Argiope bruennichi. NCBI lineage: Eukaryota > Metazoa > Arthropoda > Arachnida > Araneae > Araneidae > Argiope > Argiope bruennichi. Next base: position 90,205,221 of record NC_079154.1, on the reverse strand, counting down.
TTCAAAACTTAGAAATTCATTAAATCTTGAGGTCATTTTTAGCAATTACAATACATCTTTCAATCTATACTTCATATACAAGAATGTAAAAACGTAATGAGCTAGATGAATGAATTAGTTCAGATTTTTATCAGCATGACTGAAGATTTATATCAGATTTTGGACAGAATTTGTCAATGCATTGACAACTAATCAGTCAATCCCAATTTTATATTGATATCTTTCAATCATTAGTTTGGTATCATATATATATATATATATATATATATGTATATATATATATATATATATATATATATATATATATATATATATATATATATATATATATATATATATATACTTTCTTATTTCAGAGAAAGAATCAAAGGACATAAGAATTGGTCAGGAAATTGATAGAATTCTGATGTCTTTTATCTTATTATTTATAATCTATTCAATAGCCTTCAAAATTACATCTGTTTCTGCATTTGCAATAATCATCTAATCTAAATATTTTAAGATCAGTTTCTTGGTAAAGTACAAAGGACATCCACCTCTATTACTTTGTGTAGGACCAATTTGTATAAATAATGTTATGAATATTTTCATTTTCAAGAGGATTCCATTTGATAATTGAAATATTCCATGAATTGATATATTCCTCATAATCCAAATTTTGTAACCATTAGAAACCTGTTTTCTCTTATTTTTCTTTATTAGCATTGCCATTTGCATTTCTTCTTAAATTTTTATATCAATAGAAAAACACTTACATAGCCTTATTTGAAACTGAATTATGTCTTTTCATTGGCAGAAGAAAAAGATTTTAAATATGTAATAATTTGCTATAATTCTTATCAAATCCTTGTGCCAAATTTCAATGTCATAAAGCAGGATTATGTCAATAAAAATTAAGTAGATTCCTTTGACAACTTGTAGTTGAAAGTCCTCACATTGCTCAGCAAATCTTGTATAATTTTTCATAAATTTTACAAACTCACACATAAACTTCAGTAACATGTGGAAGAAATGATTTGTTGGAATTAAAATATATATATCAAATTTGAAACCAAATCCTTCTAAAGGTTAACATCTATTAATCTGTGTTTTTGCAAGCATATAAATGCGATAACTCCAAAACATAATAACTTAAATAAATATATGAAATTTGATAGATGATTTTGTGATTACAATTGTAGATCTGTGTCATTTCTTCTGGCCAGAAAAAGATATTTAAAAAGCATATTTGGTTTTCAAATGCATGTGCATTAACTGAATCCTGTGAGAAATTGCCTAAAAAAATTGGTAAAGATTGCACTCCAATAGGAACTTTCGTAACTATTGTTCAACAATGATATACAGTTAATAATACAAGAATATTTATAAAAAAGAATAGGAGACCACCCCTGCTTGTTTATGTACACGAACACATTTTTTTCTGCACATTTTATGAAAACAAATAGTTGCCTTCCAAGCCACTAGATTATTTACTTATTTCTCTCCTTCTCTATAGTTTTATTTTAGCAGTTTTGGAAATAATTATTTTGTACTAGCCCTGCCACTGTTTTATAAAACAGAAGAATTATTCTTCCTCAAATTTCTTGTATACTTAAGGCAAACTAATGCTTAAGTATATATTCCTTTTATAGCCTCTTTGCATAGCTTGAGTGCAAATGGGTCACATAGTGTAAAAAAGTAGTAAAGATGCAACTCAAGGCAACATGTGTTGCAACATATTTACACCATCTTACTATATATACAGGGGTGAGATCACGAATATGATAAGCTCTTACAAATAACATATCCCTTCCTCTGTGTTTTTGAAAGATCCAATAATTTATTCAATACGAAATTCTAAAAAATCTAACATAAAATGTCCCAGTCTATATTTACAGAAATTTCAAATGATGAGCTGGAATTAAATAACATATTTATTCCTTAATGATGGATAGCAATACAGATTTATGACACATTACACTGCCTTGCAATATATTTAACTTTTCTTGCACAAAATTAAACAAACACATACAAAATTAGCAACAAGTTACATAGATGATTATAAGCTTATTTACAAAAAGCAATGGCAAAAATAAATAAATTAATTAGCAAATAAAAAAAATTAAAATAAAAAAAATACTTCCACTAATACAATATAGGAATACCAGAGTCTCAATTTCTAATAATAATAATTAACTCCCTAAAAGTATTTGCAATATTTATTATTATCATGCAACATTAATATTCCCTATAAATTATGTTACTTATACAGTTATTTTTTTCTACATACTTATATTTCTTATTTATATACTACATTTTAACATTTATTTACTCGAGGCAGCATAAAAATGTATCCTTACGAAGAAAACATACAAATTTGCATTGATAATTTAAATTTTGGAAGAATGTTTGGCTGCATGGTCAGAAGATTTTTCCCACTTTGTGATGCTTTAATTTATTAATCAAGGGGGAAAAAAAGTACTGAAAAGAGTAACAACAACTTAAGAATACAAAAACATATTGATATAACATCAAAAGAAAAAACTTTTATCTGTTAATGCAATCACTTTATCTGTTGTTCCTAGATTTGGGAAAAATCATTATTGATATAATTGAAATTAATTTCATTTGAATTTTAGATTCCTTGAATAAAATAAATTAATTAAATATTTGATAAAGCACCTACTTTTGTTATATCAAATTTTGCAATTATACTTCCAGAAATTGTTTTTAATATTTTAGAAAAATATTTTACTTAGTAGCAGTGTGTTATATTATCCCTATTTGAATTCTTCTGCCATTCTAGTATGATGGCTTCTTTTTTTTTCTTTTTAATTCAGAGGAAAGGATATGTAATATATATTCAGGATATATAAATACTTTCAGTTAGCAATATCTTTTCCATTTTCAAAAACTTTAATGAATGAATAATGTTTACATTAATTAACAATTTTTTAAAAATGATATAGTTGCTAAAAAACTATTTGTGAATTTTAATTTATTACCAAAAATTTTTATATCAATTTCCTATCCAAACATTTTTTAGTTTTTGTAGTAATTAAGAATAATAACATTTTCATAAAAATTAAATTGAGCATTTGAAAAATAGTTACTTAAGAAATTTTTGGAATTTTATCGAAAAAAAAAAAAGTTTCATCAATTGATACATGTCCATGAAAATGTCCCAGAAAAGATTATATCAAAATGCTTAAGAAACTAATGACATTTCCAAAACCTAATCAACAAGCAGATAGATATATTCTGAAAAATAAACCCACTAAGAATTCAAGAAAATAAAGAATGTCAAGTTACACAGTTTACAGTTAAATGTCAGTGTTTCCTGAACAGATAATTGGTAAGCACCAGTACCAATTTCTCTTCTGATATTTATGGAAATGTTATGAAATCTGAGTAACAAGGATTCTTTTAAAATTTGAGATTAAAATGCCATTAACGGGAAAGGAAATTATGATAATCTTTTTCTTCTTTATACATATATACGAAACAATAGAGAAAATACAGGTAAAAAATATATAAATAAAAAGTAAGATGAAAAACAAAAGTAAACTGGAGTAAAAAAAGAAAAGTGCCTAAAACATATGAAAAAAGGGAAGAAAAGACATAAAACTTATGCACAAAAAGCTGCAATTCAAAGAACGCCATGGAAATAAATCATAATTGTAAAGGTGAAAATAAAATGTGAAACATGGTGATCAATGCATTAAATAATAAACCAAGATAAATAAATTCAAAAAAATGCAAGTATGCTGGAGATAAAAAAGAAATGAAAAAATGTAAAGAAAAATTATATCACATAGGAAAAAGAACATTACAAAGAGCATATCAAATTCTCAGCACAAATAGAAAACCAGATGTTTTCAGCATATCAATATCAATTAAAGAGACTGGGACGCATTCCACATTAATTTAATTTTTTGATGAGCAATTAATGCATTTATCACCATGTTCCACATTCTGCATTAAATTTTATTTTCACCATTACTTTTGATTTTCAAATTCATATATATATTTTGAATCCTTCATTCAAAAAATATATTCACCCAGTTCTCCAAATTAAATTTGTAAATAGCCTCTTTTCATTCCCAGAATTCATAAAATTGTCACACACTTCTAAATATTATCCACTGGAAACTTAGGTGTTCCATTTTTTATTGTTGTTGTTGCTGCACTCTTTTCGAAGTAAAACCACTGTGTTAATTGTGCTTACCAATATAAAAGAAAATAAACTATTTTAGATTAGAAAATATCATAATGTCGTAATATTACTAAAACTGAAAAACTTACCACAGCTGTTTCTGACATATATGATGACATTTCATACAGATCATCAGTGGCAGTGTCGTCATCAACATAATTAATTAATTTGGGCGGAATGGATGGTGTGAAGGCAGTTATTTCTGGACTAAAATTTAAATAATAATAATTATTATTATAATTTGTATAAAATATATCATTTTGCAAAAAGTTACTTAAATAATAAGTAAAAACAAACCAAAATTTTGCAAATCAGCACATAAAAGAATATATAATCCTTTTACAGAAGCGTAATAAAAATTAGCTCAATAAGATTTATAAATAAATAAAAAATGTTCGAATTCATTTGTAATAATTGTTTTTCATGAATAAAGATAAAACAAATCATACATAAAGGAATAAAATTCATTTCGTCCAAAAACTGATTTAAACCAAGAAATGAAACAATCTGTTATATAATATTAAATGTTTATTATCTTTATTAATTTTTTCAGTAAAGGGACAATTTTACATGCACAAGAATTACAGTTAATAAAAGGATGTGTATAATAAAATCTTGTTTTGGCATATGAGAAATTTTTTTTAGCATAAAAATATAATCTACAATGGGAAAAGAGCAAATTATTTAAAATGTATTTTATATTGTACCTTGGTGTCTCAGCCCAAGCTTTTCTAGGTCTGTATTCTGGCTCAGACACCTGGATTTTATGACTGAAGCTGTCATATGGGCGGATATGTGAAGATGATGTACCATTCATTCTGGCAACTGGTTTTGATATTTTTTTCTCCCAGCCATCGAGTACTTCCCTTGTCACTTGAGGTACAGTCTGCCTGGCAAATCTCTTACTTGGAGACCTAATTAAAATCATAAAAACATTAAACATTTTAATTATATCAAAATATGGAAAATGTTAGTACTTCGACATAGAAATTCTGATAAGCATTATAATAATAATAAGCATTATAATAATTAATAAAATAATTTTTTATTAATTATTCATACTTAATTAAAAGTGTATAACCTTATTTTCACATTTGCTGCTCAAATTATATTTAGTACATTACAGTTAAAAAATAAACTAATTTGTTTTTAATCTCTGTATTATTACTTGAAGTATGACAAAAAGAACATTGCTGAAAATATTCTTCCTCTCAATATAATTCTTACTAATAACATGCAAAATTATAAAATGTCTGTACATAATTAGAATAGTAAAATATATAAAACAAGATATATTTAGAATTTTAATCTAAATTATGAGCAGAAATGTTATTTATTTCATAATATACACATAAACATACTTTTAATTAATAACCTTAACAACACTTATTTCAATATTAATCTCTTACGAAAAATATAAACTGATAGTTGAAATCTAAAAAATGTCAGTTTTAATTTGAAGTAAAATTTACCTTGTAAATATTCGTTCCGTCCTTGCTTTATGTTTTCCATCTTCTAGAGTCTGATATTCTGTCCTTCCACTGAAATATTAAAAATAATAAAGGAGACTTGGATAAACAATTTCATTACATCTTTATACAAGTATTTTTTTTCAATTGAAAAGTATGATACAAAAATTATGATTATTATAAAACTTTATTTAATTGTTATAAAATACAGCTCATTTTCATTATATAATCATATTTTAATTCAATTTTTCTTTTTAAGATCAAATTTACTTCTAAATAAATTTATAAAAAAATTTAAATCCATCCTTCCATTTATGACAGCATAATCTTCTCTGAAGATTCTATTATTCATACAAGTATTGGTTTTAATATTATTATATAATTAACTAAATAATGTTAGTAATGGCATGTTAAATTAGAATTACGCACAGTTAAAATTTTTTAAAAAAGTTTTCATTTAATCAAATACTTTTAGAACAATGACTGACAAACATTTTCAACAATTTAATCAAACCAAATCATTCACTATATGAACATCTGCATTCTGAGCATCTTCTTTTTGTTTATCTATCAAAAATCATTTGAAACATTTACACATTTTCTATATACTTAAAAAAAATATTTTTTAATACATTTATTTGTTTATTTTATAATAATCAATGCTTTCAGCTTATTAAAAATTAAATGAGATGCTAAATGTGATTAGTTACCCAAATCAAAAAAATATCATTAACATGATGTACAAGCCAGCTGGTTATCAGCAGGGCCTGACTTAGTCTAATTGGAGCCCAGGACAAAAGCTTCTTTGGAGTCCCCCTCAAAGCCGTATTTTTGCAAACATATCGCATTTTGCGATATGTAAAAATACAGGCTTTTGATTATCCAAATCAGTCCACCGTAAATGCGAAAATTAGCTGAATTCCGCCCTCAAAAGCCATGGATTTACGAAATGTAGATTTTTTTTTTTTTGTGTTCATACGATAGATTAATGAAGGAGCTAGCATAAAACTGACGGATTTTACACTGTATTGATATTTTGTTTTAAAAAAGTTCATTAAAGAAGGAAACGTAAAATAAACTTTGTATTCGATTAGGGGCCTCCCTCTGATGTGTGTGTGTGTGTGGGGGGGGGGCAACTGCCCCACATGCCCCTGCCTTAGTCAGGCTCTGGTTATCAGAGGCAGAAAAAGTAAAAATAAGATATTAATGATATGTATTGTGTCAAAATAATAATCATTTGGGAGCAAGAAAACTCAATATAAAGCAAAATACCTTTCAAAAAAAAATTATTAGTTTGTATTAAATTTACATTAATTTTTTTTAAATATTTAAATATTTTTTAATCTAATAATTAAATAATAATAATAAACTTAAAAAGTTTCTAAATTTTAAATGACTAATGAGTTTATTTCTTATTAAAAAAAGCAATAAGTAAAATGGTTTTAAAATAAAGAAAAGATATATATATATATATTTAAAAAAAAACAAGATGATAAAAAGCAAATGAAAAAAATTTATCTAAGTCGTTTTTACTCAAATAATACTAAACTGCAATGAAAAGAGGAAAAAGTAAATTTTTATGAAGATTTGTTTAAGAATGTAAAGAAATTTTAATCACAGAATTAAAAATGAGTAATCTGGTATAAAACTAAAGAACATAAGCAATGATATTTATTGAATCAAATGAAAGATGAACCTTAATTTAAAAATAATGGAAACATAAAAAAATTAAATCTACTAGTTATCTTCAGCAAAAAGCAATTTGCCAATCATCCATCTAAAATAATTGGTAAAACCAAAGAACCATCTCTCCAGTCACAAACACTGCACTAACTACACCACATTTTATTCTATAAAATTTATTATTGCCAATAGTCATATAAATTTCACATTGTATTAATAGTGTCCTTTTGTAATCACTGTCGATTTCTAAGATATTTCAAAAACATTACTTCGTTGTATATTCTCTGAGGGGAAAAAATCTTGATAGGACCTGTTAATCATGAACACTAAATAAAATATCTAATAATATAATTAATATAATATTGATTTTACCAAGTTTTATATCACACAAATTCCTATAGCTCTTAGATACATTATCAAGGGCCATTTGCCTCTTCACTTCCAAAATTATAGATATTTTAGAATATAATTAGGTAATATTAAAGAACAGAGAATATCAATATTACAAAATAATACTTCCATTTCAAAAACTGATATGCAATACTCAATGGGCCAATTTCTGCCCCAATAAATTTTTGCACTTTGCTTGCAAAATGTATAAACAGCCAATCAGAATGCTCCAATTTAGAATTTTTTTTTTTTTTTTAAAGATTACACACATTTTATCAAAATTTGCTGATATGACTACATTAATGTCATTAATTTGGCCATTTAAGAGGTTAGTATCAATAAGATTAATTTAGTCTTGTTTTTGATAAATAACATCTTATCACATGAAAAGTATACTAAAAATGCAGTTATAATAACAAAGCTACATAATAATGATGCAACATTCTGAATGCTTAACTACATTTCAGTGGTGAAATTTTTACAGTGATGACGAAAATTGGCAAAATCTTTTCAGTTGTTATGACTGAGAGCTATGTCAAAGTTTCATTATGCAATATCTCTTAAAATTTAGAGGAAACTGATGATGCATTGAGAAGTTATAAACATTCATATGAAACAGAAATTTTCAAAATTTGTACAAAGGTGGTGGCTGGGAATTCAGTGAAGTTTTTTTCCATAGAGAATATACAATGAAGTAGTGTGTTTTCAATTTATTTCAAGACAGCGAACAGTGCGGAAAAAGTAACTTTTGATGACATACCTAAGTGTCATGAGCTTTAAATGGAAATAAAATTTTTTGAAAATGATCCAGTGGTAGGATTTTCCTATAGAGAATGTACAGTAAAGTTTTTGTGTTTACGATTTTTTTCGAAAATAGAAGATGCAGCAGAGAACTAATGATATATATAGAGGCTTAAGTATTCATACAAAATGTAAAATGATGAAATTGGATCAATGTTTGAGCTGGGCAACTGGTTCATTGATTTTCCATATTATTTAAAATGCATATATAAAATATTCATAATACCTACCTGTATCTGAATTTTGAACCTAAACTAAACAATAGACGCTTCCTAGGAGGCCTTGGCACGTGTAAACGAAAAAACGTATGGTGCTCTACACAAGATTTCCATAGATTTTTACATGACCGGTAACTCAACATATTGAAGCCTAGTAGACTGTCATATGTTTCTGTCTAAAAATATTGAAGCATAAAACATTAACTCTAAAGAGATTTCAACATACACAAATAAAAATATTTTGTTATACATTTTGCATAATATTACATATATATATATAAATTTTTTTTTTACTTCTTTCTTAATTTTTTTAATTATATATAATTCTAGTTTTTTAATGAATTGTTTCTTCATTTGCTAATTTTCTGCCAACACCTTTATTTTTCTGAAAACCTTTATTACAGCTATTTATACTTCCTTTCCTTCACTATTTATTAAGAAATATTAACTGATTTAGTATTCTCTATACTTATGGCAGAAATTCTTCACTTAAGCAAATTTTAAATATCTCTCTTCCCACATAATTTTAAAAAAATACTATTTCATTCATTAAACTTTATTAGTAGCAAATATTTAATAACATATTAATCTCAATTCAAATTAGATGCTTTGCAAATTCCATAGGTCATCCTTGCCAGTTTTTGATATTAGGACTTGTAATTTAGACTGATTAATAACCAATATATCAAATGCATGAATGGAATTTCTTTTTTGATTCTTGGGTTTCCATTGCATTTCACAGTTTCTTCACTTTTTTGATTTTTTAAATTTATTTCATTATTCCTTCGTTCTTTTTATACTAAAAAAAGTACCCAGCATCGGTAATAAATATCCTTATTATAAACAAAGTTATTTGTAATTTCATAGTTAATTAATTCGCTTCAGTAAAACATCTTTTTAATAATAAAATTTATATAATTTTCTATGATATTTTAAGTGGTAATATTATATTTTTTGCATTCAGATATCATCTTAAAAATGTCTAGACATGCACTATAATATTTTTAATCAAATTTCTTATTTAAACAGAAACAACACTCATTCAGATAAGAAAATTTTGCTTCCTAAAAAATTATATACTGTTAATGGAAATACAAATTTTGAATACTTATCAACTTTTAAATACATTAGGAATAGAGGGGAAGGGGAATGACAAGGGAAAATGATGTTTTAAAATACTTACTCCTTCTCTTCTTAACTGGATAAAAAACTGCTTTCTTTTAAATGAAATTTTAACAATTTTGGCCCTATAAAATGTAAACAGAATGTACACAATATTATTTAATGTATTGCATTAAAAACTTTAAATCTAATTGACAGACAGGAAATTTTCAATAAAAATCATTACTTACCATGAAAACGTGTTGATTTTTAAATTATTTTGAAAGACAACAAGACCAGAGGATGTCACACCCAACTGAATATCAGAATTGGTCGAATCCTAAAAACAGATAAAGGGGGGGGGGATGCTTACATTTATGAGTAATACAAAAATTAATATTAATTTCACAAATCAAACACATAATAATTAAACATAATAAAAGTACAATAGAAATGATAGAAAACAATAAGCCCTTGCTACTTAGATTAAATAAAAGTCACATTTCTAAAAAAATGAAATAAAAATAAAGTTATTATAAATAAAAATGTATTAAATTCATTTCATAATTCTGTTTATTGAATATATATAATCACATGTACATTAACTATAAACATATTCTACAGTGCATTTTATAACATAATTTATAGTTTAGGATTTATAAAAAAATAACACATTTGTATTAACTCAAATTAAATGTAAATTAAAATTAAGTATTTACTGAGCTTTAGGCATAGGCCATTTTTCAACTATTTTTAAGTGGTACTGAAATCGCAGATGTTCATTATTAAATATTAGTTAACCACTTACGGATCAATGTTTCCAATTGGAAACATACAACTGAATATTCATTAAAAACAAAATTTCATTAATATTGATTCGAAAAAAATAGTTATTCATTACTGCTAGGTAACTCAATTTTTCGTCATGATTTAGACTTGAAATAGAAAAGTCTTTAAACCAAGGCATTAGAGTGTAAATTATGTAAAAAATAATTTAAACCTGAATTTGTTGTATAAAGTAAGTACTTAAAAAGCATAAATGGAATAAAATAATATAAATCAAACATTCACAAATAATTCTTTGTCTTGATTCATTAATTTAAAGTGGAAAGCGAAATTTTTTTTAAAAAAAAATATTCTGATTAAGATTACTATTTGAGAAAAAAATAATTAGAAACATTTCCAAGAAATAATACGTTTCAGCATTTAAAGAAGTTCATAGTATTTCCCTGACACATACAGTAATTACAAATAAATAAATAAAAATAAAGAAAGAAATCAAGAATCACATATAAACTTTAGGAATATTAATGACTTTGAGGATAGTTTATTACTAATAATGTGGTTTATATTCTTTCAAAATCATTCTTAATACAGTATACTCATTAGTATAGCAGATGTTTAATAAATATTCCATAAGAATTAAATCTATAAAAAGATATTAGATTCTGTTAATGTGATTACACTGATATTACTATTTGCTTTTGATTTATTTAGAAAAATAAAAATTTTGACAAGCATATTAGTTTACATTGAATCTTCTTGTAAATGTAAAAAAAAATTAACTCGTACTTGCAATTGAAATAAAATGCAACATATGATAATTTTTTAAAGTACATATGTTGTTCATAAAGTACATATGTTCATAAAGTACTTTATGATTGATTATTATTTATTTTATTTATCCAGAAACCGTTTCGTTAAATCACAAAATCATTTAATAAATAATCTTACTCTCTACTATACACAACAACATTAGAAATTAATATTAATGAATTTGGGAAATAAATTAAAGTAGAATGAAACCAAAGTAAACTTATGAATTCATTATACAATACACTTCCATAAAAGAAAGATGATTTAGATATCTTCTTCATTTTATACATATATAAAAAAAGTGGGTTTGATAAAATCCAAACTTTAACTTTAACAAAGTAACAAACTTATAAAAAAAGGAAACTTTTATAGATAAAAAATTAACTATTAAATGTTCACAATCAACAATTTTTAAATAAAACTAACCTAAATATAGATCACTGAAAATATTACCCTTATTACACAAATAATGTTTGAAAACAACAGCATTTTGATTTGATATAGACAGTTTAATGTTTTCAAGCATATAAAAGATTAATAAAGCATGTGAACGAATTCAGGTATAATGAAAAAACTCAGGAAGTATGATTTTTTTGACAGCATAAGTGTTAGCATTTCTCAAATGGCAATTTTGAGCATGGGTCATAAAATCACATTAGAAAGACTTTCTTTGGATTAAATTAATTTTCCAGAAAAGGTTGATTTATTTAGATTAATAATGGTATAAGGCCTGAAATGTTTCATAGTATATGTATGCTTTCAATGATGCTAAAAAGGCATTTAAATGTATCTGATTATATAAAATACAATTATTTATCATAGAACAACTGATCTCTTAGAATTATTTCGAGTAGATTTATTGCAAAAATCAGAATGGATGGATGAATGGATGTAAGTTTTAATGTCATAAGAGCCAACCTTGGCTAAACTGCACCCCTGGTCAAAGGAACAACACATCATTGTAGTGATGGATAGAAAGATACAGTATGGTACAGCTTGACGTTTAAACTTCTATAATTCATTTTTGGTGATCAAGAACAATAATAATAAGCCCGAGTTTCTACTAAATAAGATTATTAGTTTGCCTATAATATTCATACACTAATAATATATCTTAATACTGTCAAAAAATGTTATGAGGCAAGGAACAATCCTTATGTTACTTGCCTTTTAGAAGTGAAATTAGATAGTTTTTATTCAACACAGTAATTATTTTATTAAACAACAAGCTAAATCATGTAATTTGTGAATAATCTTTGCATCAAGCACACATACTTTCAAATTTTGCCATCAGTTATCAACACAGACTGAAATAGTAAAAGGTACAATTTGTCAAAGGAAAACACTTTCTCTTAACTTATGGTATAATTAATATAAGAATGTTCATATACTAATGAATATGAATGCAGTACATTACTTCCTTAATATTATATATATAAGGTAAATATTACTAGATTACCATTAATATTTCTGTTTTGAGGTAACATGATTTTTTGTTGTTGTCAGATTTCATAATTTTGAAATGTAGTCAGATAACAATAAGAACACTAGAGCTGATGTTTAGTGGAATTGGAATTTGAGCTTCAAGCCATTCAATTCCAAAACCAAGACTTTATCAATACGATAACATGGTTTCTTGTAATTTTTATGGCAAAAATAATAAATCAAGGACTATTTTCACAATACAAAGTATAATTTTTTTAAATATAAAGCTTATTCTTTTATTTCTTTAAAAAATAAATGTTCATAACATTAAAAAAAAATTATATTAATATGATATTTTAAAGTTACATACATATTGCATATAAAAATCCATAATAAAAAAAAAATCAATAATCAAAACTTGACAGAATGTGGAATTCTGCTTACCCTTACCCTTGCCCTATGTAAATCAACCCCGTACATGTCCAATCGTTTGGCATGATCTAAGAAATTGTACTCAGCATCTGCAGGTGTTTGGCCTCTAGAAGAGAAATAAAATAAAAATTTTTAATCATTAATTTATTAATACATGCAAAACTTAATACTTATTATTCATCACCTAACAAAAATAATAGGTTACTAAAAATACACAAAATAGAATTTCCAAGCTTATAATTAATGTACAATCAATATTAAAAAAATTTAATTTCTAAAAATACACATTTTTTATAGCTTTTAACAATACAAGTAAAGAAGTACTATATCACTAAGCTGTAATATTTTATAGCTATACTTGTACAGTTTAAGAGTTTATGTGTAAAGTTTTTGTTACAATTCAAAAATATTTTCGAATTCTGTTTATTATTCCAAATAAAAAAAAAATAGTAAATACTAATTGTCTTTTATTCATACTTATGTAATTTGTGCAGCTCAGCAATTTTTTTCTCCATCTCTTCAGTCTGATTAGGAATTAATCTTAGATCTGCCAAATATCTATTCTTGTGCTCTTCAGGATTGAAATCTCCGATTTCAGCTGCAATATTGCAAAATAAATATTAGACATAGCAAATTTACAAAACCCTCAGGTAATATATCAATATTTTCATCAAAAGAATTATATATATTTTTAAATATAATTAAAATGCTTCATTAAAAAATATTTATTTTTCAGATATTAATAGTTTTACCAAATAAATTAATAATTAGTGTTTCTATTTTTATTTAAGAGAAATTCTTCCGTAGAGGAAAAATAAAAAGGAAAAACTACGAAACATTACTGTAAAGTAGATGTCTTTGACAACCAATTGTTCAGTCTTTATCTTCAGAAGTGAAATTTAATTTAATTCAATTGAGGAAATAAAACCCTTGCATAAGGCACTAGTTATTTTGAATTAAACAAAACTGAGTTACCATAAATAGAAACTTCGAAAATTTGAAGGAGAAAAATAAACCTAAAATTTATAGGAATGACTTCTATAAATATATATATTTACTATGTTAATAAGGATCAATACATTTCAAAAGACAAACATAATTTGTATGAAATTCATATATATTCAAAATTAATCAGAAAAAAAAGAGAAACTTTTTAGCTTCAAATTTTAACTTAACAAGCCACATTATGTAGAGAGTTCTTGAGGATATATTTGATTTACTTTCTGCTTTTTTTTTTTATCAATTTTTAGTGAAAATGCACACCAAATTTTTTTAAAAATTACATTTTTTAGCATTTGTTTATTTCAGGAGTACTATTCATGGTCTTCCTGCTCATAATATATATATATATATATATATATATATATATATATATATATATATATATATATATAAGGCCTAATACTTCATTTCATTATGCTTGACTACATTCAATGAAGAGCCCAATAGTATACAAACTTTTTATTGTTTTCTCTCTAAAGTGTAAGCAACATTAAATTTTTTATTAACATGGGAATTTCAGCCCTTTGATTAATAACACATTATATGCAATATGAGATGGATGCATAGGGATCATCATAACATTCAAATGAAAACTAAGCCCTTCTATATTTTTGAAAACAATAGAAGCCCTTAATTTAAGTTGAAGTAAGCATGTTATGATGGAGAAGTAAGAGTGGATTTGATAGAATGAAAGATGATGCTCTGCTTCAGTGTCATACACTTAAAAAAACCATGCTGGAATCCATATATCTAACTCAATGAAAGATTATATCATGTTTCTTGAAGTATTCAAAATAAACAAATTAAAACAATCATGCATTCTGGGAATCTGTGACATCCCCCATTGTAGTGATTTTCAGGCAGTACAATTAGCATATGCAATATCTACAAAACTAAAAAACAAATTAGATATTTTGTAGCTCTAGCAGTTTGTTATATGACTCCCTCCTCCTTTAATAAAATGAGCAATTTAAATTCATCTTTATATATCAATTAATATGATTTATAGTAAATTAATTTTCTATTTTACTAATTTTAAGAAAATGTATATTCTATTGTTAATTTGTTATAACTTGTGATTGTGAAGCATATACTTAACTTAGGAATACAAATTACTTAATATACCCCCCCCCTCCCCCAAATCACTTTTTAAATAAAAAAAAAACTAGTTTTATAATAGCTGCATCTAAGATTATTTGAAAACTGACCACAGACATTTTCAGGATCTATCATATTTTCTGATCTCAATAAACAGTTTCTGGAACTCCTAAGTGTGTCATATGAATTTGCATTTCAGTATTGGATTGATTAGAAAAAGAACGTAAGTAAGTCTTCTTTTGAATTTAGTAGTATACATTTCATTTGTCATTATACATTTCATAATTGAAATTTAAGTTTTGTACATGTTTTATAATTTTCAATTTTTGAAGTATATTAATCTTTAAAATTTATTTAAAGACTTCATGCTTAAAATATTTTTAAAGATAAAATTTTAAAAGTTACATTTACAAAAAACTATTTTTTTTGTATTTTATACAAGATGCTTTTATACAATTAATGTCTTTTGCAAAATAAACGCAATTTCCTTTACGTTTCATAAATATATATATTGTCCCTGCAAAGCCCAATGTGTGCCCTAGAGTAAGTACAAGAAATGTGCATCTTCTCAGGTTATGCAAATAGTACTCATAAATACTGTAATAACAAGGTAAATGCAACGAAACAGATAAAGGGTTGACCAATTATGTTTAAATAAATGCTAATATTATCCTACTATTTCATGATTTTTTTTTTTCAACTAATTTATTCGGTAAAAAGACAATAACATTCTTTTAACTAGTTCAGTTATCTCAGACCAGTAGACTTAAGCAATTGCATAGTTGGAAGTCTGCTGCTGATAACTACAGAGAGACTGATAACTTCTCTTTCAAGGTTGCACTGTGTCAGACAAATAGAACAATTTATCGCAGCTATTTATTATATTTTGTCATCCATCTGAAGCTTCATTTTTATCAACAAAGCAACTGTTGAGAGTACACATAGACAACAAAAGGGGGGCTATAACTAACTTAACTTTAATTATTAATATGGAAAAGAATTCTGGCCATAATTGCATTCCTTTAAGTCTGAATGTTTGAATAAGTTATATTTTAAATGACTTCATGATTATATGACTAATTTCAATTATGACCATTAAGAATCTTCGCCTATTGAAGTGATATCTTAAACCCACTTTTGATTTAAATGACAAGTTGAATTGATTACACAAAGTTCTAAGACACTTATAAGAACTAACAAATCATACATATAAGTTTTTAACTACGTAATACAAACAAATTAATAAACACTGAGAAAACCAAATTTTTTCCCAATTACTGCAAAATCATGGAATATATATTAAATATAAGAGTGCTGCAATTAGTAAAAAAATGTACAGGATGAAATATTTTCTCCATATTTCATTTATGTATTTAATAATTTATTATATTAATAATATAAAAAAATGAAAACTTACACTGAACAGCATAACTAGCTAATAACACAGAGGTAGCAGCAGGAACTACAAGTTTACCAGCAAGAATATCCTTCTTTAACTGGAGAAAGAAGTGATACCTATAAAAATATGAAATATCAAATTATATATTTTATCATGCCATATCATAATTGCTGGAGATAATTATTTAAAATTTCTATTTAACAACTATTTTACATCATTCTGTATAGCAACATTTCACCCGCAAAAGGCAAACAATTATAAAGTTTTAAAGTAAAGGTACCAAATTGATAAGATTTGAGGTAAAATTTAAGTACAAATTTTTACATTAGTAAGAAAGATCGAGCTTATATTGCTGATACAAATGAAAATTATCAAATGTGCCATAGAATGGGATGCAGAATTTGATAGCTTTTAGGGATATAAATATTATGATAAACAAAGAAAATTCAAATGAAGTTTCCTCAAAATATGTATTTCTTTATTACAAATATAGCATAAGAGATATATAAATGTAGATAAATACTGTTAACTCCACTAACTTAGAATGATATGTAGCAGGGGTATGATAAGCAATAGAGGTCAAGGTATTCATCATTAGCTTTTTATTATCAAATTTTATATGAATATTTTACATTTTAAACATACAAAAAATATCTTTGTTCACTCATTTAACTGAAATTACATATTATTAAGCTATATCCATGTTTTATATTTGAAACATTTTATAACTGTTTAGAAAGAAGTCAACCTAAAGGCTGAAAATTCATAATATTTTATAAAACTTTAAACACATCAAGAAAACATTAGTTTCAATCTATTACATGAGAATAATTTTTTTAAATTACCTTGTGTATTCTTCATGCAGTTTACTGGGATCACAGACATAAAACTTAACTCTAAAATATAACAAATAAGGTGGGCCCACTGAAATTAGAAAAATATCAACTTATTATCTACGAAAAATTTTATATACATTATTCATATTTTATAAAAAGCCAGGAAATATACGCATAAATTGAAATAAAGAAAAAAAAAAAAAACCTATGCATGTGACATGGATTTTTTTTAAATTAAAAAAAATCTTCCAGTCGAATTAATTATTCTTGCTTAAAAATTACTAGTAGGAACTAGAATAATAATAATAAAAAATAATATTGTGGAGGAAGAAGAATGAAGGCCCACTGCAGTCATTAATCTATATTATGGTTTCCACACAGAACAATAAAGCATTATATAAATCAAAATTAAAAATAAAATGTTAACATGATTTCATGCACTCCCAGATTAGCATTAATAAATGATGTTTAATGTGAAAGGACAAAAATGATTAAAAATATAAGCATGAAAATTACAGAACTGAAAAACAGAAAATAACTAGATATCAATTACTGAACTGATCTTTTTTTTTTTTTTTATGTAAGACAATGCTCATTTAAACAGGAAGCAGATGCAACAATCACATAATTTTTAAACTTACAGCATAAATCAAACAAAAAATAACAAATATAAAAATCTTACAATTTTTTTCTTATCTTCAAAAAATCTTATAACAAAATTGATTCTACTTACATTTAATTTGCTTTCTAATATATTTTGATGCATCCAGCCATCTCTAAAAAAATGAATGATGCATAATATTAAAAATTATTTTCTACCCCAACAAAATGAGGCAAATGAATTTAAATTTCAAAACAAAAAGAAAAGGAAGGAATAAATAAAATGTTATTTTGAAGGAATTGTCCCTATTTTTACAGCTAAAGAAAGTGATAAGGAATGCTATCATGAACTTATTTTATAAAATTCTAAAACTGCTCAATAAATATATAAAAATATTCAATCAATTATCTTCAAGTATTTCCTTGTTTTTCAGAAAATAATGAATTTTACTCGGTGGCTCAAGTCATTAAAATAAAGCCATCGAAAAAATCTCTGTTATTTAGAATTAGACAACTGTGCATTGATACTTTTATTAAAACTATTTCATTAATAATTTTTTTGTATACATAAATTAGCAACATTTTAAATTTTCCTGCAATTTGAAAAATATAGGAAATCACAAAACAAAGACAAAAAATAATAAATACTACTAAATAAATAATATTAAAAAATTTAAGTAATATCATTTATATTTATTCAGTTATAATTTAAATCATTAAATTTTTCTCAACAGTTTAGTCATACATTCACAGAAGTTAAAAAATTACTAAGCATTTATGAATCAGAAACATAAGTAAATTTTCAAGAAATTAATGTTTTTTCTTTCTCTATTTCTTAAAAAATTAAAGTGCTGAAATGTGAACATTAATCACATCATTATTGAGAATTTCAGCATCTACACACATGATTTTAGCATATGAAGGAAATCTAATCCCTACAGAAAACTTAAATAAAATTGGTAAATTTTTTTAAAGAACATATAAATTATAAATTTCTCCTTCTTCCTCTCCCCTCCCCCTCTTTTTAAACTCAGCATATATATCTATATGGTATTATTTCTTTCAGAATTCCTTCATTTTTAATTGAATACTGCTGGAATTTCAAAATTCAATTATGTTTTCAAACTATAAGCTGATGAGATGGCAAAAGCCATTATGCTGTAGACTAGGGAAGGTATAGGTGGTTGTGATGTAATACTCACCAGTTGTGATTTAAAGTACTAATACAATTACTCATTAAACCAATAGTAATGTAAAATAATCTTTTTATTTAAAATTTTTGCTGGCACCAGGAGATCAAGTTGATATCACAATACCATTTATTATTAAACTTTTTTACCATTTATCATTATCTTTCACAAAAATACAATTACAATTTATCTATTCAATGACAATATCATTCCACTTTTTGTCCACAGACTCATGCAAATGTATCTTTGCATGAGTGTGTGAATAAAAAGTCAATGACAATAGACAAACATATCAGAAACATCCTAAAATTCCCATTTTTAATAGGCAAGATTTAATTCAATTTTTTTTTAATGTGCAAACTGCTCAATTTTTTGTTATAGAACTGCAGAAACCCTTTATGAATGTCAGAATAATCCATTTTGACTTAAATAATAAATTAATGTAATCTTTTTAGCACTTCAGCTTATGCAGCCTCTTTTTAAAACAGAAATTTCAATGCAGTAATAAGATTTCAACAGACACTATTAGGCAATAAAAATCATCTCAGAATGTCTAATGCAATAACAAAAAATACTAAATATTTGAAATTTTATAATATTTAATTATGAGAAACTTTTACCATTGAGTCAGATGAATGATCATTATCAGAAAATTGCAAGCCAAAATAATCTTTTTCAATTAACTCCAAATGCTGGAAAACCATATCTAACAGATGTTGTCCCTTGCTTCGTTTCTAAAAAAAAAGAATTAAAATGACAATGAATAAAACTTATAAATATTCATTGGTTCATATTTCATATTTTCACTGGCTTATTACATAATAAAAAGGTTTTCAATTAAAGTGATTACATATCCCTATAAATAGAAACGAAGTGGAGGGAAAGGGGTTCAAGTTTCACTAAATATATATAAAAAATACTTTTATTAGAGCATAAGAAAATAATACTATATTATATATATATATATATATTCCTAATTCAATACTAGGTGATGCTGTTTATATGAATAGTATAATTTTTGAATGTTTATATGAATAACACATAATTAAAAAATAATATTATGATAGTGAACTTTGCTGAGGATACACAAGTGTACAAAATTTCAAAACTCTGGCATATTGAATGAATGAAAAAACTATTGCAATATTCCATCATTCCAAACAGATCAAGTTAAATAAGAAATAACAGAGTCTTACTCTCTTTAAAGCAATAACAAGATATGAAGTGAATTTTCAGATTAATCAACTAAGAATATAATATTTCTTGCTTATAAAATTATTAAGAAATTGTACAACACAATTTATTTAATGACATGGCCAACATGTAATGCAGTGATAAAAAGGAAGATAATAATAATCTTAAATTTAGTGTTTGGATAAACTTTTTTCAAAATGTTTGGCAGCATCAAAATATTTATATCCATCAAAATATCCGATTTGGTGTCAATAGGCAAGTCAATGCAATTTTTAATACTATATTCATTGCTTCACCAATAATATTCTTTGTTTAAAACCTATTACTTAGAGTCTTCATAATGTTTTTCAAGTATCGACCATTTTTATATACAGGGCAAAAGAATCTCATTTCCTTTCCTTCTAAAAAATTGACCCTCAGCTCAGAAGAATATAAAATTAAAACCATAATATTTAAGTCATTATTTAATTAAATAATTAAGTTAAATTTCCTTCTTTATGTTACTTTATAAAGGAATTACAATAGAATACTTGCATCGAACTTGTACGTTTACGAGCATTAGGATCGAATATTTAGTTGATTAATATTTCAGAAATGAATAAATAAAATACTGCCTTAGCCCCGTTTCTTCATCCCATCTTGAAATCATGGCATAAAAAAATGGGCAACTATCTTTCAAAACTAACCTCAAATCGCCTTCTTATTCTATTTATTTTCAGTGGTATTTCATATGTGAAAAAAATGTAAGACTGACACAAAATCCGAAATCTACAAAATTCCGAACAATTACAAATCTTGAGAATTCTTAAAAAAGGTCCATGAAAAATACGGCTCTTTTTATAATTCAAAATAATTCTTTATTGCTTCATTTATACAAATCTTATTTCATTAATTTTTTTCTTATTATTAGATTCAAATTCAGTAAAACATTAGGCAAACTTTTTTATCTATTGAATCGACTCGAGAAAGTGATATCCTTAAAAGAGCCCTAAAATTTTTGGAGCGGTAAAAATAAAATAGTTCATTGCAATTTCTTGAAAATTCTTACAACTATTTTCTGTAAATCAAAATTGTAAAATCTAATGGAAACATAACAATGCCAAATCTGAAGGATACACACAATATTTTGCTTAGGAAGATTGCATTATATATCTATAATTTTAGCTTCCGGTGAAACTTTCATTAATATTTCTGAGATTTAAAAAAAAAAAAAAAAAAAAAAAAAAAAAACGCAAATTCGCCATTTTTGAATACATCTTGAAACTTCCAAAATTGTTACGACAAGCTGGCATTGTGATAGAATGTTAAGAAAACACACGTTTCAAAACATATTTATGCTGAGAGAACTTATTCGTGATAACTTACATCCACTTCAAAGGTCTGCTGAGAATCGTCCAGGAAATATACAATGCATCTAATAGTTTTGACACGTTTTTCTCGAGCTAGTTCTGAGGCGCGCACGTTGTAGGTGCCACTTGATCCTACAAAAGCTCTCCCGGACATGCTCCGCTACTGACCACTGAAAAAGGAAGACATATTTGAGTGCAAGGAAAAGAAAAAAGAAATAAAGAAAGGGGGGGGGGGAAATGTCACTTTAACGCATTTTGAAAAAAAAAAAAAAAAAAATTTTCTCTATCAAATAATATTTTATTTAGTTATGATACAGTGTATAGATAGAAATGAATTTCCTTAAATTATTTTATCTCTCAAGTAATATTTTATTTGATTATGATACAACCGAACAGAAATTAATTTTATTAAATTATTTTCTCTCAAGTAATATTTTATTTAGTTATGATACAACAGAACAGAAATGAATTTTATTAAATTATTTTCTCTCTCAAGTAATATTTTATTTAGTTATGATAAAACAGAACAGAAATGAATTTTATTAAATTATTTTCTCTCTCAAATAATATCGTATTTAGTTATAATACAACAGAACAGAAATGAATTTTATTAAATTATTTTCTCTCTCAAGTAATATTTTATTTAGTTATGATACAACAGAACAGAAATGAATTTTATTAAATTATTTTCTCTCTCAAATAATATCGTATTTAGTTATAATACAACAGAAGAGAAACGTATTTTACTAAATTACTTTATCTCTCAAGTAATATTTTATTTAGTTATGAAAAAACAGAACAGAAATGAATTTTATTAAATCATTTTTTCTCTCAAATAATATTTTATTTAGTTATGATACAGCAGAACAAAAATGAATTTTATAAATTATTTTATCTCTCAAGTAATATTTTATTTGATTATGATAAAACAGAACAGAAATGAATTTTATTAAATATTTTTCTCTCTCAAATAATATCGTATTTGGTTATGATACAAAAGAACATAAATGAATTTTATTAAATTATTTTATCTTTCAAATAATATTTTATTTGATTATGATACAACAAAATAGAAATGTATTTTATTAAATTATTTTCTCTCTCAAATAATATCTTATATAGTTATGACACAAAGCATTAATAGAAATGAATTGTATTAAATTATTTTCCATTGAAGTAATATGACATGTAGATAATATTTCATTAACATCATTGCTTGATATGCTATTTTTACAAATTTTATGTACCATAAACAGTCGATCAATTATGGTTACGAAAAGGCGTTTATTTTGTATATCTATAAGAAACATTAGATACTATTGAATGGCTAATATTTCTTGTAGTCCTTAACAGAAACAATATTTCTTCCAAAAATATATTTAGACGGCGCTAAAAATGATAAGTTATCAGCATATAACATCTAATATTACAATTACATATTTTTTAGAAGAATTCCAGTTCAAAACAAAAAAATATTAATATATCAAAAATTTTATTATTTAAGACGGTAAGCTAATATACCGGATAAAAAAAAAAACGAAGATATGTATACAAAATATTAGAAAGTATCAGTCGATGAATTAAAAATAGCAATTATAAAAATCATATCTGAAACTGAAGTTTTACGAACAGGGAAATAAAGTAATAAAATTCCTCAAAATCTAGATTAGACAGGCTATATAATTAGAAACTATTAATTATATAATTTTATTGAAATAAAATATTTTATTTTGTAATTATACAAAAAAAAAACGAATAATTAAATAGCTTCAATGATTTTCGCGGCTTTTTAAAAGCTATTATGTTTTTAAATAGTTCCTAAGTATGGAGTAATTTTTTTATTTTTATTTACCGGCAATGAATTATAATTTTGTAAAATATTCACAAATGCTTTTAAGCCGGCGTCCTGGTATAGGGGTAGCAAATTTTCGACGTGATCTGGCCGTCCCGGGTTCGAACATGGCTGTTATTCTTCTGTGTTCTATCTGTGCGGTTTGAGAATGTGCCATCCTGTAAAAAGGGGTTGTGCAAACGAATGTGACGAATGATTAACTAAGTCGTACTCTTGACTCTTGGCCCTAGATGGCGCTATTTTTTTAAAAACAACAACAACAAGAGACGTTCACTCGGCTTAAAAGCGCTGACATCTTCAGCCGGCCTGTCAACGACAAGTGCCATTCGACACAACACAACAACATAAAAGTACTATTAAAAAAACTTATCATCACAGCTTACAGACATTTTCATTCGAAACTATATTTCCAAAAATTATAACTTTCAATCCTTTATTATTTAAGAATAAAAGTTAAATTAAACGTACATGCCTTTCTAACATACAAAGTATTTCCTTTATAAAAATACTATAAAAACAAACAAATCAGAATAAAAGAAACAATCACAAATTTTGGAATAACAATTTGTTAAATTATCTTTGAACATCATTCTAATTTCCGAAATTTATTAAAGATTGTAACATTTTTTTAAATCTATTTTAACCATTTTAAATATGAGAGTTATTATACACAGAAAATGATAAAAGGAAGGAATACGTAAAAACATAATAATTTAATTCAGTAGAAAAGAAAAAAAAACATGTTAGATAAAACTTAATTAAGGAGAGAAAAGATGTAAGAATTAAATTAATATACATAAAAATCATAAAACGCCTATGATGCTATTTTTAAACTGAGTATCATTTTACTTTTAATACAAAAGGCATATTTATAATGTGACGAATAAGATAAATGGTGCTTAGAATAGTAATAATAATAATTTTTTTCTCATGAAAAAACAACATTTTTTTTTTCAATAATAAATCTAAAAACAATTCTCAGATAAACCATATGCTAAAGAAAAATAGAAAAACGTAATCACAAACAAATGCGAACTTTTAAAAATAAACAGAAAAAAAAATATGAAGTACAAATCATAAAAATAAATAATTTTTCTGCTATATGACACAACTTTCATAAACGCCGGTCACTCACCTCTAAAAATGCATCTTTACATCACCACCCAGCATGGCTTATATCCACCCATAAGTTACATTCACATGCTTAACGACAGACGAACACTAATCACAGGATCATTTGACCTCGGAGTGAAGGTGCAAAGTGTGTCATATCGAGCCACAGTTCAAACAAAACAGCATCTCTCGCCACAACCTCCGGATCATTTCCGTAGAAGCCGAGGATGCGGGAGAGACATGCTGCTGGCGCGTTGACCCAACTACTGGTGGAGGGGTTCCAAAAGCCCACGGGAGGAAAATAGTGACAGCGCCAATTTCCGCCAACAAGACTAAACAGTGGTCGAAAGATGACGGTGGCGGAGAAATTAAAATGTATCTAGCTTGGTATTGCCGGTTTTGAAAAGGTTTTGTGCTGGCAAGAATAAAAAGGTCCTTTTTAAATGCATAAAAGGTCCTTCTTAAATGCATCTTTTAATTTTTTATAAAAACTTCATTTCTTATACAAATTGATGAGTAATGAATTATTAAATAATTCAGAATCTATTAAACATGTTATCCCAGAGAATACCTTGCTGGGACTGGAGTACAATAATTACGAAATATTAACTTTTGGCGATTAATCCACGGCATGCGGTAAAAAGTATTCAGAAATCAAATTTGTGTTTCAGATGCGTGATCAAAACAAAACTTAATATAAAGTTTGTCAGAGCTGTTGAGCTATGCGTATTACAAAACAACCCGCACACATGTAAATTTCAAAACATGGAAAAAAAAAAAAAATAAGACGAAGGGTGCAAAAATTTCCAAGAATAGTATTGTCGATTTTCAGAATACTAGTCTTCGGATTCTTTAACATGACTTTTATATAACAATACAATATTTGATTTCAATTTAAATACATTCTCTACATGCTCTTTATAAATGAAGTATAATGCCCAAAAAATAATGCAAAAGATTTTCGGAATCTCCCGAAGGCCCTAGGCCGCCTGCTTTGCTTATTTGATACTCTAGTCCTGGATTTAAGTTCATTGACCAGTTACCCACTATATATTGTGTATGTGTGTGAGGGAAGAAAATAATAATATAAAAGTTTATCGAAAGCATGGTTTACAAAAACATTTTTTCCCAAAATGTTTATTTTTCTCAATATATTTATTGATTCAGTGTCCAATTTTGTGTGCGAGAGTGAATGAAATTTACAGATAAAATAATGAAATGACAGTAAATCTAATTAGATATTATTCTGAATAATAATTATATTACCGAAATCAGTGAATCGGACAAATTTTAGACTTTTAAATTAAAGCAAAAAACTTTTAAAGACTTTTAATGTATATCTAGAACATGTAAACACGAATGAGTTATATTTATCGATCCATTATATCGATAAAAGCAAATCAATGATATTTAAAACATTATTGGAATAATATATACTTCAAAATTAGGTAGGAAATACAAAATCGACCAAAAAAAAAAAACAATCTGAAAATAGTTTATTTTTCATGGCTTACTAGTAAAATAAATTATCTTCTGATAGTTTAATTTACAATTCAGCCATTTACTTGATCACCACGTGTTTTCCATGATATTCACAATAGATAGACGGGGGTTGGGTAAAGATCACAGTCGAATAAATAGAGGGGAAAATAAGACCCAATTTTAGAGTAAAAACTTCGTAATTAGTCATAACCACACTTCCATAATACGAAATATACTTGACACGTGGTTATTATTATCAAGAGTGAGATAAGAATGAGGAATTTAATTATGAATTTGGAAGGGAAGTTTGAAGTTGAATTCTTATTGGAATTCGCTCTAATGACATTTTGCATATATCATAAATAATTCACCGGGTCTAATTTTTCTAATTAAAGATCGATAGTCAGTCAATAAGACAGAACAGATTACAAGAGTTTCTAATAAAGAAAATTATGAAAATAAAATGCAATAAAGTGAGTTAATCATAATAATTAATAAAGACAATCATTTTGAAAACAATTATTTGCAAAGGAAAACCCAACGGAATATCAATATGAAATTTAAATTTTATAAATATTATGTAATTGATATGTTCTGCTTCACTGGAACTAAGTTTTTTTATTTCTTTTTATAATCATCTGTTTAGAAACAATATCATTATCAATAATAATCAATATTGATAATATTTGTGTGGGAATGAGTTATCCCTTCTTCCCCACGTTTCCGTGTTTCTCACATTTAGAAGCGAGAGAATAGATTTGGTGCTTTAATATAACTTATTTTTTTAACTATTTATGTCACTACATATATCGTTTATCACATGAAGGAGGAGTTAAAAAGTAATATTTTTATTTTAACAATTTCTAATTAATCGCACATATATGGAATCGCTTTAAATCATATATCATCTCCAAGAATAGAGTATTTAAAATACTTAAAAAAGAAATAAGCGGGAGTAGTTTTCCTACAACTTTCTTTCATATTCTTTAATAAATGTAGTTGGGTATTACTAAGTGCATGTTATTTGTGAGCAATATTAGTTTATTGTATTAGTGCGCGATCTTTGGCAAATAATCGTCGAGATATAATTCATATGTAAGTACAAGAAAACGAGATGCGTACTTTGAACACATTTTTACAGACCAATTGCAATCAAAATCTGACAAGGAACTACAATTCTAGTTATAAAATCACACACCAACTTTCATAATTTTAAATAATTTTGTTTTTGAATTATCGAGTTTATATGATTGTGAAAATGCAGAATGACATACGGTCAACTTCTAGACAGTTTAAATATGATACATATTTACACTTTAAATGTTAAATCCATCTACTAAATTTCATCCATACAGCTCTTTTCGTTTTGTAGTTATATTTCGATAGCCGGACAGATTTTCTTTGAATAGATTTCGTTCAAAATTTGACAGAAACCAACAAATTTGATGTCAACATATTAAACTTCATGCGTCTACTTCTTATCGTATTTATAGACAGACAGGCATTCCGAAAAACGCGTTTTTGGGCTGAGGTCAGGAACGTGAAGTTTCGCCAAAGCTTAGAGTTCGAAACTTTTAGACGATAGCAGTACTTTCTCTCTGTAAACTTCACGACCGAAAAAGTAAAAAGAGTCTTTCACTTGGGCATATGACGATTGAAATAAATTGAAAGTTCTCCATTTCAAAAGACGAAGAAAAATAGAATGCTGTTTAAAAATTTATTTTACCCACCCCCTACACGTACTCAAACTGTTACACGGGAAGGGAAAGTGAACGTTTTAAAATGGCGTCAAATGCAATAGAATTATTGAACTAGGGTCGGAATGACAGAAACCAGATGGGGAGGGGAACAACGGAGTGATAGAACCTTTATACCACTTTAAGACACATATCGGTGCGCTTCCAATACGGGGAGAGGGTGTTCCACAATAGTATGCCTTTTTTAACACGTGCGGACCGCAGTGCCCGATGATTAGGGGCCGAAAACAAAGAACAGGGGATACCAGTAGGTGCATGGAGGACCCCTTGGTTCCTCCCTGCTTTGAAAATCCCGAACTCTATGCTATGACTCACGGATGTATAAGCTATAAAAAAAAGCGCCATGAGAGCATGTTTTCTTTCTTTTTTTTCATGCATGATTTTTTTCCCTAGTGCATTGCATTTAAAATAAAATGGTTGATGTTTGTCACTCTATAATTGTTTAAATAAGTTGAATAAACATAAAGTAAAAGTAAACGATGGATTAAAAAAATGACCAGTTGAACAAAACAATGAAACTGGTGATAACTATTAATAGTAAAAATGAATGCTCGTAAACACTAAAATAAAGTGCTTTTTTTTTTTTTTTTTTTTTTTAGAAAATACCAACTATCATATATAAATTACGAATTTAACTCAAAATTTTAGAAAGAAATTTTTTATATTCTCATATTAAAAGGTGAAATTTCACTCACAGACAACTACAAATATATTTAGATTTAATCTTTGCTAAAAATAATTCTAAACGATAAAGAAAGAAATAAATAAAATAAAAATATTTTAGAATATATTTCCATAAACATTTTTCTCCAGTTTTTATTTTTCGAGATAAAAAAAATTTTACTCACACTAGCAACTTTAATAACAAAAACATGATATATAATAACGAATAGTTAGTGAATTTGCCATATTTTTATAATTTTTGTCTAAATTTACACGTAAATACTATCCTTTCACCTCCGTTATTGCTTTTTTCAACTTCAGTGTTTGCATTAATGTAACAAATCACTTCAAGTTTGATATTTACAATTCTTTACAATACCTGAGATTTTTATATCTGGTCGTTTTTATTTATTTGAATCGCTATTAAAACGGATATAAGGAAAGGATGCAAGAAATTTTAAGTCACTTCTACACTAAAAACTGTATTTCTTTTATGTATGTTTCAAAGTTAAATTCAGGCAAAAAAAAAAAAAAAAAAAAAACATATATTGGATTGTTATAAGATGGATTATTCTCTAATGTTGCCAAGTGTGATGTGTAAATAATAAACATTGAAATCACAGAAAAAAAAACTTGAAAGGAACACCGAACTTAAAAGCGTATCATGGCAGACCGATACAATATGGCGATTGTGGAGAAGAACCAATTTAAATTAAACATTCAAGTTTATTTTTATAAGCAGGTGAAGGTGACCGATCGTGCCTTTGACCACTTCTGTCTATGCTGTCAACTGTCGACAAAATTTGAAAGTTTTCCAGTACAAAGATTAACTACCGATTATTTAATTTATCTTGTAGTTAGTTAAGAGAGTATTTTGTGGGCACCATCTCTATTTGATCTGTGATCATACGGTCTATCGAAAGAGACTTCCATTCTAATCACAAAAACTGTTATAATGGTAGATACATAAACATGTTTTGGTAGTCTGAAGTAAATTTTCTCTCTTCATTTCTCTGCGAAGTGGAGGTTTACTCTTGAAAGAAAGATTAATTAAAGCATTTCTGAGTTATAAGTATATTTCAATCTGTAATTTGATATATGATCATGCGCGTATGATAATCTTCAGATTATTCTTCATCACTTTCTTTGCTTATCAGATTACCTTCCAACGCTTAGATTATAAGGCTATTTTCTTTAATTATTTAATCATTTCATCGATCAAAGGCGACCAACGGATAAACGAAATTAGATCCATCATGGATTGTCAACAACAATGCAGGGAAACTGTAGTTACAAGACTAAAAAAAGTACAATGATAAGTTGTCCTTTAGAAAGCAATAAGCATAGTCAGAGCTCAACCTTCAATAAAGAAATTGTAACATTTGTCTTTTCTAATTTGATATGATACAATTTTAACTGTAGAAAATGCTTCAGATTATAGCATTCTTTCTCTATTTCCATTTTCCTCAACTTCAAATCATTTATGCATCTGCAGCAACTAACTCTTTTGGATGGCAGAATGAGATGAATTTTCCTCATTTTGTTTTCACTATTTTATTGATGATATCCGATCAGGTCCCAAAACACTTGCACTATAACTTCTTGAAAATCATGAAACTCACGCGTTTATTCCTTTTATTGAGATGGCAAAAATAAATAAAAATGGCCTGTTTATTATATTTCATCCTTACAAAATAATTGAATACATTTGTTTGACAGGGATGTATTTGACCTTTTCAAAACTTACTGTAACTAGCAACTGTACTAGGCAATCTAGTAGTAAGAACATAGTAGTTAAACAGTAGTAACTTATTATACTAGGCAATGAACAACTGGATATTAACATCAAGTAATAGAAGTAAACCTGTCATTCTGTAAGATGCGACTCAATTGGTTATTAAATGTATCAATTCAAATACTATCATGGAAGAGCTCAATATTATAGAATTTTGTTTCTTTAATATGAATGGCCATGGACTTACACCTTCATATATTTGACAAGTCGATAATTCAACCATTGCAGGTTCGTCAACACAAATTCGGATTCAAAAACATGTCGTCTGAAATACATTATTGACCATCTTAGTTATATATCCTGAAACTATGAGAACTTTCCCTAAGGTTTAGAGAAGAACAGGAACAAATAAAGAAAGACTAAAAGTTAAATATTATTGCACACAATCCGGAAAAACTAACCTGACAGGCACTGAAATCAAATGACATCTCCAAAATTAAAAATCACAGAAAGGGATTTAAAAAATGTTGGATATTTAAATCGTATTGGATTTAAACTTAAGCATCTGAAAAATTATATAAAATCTAAAAACCGAAGATAATTATTCAAATAAGTTGTTGGCAAATGGTTAAAATGAATTTAAATAAAACTGAAAGTGAATAGGAAGAAAAAAATTACATCGTTTGAGAGAAAAGGAGAAACGAAAAAAGATATATATCTTAAAAAATTAAAGATCATACAGTTTCATTGAAAACATATACATAAAAAACAGAAACATATTTTTATTACAGAGACCTTACCACAAACTGAATTCTAGCAATCCAATCTAAAAAGAAATAAAAACAAATTCAATTACCTAAGACAAAGTAAAAACCACATAAACAAAATCAAAACGATAAATTATTATTTTCCTAGTTATAATAAATACTTTACATAATTTAATAATTCAAATGTCTCATTATGGAGTGTCAGTGACATGAAATATTAATTAATAATTTTGCCTTCTTAGAATACAATTGATGACGGTTGCGGTTTGAAATAACTTGGGTTGAAGAGAAAGTCACAAAACCGCAAAAAGATTCATATCGCAATTTGACTGTCAGTGGTGGAACCTAAAATATTTGGGCATATTTTCAAGGCAATGAAGCGAAAATGATACGTGTTATATACAATATCCAGTAGCAGTTTTATAATCATAATTAAAAACTGTAGGTTAGCAGGGTATTTGTTATCTTGAGACAAGAGCCCTCAATTACAAGTCATGAAAAACGCTTTCATACTAGAATCTTTTTATTTCCGGATAGTTTCGAAATGTTCGTAAAGATATAACAAAGATATAATTCATTCCGTTGATGTAAAGATTTCGAAAGCGATGCAAGTAGTACAGGTGCAAATAATAAAATGCACCGGTCGTTGGCGTAGAAATCTTTGTCACATTGGTAAAGTATTTTTTTTCCCATATCAAAACGTTGTTTCCTTTATTATACACGCTTCACATAACATGGACAGCTGCAGTCATGCATGAGAACGCTCCCAACGCGAAATAATAACAACAATAAAGAAGTGTTATCAGTTCGTAAAACTGTTTCCGTATTTTGAAAGAACAGAATTGCTTCCGATAGAAATCGTTTCGATCGAAACCCAATGCATATTTTCCAACATCATCGTTTCATCTTCCGATTAAAAAAAAAATGCAGGCGATAAAATCAAAAGAAAAATACTTATCAACACATGTTTGATCCGATTCGATACACAAATTCTTAAGCTTTACGCTAACAACTTTGATGAAAGAACAGCGTATACTTCAGAATTCAAAATAAACAAATACCGGTAGTTACGCTACGGTTACGGTAGAAAAAGCTTCTAAATTTTTTTTTCTGTGAAAGAAACCGAAGCATCTTTGCCGAGATAGTAAATTAAGCAGTAACTCTTAGTCCTCTATGTATGAAGCTGTTTTAAAATATAATCTTAACACGGTATTTCATTGGTCAAGCAAATATAAATAGAAGTCATCAACATTTAATGATTCGTTAAATCGTCTGATCGAAAACGAAATGTGCGATTATTATCGCATAAAAATAAGTCATCGATGTAAATGAGGATATCTTTATAGCCATCTGGCAACCCAATGAATTGAATCAAAGAAGAGATCAATATGCGTCTAAAATTACCCCCACTTGATAAGGTCAGCGAACGCGATATTAAAATGCTACAATTGTAATCTAAAAAGGAAGTATAAGTGTCCTATGTTCAACACTTCAGGTATTTTAAGTGTAATAATAAAGAGCAGATAATAATGATACACTTCGGATTCAGTAAATTATTTAGAATTCAAGACCTATCGTATGGTATTTCCCATCCAATTAAGAAACTTAATTTGAATATCATGGATTATTATTTTTTTAATGCTGGGCTAAATTAGAAGGTCAGTGATAATGTAAATTAAAGATATTGATCAAAATTAATAACATTTATTTATAATTTGGATTATTACAGGGTCTTTAAGAGGACAGAGGACTTTGAAAAAAAAAATGGACGAAAATACGAAATTTTATTTTTAACGTTACATCACCAAAATATATGTTTAATTGCAACTAAAATAGTATAATAAAATATATTGTATAGTAAAATAAATATTTGAAACGTCAGGATGAAAAAAAAAAAAAAAACCCGCATTGTAATGACTTTTCTCAAAATGATATTGAAATTAGCTTTAAATATCTTTAAAATGTTCCAGGTGTCTTAATTTTTGAAGAAATTGAATAGAATTGATAAGAAAGATTTCTGTTAAACATTATAAGAAAATATGGTATGTATTTTATATTTCGAGTTTTTTTATAGATAGTTAAAAGTCATTTAAATTCAGAAAAACATAAAAATTCCTATTAAATTTAGTACATGGGCATAAAAATATTTCTAAAAAGTTAGCATTTAATTGGAATTGCAAAATCGTACATAGTTTTGTTCCAAATAAATCTATAATGGGTAATAAGGAAAAAAATGATAGAAAAAAATTAAAAATTAAATCGCCTGGAATATTTTAAACTTTCAAAAATTACATATTTTTTAATATTTAAAAAATAATAAAAATTCATTTAAAAAGTTTTAGAAGAAATTTAACATATTTATATTTTAATAGATATGCATAAAAAATTTCATAACCTTATTCGCAAAAGTGAATATTAGACCTTAAATTGTTATGCCAAACATTCACACAAAGAAAAATTCTTAGAAATGCATTAATAATTATCACTTATTATAAATTTATGATTTAAGTTCTAATCACAATATAATAATAAACAAACATATTTGTGAATGTACCTGTACAACCAATGCATGCATGAATTATATAACCTGTATGCATGAATTATAAACAAAAATCATAAAATTATTTAATAGATCAATTGCGTTTTCTTGGAATTTTTCTTTTATCATCCTTACAAATGCCTCTACAAATACAAACAAAAAAAAAGTAATAAAAAATGTAATTATAAATGAAAATGTAATAAAAACAAATATAAATAATTCCCCCATGTCAATAAGCTCCATCCAATTCTTTTTTCTCCATATCAAATCTCGAATGCGCATTTCTCGCCATAAAACGAATTTTCTTATTAATCATCACTTTAAAATATGTCTAACATTTCGAAAGTGTGAAAAATAATAACACGAGATTCTCTTATATTTTTCAAATAAAGTGGTTAGGATTTGTAACAAACCAAGTATTCATAAAACTGCACGAACTGCTGGAAGTATGCAAAATTTATTGTTGCTACATAAAAACGCAAAGTAATAGTCAGGAGTAAGTTATAAACTGTAATATTATCCAAGCTGAAATAAGATGTGTCATCATAAAATATTTTATTTCTTATGTAGGAAACACTACATTTTTTTTACTAATTAAAGATCCTGTTCATTTCTTTAAGCACCAGAAAAAAAAATCATTCAATATTACTTGTATTGTATACAAATTGGCTTAAAAATTATTATTTTGATCATTGAAAAGTAAATTTTGAAAAAATACTGTTATATATAAGTGTTGTTTCATGACATAAAAATGCTGTGTAAAATACCGTGATTTTAATCGCAAGGCAGACTATTTTCTTTCGTGAAGTGGCCAAAACAATTAGTGTAACGAAACGGTTCAAATTAACGTAAAATTCTTTAAATGCTTTCGAATAAGTCTATCTGCCTATGGTTTCATTTAAACTATGTAACAAATGATAATTTAATAATTTCATTAATGAATTAAAATAAAGTCATAACAGAAATTTATCAATTGTGAATTTCTGTTTTAAATGTTATATAATCGAATACTATACCAGATATTTAGTAATAAAATATATTAATTTTGCCTTTAGTTTTTATATATACTTTTATCCAATTAAAAAAAAAGGACAGAAAATATGCTTCGATTAAAAATGCGATCAGCGGCATATTAATTTTTCTAGCTTTCAAAATAATATTAATTTAGTACAAATATAAATTCAAAACATTGCACATATTGCTTTGCATATCTTAATTATATATTTTAAAACACTAAATCATGTAGAAATGTAAATCACTATCTAATAAGCAAATCGTTAAAAAAAAAAGAAAGATATTTATTAATATTACAGGGCATTTAAATAAAATAATACATAATCTATTTTTAGGAAAAATAAATAAATACGAAGCATTTTATAAAAAATTAGATATATTTCAAATCCTCACACCTGCATACATAATACATCTACATAACAGCTGTTTCAATGTTGAAAAGATTTACACCGAGTAATCCCAATTGATAATGCTAATATAATAATATTTAACTTATGGATATAGATAACTTATTTAACATGGATAGAATAAATAAATGAATCAAAACAAACATGCAGCAATTCAAATAATCAACAGAGGTATGTCGACCGAAAAACGCAGCTGATTAGAAAAATAAATTTGTAGTCATCGTATAACCATCGAAGAAGGAATTCCGAATGATAAGTCAACGATATCGTTTCCGGAAAGTAGTAAAACTCGACAATGTTCAGATCAATTTTTCAGCAATCCAATCTGCTTCATATCTGTATGCGATTCGTTCCCACGGTCGAATTTGTGACTCTATCACTGACTTGACGCGAAAGCGAATGAACTGAATGGAATTCAAACATGGGAAAAGAAGAGAATAGACTAAGGTGGGAGCACATTTTTAAAAGTAAATCCAGTGATTTTCAATGAAAAGTTTTATCGACTAATAAAACAATAATTATTACAACTTTACACACGACGATCACAAAAAAAATGTTTTAATAATTTATTATTTAAGAACAACCGAAAAAGAATTACTTCTTCACATTTAAATGTCGATTTCATTCAGCAATTTGATGTTTATAAAGAACAAACAAGTTACTTGACAAGGAGAGACAAATTATAATTATTTGTACAAAAAAAAAAAAAAAAAAAAAAAAATTAAAATAAATAATGAATATTAATCAGAATAAAGCATACGATGAAAATATAATTTACAAATATTTCATTCTAAGGACTATTTAGGTTTGAAACGAAATCTCACTTGCATTCGTTCAGGTATGCATTTAACTTTGAAAAAACTGTTTTAAAATCTTTTTGTTATAAATTTAATTACACTGACAATTTTTATTTTATATAGTATAGCTTATATAGTTATTTATGTTTACTTAATGATACAGCATTGCTAACAGATTTTTTTTTCTGTAATGCACATTCTCAAACAAACATTACCCGATTTTTTGAAGTCAATCCGGTGAGTCTTAAAAGCTGATGCTCTTAACTAGAAACAATACTAAAAAGATGCAAGAGAAAATCCAAAACAAACGCAAATGTATACATAAATAGTTCAAAAACAACAAAATAGTTAATTATTTAAAAAATGTAGAAATAAATAAATAAGCACGAGTAATATATTTCATTATTACTTTAAATATTTTCCACCTGATTGTTTTTTGAACATACATCACAATAAGCTCTTTGAGATCACTATCGAGGAATATGTTATATAATGATATCATTATTTTGGAATTATTCACAATTGATTAAATAATAGATGTCTAGAGCAAATTTTAGAGGTGACGAAAAGGAATGTGAAGTTATTCATATTTTCTTTAAGATCGTAATCAATGGCCTCAGCTGAAACACTTGATGTTTTTGTTTAATGGATTAATTTTAACTAAATGCTAATCCGTTTGCAAACAAATAGAATAAAATAAATATTTAATTAGTACTCACGATCGATATTAAAAAGAGTATACGTGTATGGTTTGCAATCTATACACAAAAGACTGTCTGACCAAAAATTATCAACTAAAGGCTAATTATATTTTGGGAAATACAGGGGTGTTTGTGGGACCCCAAAAAAATCCCCTGAAACTTTTACGGACTTACTACCGACATTTTGGAGTTTCGAGAAGGGGGGGGGGGAGAGAAATGAAAAATTACAACTATGAAGTATTGAATGATCTAATTATAAAAGTTCAATGAATTACTTTTTTTGCAAAATTAATAACCATAAATTTTCAAACATATAAACTACTACATTTTATGTAAATATTTTAAATTACCTGAATTAATTCTTTTAAAAAAATTATCTAATTTCTGCTGCTTTTTTTATTTTCTGATGTTTGTGGGCTTGTCTTTCTTTTATGGTGAACTTCATAATTGCAGGAAGGTTGACTTTTATTTTCCTCATTTACAGTTGAAGAAATTTCCTCGAGAACTGCACATGCAGAGGTAGAAGCAGTTTGCTTTTCTGCTAATGTAGAAGGTTTTTCAGAGACTTTTATAGGTGACTCATCTGAAATACATGTTTTTAAGTCCTCTTGATATGTTTTCCAACTTCTGTTCATATTCAGTAAGAGATCTTTGTGAATTGGATCAGTCATTGGATTTTTTGAGCCATATTTTTTACATGAGGTTTCTTTAGAAGCCATTAAATCATATTTAATAGTCTGCACTGCATCTAGGGAATCAATCTTAAGAGAGGTTCTATAGTCAGTGACAAATGTATCCATTAAGTTGAATGCACTTTCCACTAATGGGCCATGGAAGCAGCTAAGGCAGGCTTTGACCAATTTAGCCAATGTAGGATACTTATAATCATTTGTGAAATCATCTTTTAAATTAAAAACTTTAGACCAATATTTATCAATTGTACACTTGACTTGATTTCCACTTTCATCAGATGTGTAGAGCATTTCTTTGGTGATATCAATATCACTCTGGTATAACCTTATTTCAGCTTCTACTTTTGACTTTTCATTATCACTAAAAATATGGGACATAAAAGATGATAATTTTTCAAAAGCTAATATTGTACTGGTTTTACCTCTTAGCTCTGGATCTAATGCTGTAAAACTAATTAGATATGAATTTTTAAGGGGTAATTTCTGTTTCATATGCTGTGCTGTATTAGTATAAGCTTTCATCAGAGAAATTTGGAATTCTTTTGCTATTGGATGAATTTTTGATAATTTCTTCAGGAGAGTGGAAGCTTCTGCACCAGTAAATATTACTTTGCTAGGTAGATGGAATTCTGGATTTGTGACATCAACCTTTAATAAATCATTATAAGGTGCACTCTATATTTTCTGGCTTCATAAAAAAAAGAGAAAAATTTTGCCATCAATTTATAAATACTGGAATGTATTAAATGAAGCATTGGTTTTTTTGTTTCAAATAATTTAATATATGTGTTGAACTCTGATAATACTGCTGAATATAATGCCATATGCAATAAAGTTTTGTTTTGCATAAGAAATAACCCATTTAGTATTCTTTTTTTCCGAGCTAAAGCATCCTTTGTGAGTTGTTGGGAATGCAAGCAAGAATACACCCCTTCAACAATTTTTTTCTGAGCTGCAGAAATATTTCTTTTATTGTATACAGTTTCAACATAAGAAAAATAATCCCCTTTATCAGTTTTATCCAAGTAGTTAAAATAAAATGCAATAAGAGCATCCCACAGATCTTTGATTCTTTCTAAAACACATAAAATGTACACCCACCTATGGTCTGGTCTCTTCAATGGCTTAAGTTTTTTAATGGCAAGGGATTCACAGATTTTGAAAAAATTTTCTCTTTTACTGCAGCTTTTCATATCAAAATAGATGTCATCAAACAAATCTTCTAAGTATCTATCAAAACACGAAGCAAATTTTTTTGCACAGTTATTAGCTGTGTGACATGTGTCACCATCAATATCTAATAAGTGGGGTGCTTTGTTTGATCGTAGTCTGGTTTCAACACCCTTTTTTTTTTTCCCACGCATGGTGTTACATGAGTCCATTAATACACTAATTAAGTTTGCCCATGGAATATTATTATCTTCAATAGTATTAACAACTGCTTTAAAAACAGCTTCTGAATTGCAAGATTCCATCTTTAGAGATGCAAAATGATGAACTACAACTTCATTTTGATTGTTGTCATAAAACTGCACCAATATTGCCAGTATACTTTCTTGAGCATTTCTAGTTCTTTCATCCAAATTTAGAGAAAATGGAGTCTCCTTTAAAGTTTTAATGATATTTTCCTTAATAGTTTTTGCGAGCCCATATTTCATCTTATAACATGCAGTAGTCCTGGACATTTCCAACGAGTTTAGTGCCGTCTGATCGCGGCTCAACTGTTTGCAGAGTTCAGTTAAATTGGGAGCTACATTGAAAGAAAGAGAATTCTCGGCGATAAACGAAGTTATTAATACCTCTTGGCGTGCTTTTCTTGTCACTATATCCAATGGCCGAGCATCAGTCTCCAGTATTTTTTGAATTAGCATAATTACTTAAAGTCATTGAATGTCTAATGCACTTTGAATATTTTATGTGCGTCACAGTTTTAGAATGATTTGTGAAAGCCTTGAATCCTTCCTCACCATACTTCAGCAGCGAGTTACAAAAAACACAATATGCTTGTCCAGCAACATTTATTTTCTTGCACCATGTGCCGATGGTATCCCCATTACCATCTCTCCGTTCAATCCAATTCCACCTAAATGCATTCCGGACACCTTCTTCTAATTGTATAATATTACTATTTATATCGAGAAATTTCATAGTGAAATTCTCTTGCGTACATAAATAAAAAAAATATTTCAATAAACGAAACGAAAAATTTACACGTGCATCAATAAATGAAACGAAAATTTTACACAGCGGAGAAAAAAAAGTTGCGAAGCGATCAATGACAAATAGCTAATACGACGAAAAATCCCCCTTCTCTACTTATTGGCGCCACGCCAGGAGAGATAAGACCTTCGAACCCAGAGTCACGTGATCGCACATCTGGTCGAACGAAGTCTCTCCCTTTTTTTTCTGCCGCGCCTACTTACCGAAAAGAATCCAGAAGAGAATGTCCGAGAACCGGGGGAATGAGTCATAACTCGCAATAAGGAAAGAACAAAAAAGAGGTTTTTCCCCCCTTTTCACGCATTATCACTGCCTTTGGCGAAAGGAAGGAAAAGTTTTCACCACACACACTGACCTTGCGTTTTCTGCTTTCAAAGCAAACAAAATTACCCAGATCAAAATAAATAATTCATTATTATTCCTACTTCCTTTTGAACGACGATCCCCGGAATTTCCGGGTATCGAAGTTCAAAATCCCCGGAATTCCGGGGTTTCCCCGGAGCACAAACACCCCTGGAAATAGAAATATGTACCTCAGAGAGCCAAAAATTAAACTAGATTTTGGTATTTTCCCGCTATAACTCCAGAAAATATTAAGGTACACTTAAATTTTAACAACATTTGAAATTATATATATATATATATATATATATATATATATATATATATTTAACTATACAAATTTTAATATTGCAAAATTTTGCTGAGTTCTGTCAATTTTTTACAATTTATTTGTAGAAAATTTTCAACAACTGATTTCAGTGTTGCAAAGAAATTCAAATCATTTTCACAGTTTCTTCGATTATTTAATAAAATGGTTTTCTTTCATTACTGAAAGCTAAAGTAGAAAGGTTCTGCTGATTACTTTTTCAACGTAACAGTTTACATGAGGAATTAGAAGTGAAATTATATTAACAAGAAATTATATTTTTAATGGCATCATATCATGAGATTAGACCGATTAGAAATGTCCATGTACATAGTAAAGGCTGTTAAAATAACATGGCTTTAATCTTTGTTATAATTTGATCCTTAGCAATACATTGTTGTAGGAATCATGGATATTAAATTTTGCTCAAGAATTTAATTGAAATTAAATACAACCAATAATTCTGAATCAGATGATCACAAAAGGTACTAAAGTATAATTTTTTCATTTTTATGATAAATGCTTTTTAAATTTAATCATTATTTTCAATGCTGCGTTGTATTGTACAATGTTGTATATTACTATGTTCATTAATTAAATTTCTTGTATTCCAGGCATTGACCATTTTATTATTATGTATTTTAGATATAATCATATTTATGTCATTTGCATGTTTTATTGCAATGAAGTGCAGTGTTATTACAATCATTTTTTTCTTCGTTTATATATGAACTCTAGATGCGTTGTTAAGATAATAAGCATTATACAAGAACAACTTTAAAAAAAAACTAACACTTTTATTTTTAGAAAAACTAGCATAAGTAATTTTAATTTGCGATAATTAAAAACTTAATTGTTAAAATTTCAATTATACGTCATGCCACAACAATTCCAGAAAAGATGTATAAACGGTTACTTATCAACAGAATCCGAAGCAAAGTCTGAATTCTCAAAATTTTTGATTGTCCGCGGCTGTTTGGCAAGACTGACCACTCATTTTTAAAAGTACCTTATGATCATCGACTTGAATATACTTATTTTCTAAGCAACCCTTTTTTTTTTACAACGAAGCAGGCACACATTAGTCTTAATAGCATGACGACTTTTGCAATCGCCAAAAGAAATCGAGATTCATTTTTCATAAGAAAACATATATTTCACTCATGGAAACATTAAATTTATTCGTTCGTCAGCTGCAAGCGTGGGCTTTTAATAAAGTAAAGGGTTATCGTTTAAAAATAAAAAAATAAAACTTATCCATCCTAATTTCTTAAAAGCCTTGGGAGTTTCACATTACGGGCGTCGTTTTGCATGCAAATAATGGAGAATGTATCCGTTCATTTTTCATGTCTGATTCCTAAGCAAATGAATTAAAGGGAGGGCATTGTGACCGAAACGACTCATAAACGCTCTTGCAACAGAACAGCAGGAGTTATTGTTACTACTTTCACAAACAAAATAAAACTAATGCAAAGCTGGAGGAAGTGCTTTCGTGTAGAGGAAAATAAATAAATACATAAAAAATATTGAAGTTGTGTAATAATTAACAATAAGGAGACACATCCCAAATGACTAAACTTAAGAAACCACAAGCTTTATTTTTTTGAGAATTTATTTCTTTAGCTACCTATAAATAATAAAAAAATAAATGTGCATATAAAAACAATCCATTTATATCATTATTTTTTTTGACACACATACAGTAGGAATGATCTTCAGAAAACTATCTAGTACACTCTAATACTACTTTATACCTAAAAAGGGGGTTATCTTTCCAACACCGAATAAAATTATGGACCTTAGCTGGGAACACCATGAGTACTCAGATTGTCAGAGTTCCGTACATGAAAGTTGAATACTTTGTATTAAGTTATACTTATTTACATGTTATGTTTTTGTATATATATATATATATATATATATATATATATATATATATATATATATATATATATATATATATATATATATGCAATGATATTTTAAACTTTTAATTTCAATTTAATTAATTTCCAAGATTTTATCTTAATTTAGCCCATAGTAACTTCATTCTAAAATATTCTCTTATTTCGTGATCCAATTCCACTTTCTCTACTTAATTAATTCAAGAGAAGCTTTATAAAATTGCTTAGTCAGCTAAACGCCGATATTTTCACACGCTCGGCGTGAAGGTGTAAAAAATGTCCAGTAAGCACATTTTTTCTTAAAAGATCCCTGTGTTTCCCTTACATGTGATTGACATGCGTCAGAAATCCCTATCAGAATCTTATTAATATGGCACTGTGAAGAAATATTTTCCCTATCAAGATTTAAGGTTATATAAGGCGAGGGATAATTTATTTCGGCCCTTTTTCCCCACTTCGGCTTTTGTGATGCGCTGTGGCGGACGTCTTGTCCGCGTCTCTGCTTGTAAATAATTATGCTTTCCCGATGGATTAAAAAGAATTTAAAAAGATAAAAAGTCTCTTCACTGTCTTCAAAACTGCATCCTGCTTCACATAAAAAAAGTGTTACATATTAAAAAGCCGACAGGATTCGAATTTGTTTCATATATATATACTGTTCAGCAACGGATTGTAAAATCCTCCGGCTTTTACGCATGCGTTAGGATGTGTTTAATCCGTCAAAATAGGGGTGAAAGGAAAGATGAAAGGAGGAGATGTTTACATTTACTAGTATCAAAGAGAATACCTGAAATGCAGTCATCGTTCCGCGTCTCACCCCTTAATGAGATGGAGTCGTCGAAATGTGGTCGTCTCAGAATCCGTTAGTATACACAGAGAGAGACTAGCAGGTGATAACTTCTAGGCGGATTTGGTTTCAAATTTAAGACAAACTAACATTAAATATGCTAATCCTGTTTATCAAATTTTATCTGCTTAGTTCTTTATGTTTTTAAATTCTAGAGTTAATTTTCAATCGCCTTCTCAGAATGGATTTCGTTCAAAATTTGATAATAAGCATTTCTTTAAAATATAATTTTAAAAATGCATTTTTCGAACTCAGGGAACGTAGATTTATGAAAATCTAGAGTTCGAATTTTTGAAGTATTACAGTTACTCTCTATTAGTATACTACGAGTATGAGAAAGTAACAAAGGATCTTTAATCTAAATAAGCTATAAAAACATTATTGAATCATTATTTATCCAAAATAGCAGAAAAACTTGAAATACCGGCGACCTGGCCTGAGGGTAGCGCGTCTTCCCCGTGATCTGGGCGTTTCGGGTTCAAGTCCTGGTTTGGGCATGGTTGTTCTCTACCCTGGGTTCCATCAGTGAGGTGTGTGAAAGAGCCCCCCCCCCCCCCAGTTGTAAAAAGAGCTGTGCAAGCGAATGTGTGTGTCATCTTCATATGAGCTAGAAGTCAGACTTCTGCTCTCGGGTGCTCAGGGATTTTGCCCTCAGAAGCCACTGCACACTCGGCTTAAATCGCTGACAGTTCGTCAGCGGGCCTGTAAAGTGCCATAAGTAACAACAAAACGGAGCTTGAAATTAGTTATGAAATACATTAAAAATAATTTCTTATTTTCTATTTAACATTTCATTTTATTTAGTACATTAAAAATTGAGATATTAGTGGGTGCTTCCCATTTTCCTATTTTTTGTTTTAACAATTAAATTCGAATTTTC
This sequence comes from Argiope bruennichi, assembly GCF_947563725.1. Lineage (NCBI taxonomy): Eukaryota > Metazoa > Arthropoda > Arachnida > Araneae > Araneidae > Argiope > Argiope bruennichi. The sequence goes on along the minus strand of NC_079154.1, from coordinate 90,161,224 downwards.
AAAAGAGAAAATGAGCAACTGCACAAACATATTCCATTCACGATTATGAAATCCGCATGATAAACATTATCTTTAACAGAGTGGGTAGATCTTATTTGCGAGTGAATAATTCACTTCATTCTAAGTACTCATACATTTTTACATGTTTTATACACGAAGTTCAAGATTTAATTAAAAAAGAAAGAAGAAAAGAAAATTTCCAAGGACATATCAACCCCGCAAAACTTCAAGATTAGTGTGCCAATTTCTTTTCCGTTTCTTTCTCTTTTTTATCTCTTGACGCGTTACTCTGATTTTTTATGGCACACTAAAAAAAAAAGAAAGAAAGAAAAATGTATATATATCTACACTTTAAAAGATCTAGCGCTTCCTATATTTGTTTTCGTTTCGTTTTGATCCCACGCAACTTGCCAGATGCCATTTTCAAAGTGGTCCACACGTTTGAAATCCTGGCATCGTTTAAGGGATTTTTACTACAACGAGTGGAGTGTTAAGATGCCGGCTTTAAAGAGTTTATTTTAGGACCATAGTCCGCTCGGGGGGATGATATGTCTTCCGTACTTCCGTAGTTTTTTTTACAGAATACAATGGAATGGACGCGAAATCTCTAGAATTGATATATATATATATATATATATATATATATATATATATATATATATATATATATATATATATATATATATATAATCCCGTATCTGCCATTAGAAAATTTTTAATTGTTGTACAGAATTATTTCATTTTCAAAGCTTTACTTTAAAGATTTTACTTATAGAACTTTATACTTGTAAATACATTTCTTTTTGTTATTTTATATCTTTATATCTCCAATAAATAAAATGCGTCATTAAATATTTCAAACAATAGAGGAAAAGCCACATGCATTATTTATTAAATAATCATATGTCATAGAAATGTTTAGTCGAATAGGCCCACTTTTGATTAAATTAAGCATTTAATAAAATATTAATCAATTAAAATTTTATAAGAGCAACCTAAATAATCACTTTAATACGAAATGATTTTTCATAACCAGAGTCGTCTTAGTGTATAATAACCATTGGTATGTATCATGAAATAATATATTGTAATTAGGGATTGCAATATCGGACCGAAAGTTTAATACTGGTATTCGGTATTTTTTAGATCTTAATACCGGTAGTAAAAATTTTAGAAAAAAAAACAAACAGTTGTTTCTTTGTTTTATTTGCCAATTTTATTAGTGAGTGTAAATATCACAAAAGATGATTTGTAACTTATAAATTATAACAGTATATAAAGAATCACAAAAAAGTAAAGGAACTTCTTTATTAAAATCACAAAAAAGTGTAAACATCACTATTCAGCCTGTGGTACTATTACACATTTTTGAAATGGGATCTTAAAAAACATAGTGCATCGATTGTATTGTCATTAAGCAGGAACGTAATTTTGTGCAAAAATTACCAGTTGTCGAAAACGCTCTTTCGACATCTACGCTACTTGGTACTGTTAGCAATGCGCGATATACTTTTTCCAAGTATTTGACTCTAAATCCCACATCTTCAAATAAATCGATTTCTCATCGGATGATTTTGGATATAGCTGATTTCTGTATTGTATTTTGGTTTGTTCAAAGTTTTTTATTTATCGCTAATTCTAATTTTTGTTCAAGAACAATTCCTTTTCACTATCGACATTAGTGTCATCATAATCTTCGATAACTGTACCGAATTCTTCTGAACGTGGATAGGTTTGTGGGTAAAAAATGTTAAGAAAATTTACTATAAACTTGATCAGATTTAAATTTGTTAATCTCTTTTCTTATTTTCCATTTTCATTCTTGAAATCATTATAATTATGTAAATACCGTAAGACATTTCGTTTTACTAATTGATCTGTAATGTTTACGTCTCATAAAACTGCAATTTTCATTGTTAAACGTAAACATCTCCTCCTTTCATCTTTCCTCTCAACCCTATTTTGTCGAATTAAACCCATCCAAACCCATTTTACATTCCGTTGTCAAACAGTATTTTATCACTTCTCTTGATTGTACGATGCAACTTCTTTTCACAGTCTAATTAATTTCGCACGTTAGGGAGACAAAAAAGAAAAACGTATACTATTTTGCTATGTTGGGGATCCCTGAACATATAGCGGAGACAATTTCAAAAATTTCTAGTAAATACCGAAAAAACGGTATTTCAACTTGTGAATACCGGTATTACAAAACTGTACAAATGGCTCAAAATACCGGTATTCGGTATCCCGGTATTGCAATCCCTAATTGTAATGTTCAATTCTAATATATATTAACGTCTTGCTACATGATTTATCAAGGAAAAATTACTTCAGACCCCCCATTAGATACTGCTCATAATAATTACAAAAGTTCATATTTAAACCTTCTAGTTTGCTCAAAATCAGAGCATTTACATCAAGCACTTCCATAAATTCCTTTACTAGACATGTCACATATTTTCATTCAAATTCATTAGTTTGGGTTCGCGCTTCCAGAGAGTTCATTATTATCACTTATTAGTCACCTTCTTGGTAATATTTCACTATCATCACCTTCATAATAAAGTATCGTATTCTACATAATCACTACAATCATTCTTCATCTTTAAAGTATACTACTCTTATCCACGTTGTGTTTATTTCACAATACGCATTTATGTATTTAATTTAGTAAAAACGTTACAATAACCGCTCACATTTAATGTCAAAAAGAATGAAATTCGACTGATTATCAAAATTTAGTTATGACCTGCACGTAATAATTCCAATAAAAAACAGCATGTGATGATAATCTGTGATAATTAAACAAGTTAAAAAGAGTATTTCCACATTCAATATAACCGAAATTTTAAACTATTTTCATATTCAATGCAATTTTAGTCATATGACGCGGGTAATGTGTCATAGTATGTCCCGATATGAAAAACTGATGACTTGACTTTACCACAAGGGGTTAAACTAGTGACTGTGAATCTAACGCCATGAAAATTATTTTATGACAACGATAACAAACAATATTACAAAAAGATCAGCTAATAAATATTTATAGTCACACCTTCAAAATTCAAAGTGCGAGTGGTTATTACAGATTGCTTTAAATAGCTTGGGTCGTGTCAGATACGGAGAAGTAGGTGGATCATAGGAAATATGTGCGCCAAATAAAGTACACGGACAAAATCTTGGTCAAATAATTATAAAAGCTGATTATAGCAGTCAGTTCTAGTCCTCAGAGCAATATGCAATTCTTCGTCTAATTTGTACAGTGGCTTACTTATCTATCTATCTATACTTATAATAAAGCTTAATGTGTGTGTGTGTGTTGGCGCTCTACAGGCCAGACCGTTTGACATACAGCTACCAAATTTGGTACATGTATACCTTGGAGGTTAGGAATGTGCACCTGGGGTTTCTTTTTTCGAATTTTTAATTAGAATTTTAATTATTAATTAAAAACTAACTTTCCCGCCAAAAAAATCTTCCATTTTCCGCACCGCCAACTTTTGCGCCAAAAAAATCTTCCATTATCACCAGCGCCAAACGAGAAAGGCTTCAGTTTTTTTTTCTCCCAACAGTAATGAGGCTAGGGTTAAAATTTTTCGGCGGATTATTTCAATCGGTTCTGTTTATTTTCTTAATGTTTTATGCATTTAAAATTAAACATTGTTAATGAATCAATCTTTCAGATTCATTCTGAAGTACTTTTGAATTAAAATAAAACAGAATAAAGGAAATTAAAAATTTCTAATCCGCATAGCGTTACCCCAACTGGCGTAGAAAAAATCACGTATTTGCGTTACGTAACCGGCGAAGAATATTCACGCATGCGCATTCTCTTGATTGTTGCCATGACAACGTTATCAATGGATGATTTAAATTATTTTTGGGTTAGTTGCATACTTTTGTAAGTAAATTGTATTTATGTTAGTTATATATTTTTTGTATATGCTTATAGTTTTAAGTACATCGTTTTTTAAGTAGTTTTTTTAAAACCTGTTTTCAACCGTTTATTTTAAACGATTCGTTTTATTTTCTTAGTGTTTGATGCATTTAAATTTAAACATTGTTAATGAATCGATCTGCTCATAATGAATCTAAGAAAATTTTGTTGACCAACTCTTGAGATATTACATAAAAGATATTACATATATTAAAAAAGATATTCTTTAGTGCCCATAAAGTTTAAACGCTGAGTGACTCTATTTTCAGTAATCAGATTATAAAAAAATGCTTTGTTTCAGTAAAAAAATATTATTATATTAATTGAAGATAAATTCTTTCCACTTTAATTTAAAGCATAAATTCTACGGGTGCTAACAAAAAATGAGAAAGATACATATTACGTTATGACTGAAGGCCTTTATAATATTATGAATGAATTATATGATAATCAAAATTTGAAGTTTTAAAATATTTTGATGAAGAAGCTATTAAAGTAGAAATTGCATAAAATATTTAATTATTAAAATTTTAACGAACATTAAGATTGGCGAACCGGCTGGTCGCCAAAGGCGGCTAGTAACAAATAAGATCATTCCAGTCTTTCTCAAAGTAGAAAAAGTATTTCAAAATTTCTATATAATCTCTTAAATAAAATAATAATAAATAAATAAAAAAAAGTAAAAAAAATGACTAAAAAAGGCAAAACACTTAAATGCGATATAATATTCACCAGACTAATACGATGACACGCTATAGTTATATTTAAAACTTTATATTGTGTTTTATTAGTACTAAATGAAAAATCCCAAAAGTTCCGATTGAAGATTACATGGATAATTTACAGAAAAAAAAATATTCTCTCGGCAAGCTGGAAGGCAAAGGTAATTCCTTTACAACTAATTTACTATTTCCAAATTCCTTTCAATCCTTAGACAAAACTCACGGGAAAAACAATCAAAATTAGGACTTGAAAATCACTTTTTAGCCCCTAGCTTCTAAAATACTGCAATTAACGAAAAACTTTAAATATAAAAGTTGTTTGTCTTAATGAGGCATTAATTAGGCTAACTGGATTTAATTCAATATTAAGAAACCCCCTTTGAGTTAGATGGCCCATTTATGAACTCATCTGCGATTGTTACATTTCTAACAATATAATACAAGCCAGTTAAAATCTAAACAAAATTATCCTAGTTATCCTGTTTACAATATGGACAAAAGGTCGCATATATAAACTTTTGAACGAAAGGTGGTTTTGGGATCTAGGGACCAAGATCAGTGAAAAACTGAAGAAATTTTCTCGGAGTCGTGACATGAGAACCATTGCAATACGTAGTCTTCCTACGAGGAATCTAACTAAAAAAAAAATCACTTTTTTTTTGCAAATAGTATTTGCCAACAAGACTCAAAACGACTGCATTCCATAACTCTAATAAAATACATTTTGACTTACAGCTCATTTCATATCATAATACCTCATCTAAGAGCAGAAAACAAAATTCTTTTGAGATAAGAACCCTATTCCACAATTATTTTAAAAAAAATAATTACGTGCAAAACGATTAACATAATTTCATAAAGATTAAAATAATTTCATTATCTTTTCATTTCCCCAAAGGGACATGTTAAATAACATGCTTAACGAACTCGAAAATGTATACAAAAAACAATTCTTTAGAAAACTGTTATGTGGTTTATTTGTCATACATGACATTCTGCTTCCTAAATACTCTTCGCAGAAAATCAACCAATAATTCAGTAAAACAACCAACACTAATATTGCACTAAACACAGCAGCCTTCCAATGTCGAGTTAAGAGTGCGCAATGACTTCCTTTTGTTTTCTAAATATGATTAATGTTCAGATCCGTTCTGCGTGCCCTTGTGGTTTATCAATGGCCTGCAAATCCGAGGCTGCTTTCCCCTGCCTCTATTGAAACCAGAGGTGAAAGATGATGGATCGGAGAGTACAAGTGAGGGCAAATAGCTTCGTTTAAGCAAGAGACGACGCGTGCGTCAGATTGTTGTATTGTTGGGAAAAGCTAACTTAATTGATTAAAGTTACTGGAGGAAACACGTCATGAGACGAAATTAAAATCTGACACGATTTTCGATGAGATTATTCTGCAGCACATTGCTAAAGTGTTCTGGGGAATTTAATGAGACATTTCATAAGCGCTTTTACTTCACGATCTTCACTTAAATCACTGATTTTATAAAGGTAGGCTTAACGAAGGCATTTTATATTTCTAAAAAGTGATAGAAAAAAAATATTGCTAGTAACAATAATTATATCTTTCAAAATTTGAGAAATAACAAAACATACTAAATTCACTTTGTGTTATTAAATAAAATCATTAAACTTGTATAGAAGAAGTATTAAAAAATATTATTGCTCCTTTTCTCAATTTTGTTAGAAGAACCATAATAATCACGTTTTCAAAATAATACATATATTATGTAAACACCAAACTTAAAGTTTTCTGTTGAAGACTACAGAAAGAAAAATATCTTGACTTTAATAACTATAACGTGAAAAAAAAAATGTGTATTCAAAATTGATGGAAACAACACATAATTATATATAAAAATTCAAATCAGAATAAGTATTGCAAATTTATTATAATATTAGTTTCTTAAGGTAGGTGATTAAGTTCGGGATGAATTTTTCGTTCGAAAATAGTATTTTTTTTTTAAATATCTGCATAAAAATTAAAACATTTATAAAACCAAAATATACTAGTTAAGCGGCAAAAGTTTTTAAAAATTAAAAATAAACGTGTTTTTTTTGGAGGGGAAGGAGCTAAAAAAGAGTTATGAAGCAAAAATCTTCTAGTTTAGAGGTTTATCAAATGATTTGCTTAAAATTTTGTAGATAGCTTAAGAAATATAATATCCTGTTCCAGAACTAAAAAATAAGCTGTATTTCTATTCATCCTTTAAATATTGGGGTTCGACTGCTAAATAACATGACCCTTTCCATTTTTTTTTTCACATAGTGAAGTACTAAAAAGACCGTAAAATATTTCTAAATGCATATATTACTTGTTCTATAATTCAGGAACTACAGATAATATTCAAAAAATTTTATACCACATTTGAACAAAAAATATGCATTATATTTATGAAGTTTTTCGTAAGAAAATTCTATCAAAGATTAGAATTTGAGAAAATAACATCTAAAGATGTAAAAAACAATTAAACGTATGTAAATGCAAACAAAAGAATCAGTATACCCCCCCCCCCCCAAAAAAAAAATAGAAACAAAACTCTAAAAGCTTTATAAAGAAATCTATTCAAACTTTGAGAATATTAAATTTAAAAAAAAGAAATCCCAATTTTGCAAAAAAATCGATTTTTTAAACGTAGTCGCCTAATTTAAAATAAATTTCCCTCAAAACCATTTAACATTATCATCATACCTTTTTTCGATAAACTTTTCGCACTTTTACCCTATTAATGATATTTTCTTGGAAACGTTGGTAACAACGAGTCAGTGGACATGGTTGCAAAATCCGCACTTCATTTACCCAATTTTACCATCCCTGTGAGCGACATTAAAATACTTCTTCCTCAATATGGCTGGAACAATAGCACTTAAAAACGGAAACAAATTTCATGCCTTTCAGCCTTAACAATAATTAAATAGAAATGCAATGCCCAATTAACTAGTTCACGTGTACGGCACACGTGGTATCGCCCTCATTTGTTGCTCAGAGAGCAGAATCTACGTGATCATAAAGCAGCTGTCTTATATCTTTTCATCAAATCCTTTCAGAATATTCTAACTTCGGTCTCAGTATTTACACTTTTCAAAACTTGTTATCTCACAAATATAAACATTGTTCAAGTCCCTCTCATGTGCTTTTAAAGTCAATAAAATTTGATTCTTTCATTCGAATAATATCCAGATTTTACTACTTTTTTAAATCCATTGGTACACCCACGTTTAATTATCTTATTAAACGTTACAACACAACGTTACACAGTCTAGTTCAGCTAAACGGCTCTTGCGCCTTAAACAGAGGGCTGAATTTGTAACAAGAAACTATATAAAAAGGGCATATGTATTTCTTTTAACTCTTTCTAAGGCCGTGGGAAGTATGCTTCCCACCAAATTTATTAATCTTTGTATGAATTTATGTAGGTTGGCATAAGTTCTGACACATTTTTTTAGAAAGACAGAAACTTAGATGCTTTAGTTCTTTATTTTACACAAAATCATGTGTCTTGATTTGATACTTAATTATTAATTAACCAAATTAATTCATTAATCAAATTAAATTTATCTAATAAGCTAAATGAATCTCTTCTCTTATTCTAATTTCAAGCCTAAAAATATTTTAACATAATATGACCAGAAAAAAATGGCTCTTTAAAGGGTTAATACATACTAATAACAAGTTTTTATTTATAATTTAAAATATTCACTCGCAAGAATAATACAACAACATTTCTGACGGGAAATTAATTTATTAAATGCTCTGCATATGTATATAAAGGAAATAAATTATTTTAAAGCTAAAAATCTTAGATTCAAAACATTTATTTAGTGTTTTACAAACAAAATTAAAATATATCTAACAGATTTATATAATCAATAATGCTAAATGTTAAATTATCAAATAGTACGAAATTAAAAATTCAAACCACTCTACTGAGAAACATGTGATTGTCGCGAAAGGGGAAATATATTCAAAATAATAGTGTATTTAAAAAACAGAATTTATCACAAGCACGCAATTCCAACAACAAAACCTTCAAGAAGTTTAAAATGATTACTAAGTTTGTTTAACAGATTCCTGCATATTTACTTAAGTGAAATATAAAAACAGATGGATCACCGTGTATGATTCACATGCTAATGCATTCGAGAAGGAGGAATAATAATGGGACAGATTAAAATACAGAAAAATAGTCGGAATCACCAATTCCTTCTTCAAAAGTAAATGCGACAAACATTCACCAAAGATTATAATAAATGCTAATTCGCATTTATTAGTTACACAATAACAACAACAACAAACTTACAAACCTTTTTAGAAATATGACGGAAAATCTTTGTAGAAATTCGAACGGCTTATGCTCAAAATGTTTTAATAAATAAGAAATGTACTTTTAGAGAAACATAACTTTTAATCTTATGAATTTGTATGTTAAATACAAAACACACAAAAACATATGCTGATATGATTATAAACGTTAAAGTAATTTTTATGAAAATACAAACCAGTTTTTTTATTAAAACGATTCTTAAACATTGATATAAGATATTAAACGGACAGAGAAGTACTTTGACATGTTTTATAACTCTCCTTTACTGCGGTTACTTATGTTACTGCAGACATACTTTTTTACATATTAACTTTAGGCAAAGAAGTAATAGAAAGAAAGAAAGCCACAAGTGAACAAAACACAGGCTGATGCTAAAAAAATTAACCAAATATATTTACTTTGAAATAAAACAGGTTAACTGGACATAACAATGCATCGTATAATTTTCATTGTACTCTTAATGTGAATTACTATTTCCAATAGTATACTTCTGGCGTATATAAATGTTAATTTCAAAAATAATTAATGAGATTCGAGGAGAGGGCGTTTTTTTTTTTTGGTATAATTAATGTATCTAAATAGTTACAAGTTATTGGGACACAAGAAATTATAAAATACATCAAGTTATGTTGCAAAGAGTTGCCTAAGTAACTTTAGTTTTAATCGCCCCGAAATTTTTTTATAGATTTAAAAATATCAGGCGTAAAACTAAAAGAACTTGATAAAAAATAAATTAAATTTCTTATATATTCTTAAGTGAAATAATTAAAATAATTTAACTGTTTGACGCATGATTTTCATCACCTAATAATTTTAGTTAGAAGTCCCTTTGTAATTCTACATAGTTAGAAAAATCTTAGTCTATTAACTACCTACAGAACTCACCAATCATTGCAACTGATAATATCAGTTTCTTATCTTATAATATAAATGAGAGAGAGGAATGAGTTTTTATATACAGAATATATAAATAATTTCTACTTTGTTTATTTTTTATTAAAAACGAGCCCTTACTTTTGATTGTTAAATTAACTGAGAAACAAACTAATCAAAACAATAGTATCTATTAACTCACTATTTAATTAAAATCATAATTTAAAAACTCATTTCTGAAGCCCACATAGATTGCAAACGGCATTCATCTGCCATCACACCCATTTATTTTTCTTTTGATTATCCAAGCAAATAAATAATATTTAAACAAAGAATAAATAAACTTCACCTACCCCTACCCAACGATGTGTATATCGATGGGAAGACATTAATTCGAAGAAGTGGTTCCTGCTATTGGTTCCAACATAAGGGATGGAAATTAGTGTTAGAACAATTAATTGATCTGGACATTGAAACTTCAGGATCTGAAATATATATATAAAAAAATAAATCATATATGCAATATAAAAAAAAAGTGTAATATTAATAACTAAATAATACACAAATTATTCATAAGGAAATTATTTGATAAAATACACATTTTGAGGAATATAAAATAGTATTATAAAAAAAATGGAGTATAAACAAGCAATCAAAATTCTTATATATAGCTGATAAACAGTGCATAAAAAAAAAGAGTGTCAGTTTTCTAATGTAGTATATACATCGATTCTTGTTTTTATTATTATTTTTTTTTCTCTTACAAAGTCTACAATGTAAGAGCAATCAAAATCAAATCCTTCATCGTCGACAAATTCGAACTCGATATTTTGATGAAGACCTCCTAGAGTTTGAAAAGCACATTTTTGAATTATGCTTGTCTGTTTTGAATACGATAGCTCAAAAGCGCTTTGAGTTAGGCAAATGAAATCTGGTGAAAATGGACTTTACACTAAATTTCTTTTTTATCATATTTTGAATGAAAGTCATTTAGAGGAAGCAAATGTATCGAGCTTACAACCACGAAATTTGACACAAACATAAATCGTAACGAAGATTCAATGCACCCTGAAGCAGGGGTGTTTGTGGGACCCCAAAAAAATCCCCTGAAACTTTTACGGACTTACTACCGACATTTTGGAGTTTCGCGAAGGGGGGGGGAGAAATGAAAAATTACAATTATGAAGTATTGAATGACCTAATTATAAAAGTTCAATGAATTACTTTTTTTGCAAAATTAAAACCTTTGAACCCAGGTCACGTGATCGCACATCTGGTCGAACGAAGTCTCTCCCTTTTTTTTCTGCCGCGCCTACTTGCCGAAAAGAATCCAGAAGAGAATGTCCGAGAACCGGGGGAATGAGTCATAACTCGCAATAAGGAAAGAACAAAAAAGAAGTTTTTTCCCCCTTTTCACGCATTATCACTGCCTTTGGAGAAAGAAAGGAAAAGTTTTCACCACACACACTGACCTTGCGTTTTCTGCTTTCAAAGCAAACAAAATTACCCAGATCAAAATAAATAATTCATTATTATTCCTACTTCCTTTTGAACGACGATCCCCGGAATTTCCGGGTATCGAAGTTCAAAATCCCCGGAATTCCGGGGTTTCCCCGGAGCACAAACACCCCTGCTGAAGACTAAATTTTGATTTTTTTTTTTTAACTTAAGGTCCTGTATTGTTTTGGCAGATTTCCCACTGTAGTACAGTTTTTTATAAGTATAGGAAACAAATTTTTTGCACCGATAAAAAGTACAAACAATTAGCACTCTTCTTTAAAAAGAAAGAAAGAAAGAAAACCTAATTTTGGATCCCTTGGATAATTTAATGTATTTTAAGAAATTTTTAAAAAATAATCACCTTTTACGAAAATTTTTAAAAAAAGTTGAAACTAAAATTTCTCCACCCAACATTCTATTTCCATAAACTTTTTCAAAAATTTGTAGGTGACTATTTAAACATTTCTCGCTAATTTAAAAAAAAAAAAAAAAAACGATCAAACATCTTCAATAGTTGATTTTGTTTTTTAGATCAGTTAAAAGATGTTTTTTTTTTGTTTTTTTTTTTATTAATTCTGTTATCGAAAAATTAAAACTCTTTTTCCAGGTGAAATTTTGTTTCTTCACAGATTTGGCATGCCACCAAATTAAGAAAGCATGAATTATAATATTATATATAAGTTTAGAAGAAAAGTTTTGATTATAAATTGAATTTGAAGCTAAGATGCAATTATATGTTAACTGCGAAACTGAGCTCCAACAAAAAGTCCGTGTAAAGAAACTCTCTCAATTGCAACCAAATTATAACATAATTTAATAGAGTGAAAAAAAAATGGTGCTACAAAAAGTTTAATATATTCTATTCCACGCATACCTCTCACAAAAAAAGAGGATGGAACATATAAATTGTGAAGCAATGAATTTCAGAATTAGTAAGATAGCTGCTGAGAACTTTTAATTGGAATATTTTTTTCATTTAGAAAATGTAAAGTGAAATACAGTTCTTTCGATTTCCCTAGAAAATGGATAATAGTCAGGGGCAAATGACTTAAGACCCTTTCAGACTTAAATAAATCTGCCTAATATACAAATTCTTAAAAGAACCAAAATCTCATCAAAAAATCCACAACAGTGAGCACTACTATTATGAAAACAAATGCGCCCAAAGCTAATAGAAAATTATTTAAAGAAGGAACCACCGCACTTGCCAACGAAAATAATGACGGAATGGTGCGAGGAAGATACGAAATATCCCATTTGATAAAACGAGTTCAAGAGAAGTAATCAAAAGAAAGGAGCGAAGAGCTCTTCCAAACTCCCTTTGTTCCTACACCCAGAGTATGCTTTTCCAAAGACAATGATACATGCGAGTGTTAAAAATTGGAATGAATGAGGAGCAATCTGTTCCTGCTTTGCGCTAGCTTCTTTAAAAAAAAAACTCGATGAGTTCAGGAACAATTGGACGGCAGGTCCTTCATCTGACCGAGATATGGCTGACACCAAAGAAAAGCGGCGGAAACAAGAGAGAAGAAAATGAAAAGAGAGTGAAGATGAAACTGCACTAAGAGGATTAGTTCTGGAAGAAGAAGAAGAAGTCACGTGCAGGGAGGAAGACACAAATGAGAAGCGAAATCCAATCTTGTCTAGCTTTCAATCAAGGCGAGCGGAGCGCGTGTCAGCGAGGGGGAAATCTTAACTTTTCAGGAGAAGTGAAGGGTGATTTAAGAAAATGGGAAGCTGAATGG